>NC_133778.1:29501856-29560686 GCF_003597395.2 Chelonoidis abingdonii | reverse complement strand
AAAAAGCCTAAACCGCCTGTTTTTACTTACTATTTGAACAGAAACTTAGAGAGCCTGTAGTAATGTCTGGTCTCTCTCAGACCCTAGAAAGCACAAAGCAAAAACCCCAAACTACAAACAAAGGCTTCCCTCCCTTGAGAATTGAAAGAATCTTGTTTCCTGATTGGTCCTCTGGTCAGGTGTTGTTTGTTAACCCTTTCCAGGTGAAAGAGACATTAACCCTTAGCTATCTGTTTATGACAGAAGTAGTTTAGGATCAGAGAGAAGTGCCTAGATTACAGAAGAATTACAAGAAAATCAGTTTATGAAAGGCTGAAGGAAGCAAAAGTAGTTAACTAGCATGGTACTAAAGTAATTCAATGACAAAGAGGATAGACTACAGAAAACTGTATTCAGTATTGTATGTCATGTAAGGGCAATGAAAACACAATTAACATGGTGGTTCATAATGACTAATATGAGCACTGACAAGCACCCGAATAAAGAAATCCTATGACAAATGGACTGTAGATCCATCGTGAATGAAACTTAATCAGTAGCAAAGATTACTGCAAAATAAGGCAAGATGGGAAGGTGACTTTAGAGCACCGTTGAGCCAAGCAAAATTTATAATAGTTCAGATGCTGCCTGCAGGTCTCTCTTCATAGATATATAACAACTTGTGGAATATTGGAAAAAATGAATGTTAGCTATAATTCTCCCCATGCAGTGGTGAATAATGGTCTACAATTCACAACTAATGAGCTTGCTGAGTTTTGTAAGGAACAGGCACATAATCTAATTTACATATTACATAAATGGGGAAAGCTGAGTCACCAGTAAAACCAGAAAAAAGTAAAAAGAAAGCCAAAGCCATTTTTGCAAAGCAATGTAAGTCTGGTAGAATACACTAGCAAAAAATGCAAATAGCAAACTTGGACAGCATCTAATGGCCAGTTGAGCCCCAGTACTGCTCTGACTTGTGAGGAACAGTCTGCACTCAAGTGTACTTTCAGGAATAATAAACTAGTAAAGTCGGTCTGAAAACGGTGTACTGTGAGCCAGGATCTAGGAATCAAGTAGACCTGCAAAAAAATTAGAGTATAAGGTTGAAACCATCTCCAGCTGAGAGAGGGAAAGTGGGGATGAGGAACTGACTACAGGTAGCAGTATGCTTATCCACTGTGCAGCAGGACAGAAGACTTTACAGTGTAACTATGTTCTGAAAAGAAAGAGAAGCACAAATGAGAACAGAGGCAGGGACAGGTCCTACTGGTAAAGAGCCAATAGCTCCTCTTGTTTCTGTGGACATTAGAAGCTGTGCATAACAAAGGGACAGCAGCATATGAAAAGGTGTCAGCACAACACCTCAGCTAACAATGGATGATTAAAACATTGATAAACATGGGCTTGATTAGCTCCTGTGGGGCCCAGGGTAGTAGCTGCACTGAAGTAAGGATTCATTCCTGGAGGAGTGGTATTGCTACTGCCATCCTGTGGAGCTTCACCAGGGGGAGATGCTCTAGTTATAGCCAGAGTTTCATAAGAGCTAGCAGTGACTGCCAAGGAGATGTGCTGAATGTGCACATTAGCTGCCTTTTCTCTTACCTGTTTTTCCTCTGCCTGGCTCTGGAAACATTCTTAACCATAACAATTGGAATAAAGCCACCCAATTAGTGGAGGTTATTGGCAGCATGCATTCCCCACAGCAGAAGACTTTCCATCAGCACAGCAACACCCTGTATTCCACTGCCTTCGAGAGCAGATGCTACTTGTTTATACAATGTGTTAAATATACTTCCCACTTTGGTTCACCAGTCTAATATAAAAGTCAACAACAGATGATTGTGAGATCCTCCATGTGAATCATGTTGGCTGCATTTCTTGCTTTGCAGCACTGTCTTGACATCTGTAATTTAAGGGCTGCCTAAGCTATCTTTAAAAGTGTGTGAGAAGTGGAAGAAATTTTGAATAACTATAGTTTTTCAGTCTAAAAGAATTTTGCAAACTATGAGAAGTTTAAGTGACAGGCAGGGTTCATGGTTGGTGTCATATGTGATGTGCTCACGCATCATACCCCAGTAAGAAAGGAAGGCACATGGAAAAGAAATATTCAAAACCATTGGGAGAGAACAGATACTCCAAACTCAAAAAGAACTGGCTTGATTATTTTCTTCCTGTTCAAGGCAGTTTGAACTCCTTTAGCTCGTCCTGCCTAAAACAAGGTAGCACTTAAATAAAGGTATAATTAAGGTATAATTAGAGTCACAATTTACTTGTACTTTTTAAAGTCTGTTTCATAGTTTTCAATGAGAATTTCAGATCTTTTTTTCTCTTTACTTGAATTACAATAGTATTATTAGGTAATTGATAGGAAGAAACTTTTAATGCGTCTAACTTACGTAAGATAGCATAATCATATAAAATAAACACATATTCAAATTTTCATTTCCACAGTAGAATCCTTTCAAACCTGCAGTGAGCCTTACAATACTGCTTGGTCAAAGTTTGCAAGAAAATGTTCCAATTTACATGCAGTACACCAAGAAAGGTTTCTTACACCTCAGAAATCAATTTGAGCAATTCTTCCAGAACCTGGCAGTCAGAATGCCTAGTTTATATTCCAGCGTTGTCAACTGATTCCCTCTGTGACCTTGGGCAAGTCAGTTATTTTCTCTGTGCCTTAATTTATCCATTTGCAAAACAGAAAAATAACATGGCTCTTATAGGGAAGGCTTATGGACACACTGCAAGTACTCTCATGTCCTCTGGTGAAAGAAGCAATAAATGTTAAGTGTTATGGAAGAGCAGCAACATCTCCATTACCAGTAACATTGCCACAAGCTTCTTTTATAGAGCCTTGTGTAAGCTCCCCCGCCTCCATCACCTTGGCTTGGAAAACTGGTTTAGCTGAAGTTTGTGGTATTCACTGTGAAGACAAATGAGAGTGTCTCTGCAGTGTCAAAAAAATTTAGATAGTGGTCTTTAAGTGAAGTCACTTTGATATTAACCTGATTTCATTTTTTTTAAGCTATCTTTAATACGATTTTTTATTGTTAGTATTGTAATAGCACCTAACATCCCCAGTCATGGACCAGGAGTCCATTGTGCTAGCTGCTGTAAAAACACAGAACAAAAATATAGTCCCTGCCCCAGAGAGTTTTTGTCTCCTACTTCCTTATAATCAACATAGCATTAACATTTCAGACTTTTACATGTAACACTTATAACACATAATTGACCTCCCACTCGGAAGATTTCACTTAGGGCTCGTCTACACAGTCAGGTAAAGCATTTTCTGGAGTCTGATTTCTAAAAATGTACTCAAAGGTGAGCATTAATGAATTGGTCCATGTAGACCCTGCTAGTGTTCTTTAACTTCCTGTTGTTTCAAACAGAACTGTGTTAAAGTGCACCAGTGGGATCTATAACATGTACCTGGATAAATTAATGTGCATACACTAATGCATTTTAGAAATCACACCCACAGCACATTAGACAAGCCCTAAATGGAAGATCCCTTTTTTATGTTCAGCCACTGTATGAATGGAGTATTTTTTGTTTCTGAATAGTTAGAACCAACCCTGCTCCCTCTGATGTCGGTGAAATTATTTTGACTTCAGTGGAAATAGGCACTATGAGTTGGAAGTCAGTGGATTTACACTAAGTTACAATAGTTGAGAATCTTTCACCATATGTCTGTTTGAGTCTGTTGCTATATGAAAACAATTGGCTGGCTGCAGCCTAGAAATAACATAAAGGTATTTTTTACAGCTGACACATCACTTCCTTTAGTTCAAGTGGCAGAGGTCTGTGATTTTGGATTTGTAGGATCAGGTTTCCAGTTTCAAGTCTTCACTTGTCTTTCATTGCAGAGAGGCTGTGGCATAACCCCATTATGAGGCTGATTTTAATCCCCCATTTAACATTCCATATACTTTCAACTTCTTATGGTTAAATCTGATTTTTTTAAAAAATGCTTTTATAGATAAAAGCTTTAAAAATGGCTGCTTTTAAACATTTTTATAAATTGTCTTTATTTATTTATTTATTTATTTATGCCTCTTTTTGCCCAGCAATATCATATTATGCCACATCATCTGAAACATAGATTTTTACATTGACTCCGTGCAGGATGCAGTTTTCAAGGACAGGAAATATAAAAATGTTAAGAAAATTCCATTTATTTGAAAACTAGGGATAATTCTCTGGTGAATAAAAACAAACATGGCAACCGAGAATGTTTTCATTGTTGATCATTTAGCTGGCCAGACCTACTTTTCAAAAGAGAAATCTAGACTTTAGTAAAATGTCTCCTCCTCATGCATTCTCTACCGGAATGTCCACTTAGCCTGAGGAGCATGTACACAAGTTGGGTAGCAGAGAAGCAAAGAAGCTGCTTTTCCACTGCCATGCCTTTTATGTGGTCATTTAACTTGTGCAAAGGATTGTTGTTCTGCTTTGGTTACGTTTTTCATACACTCTGCATGTCTGTAAATGACCAAACAAGGCAATGGAGAATCAAGTCCAGAGAGTTTAAGTGACTTGCTAATTGAGGTTTGTGGCAGAACTGTGATCAGAGCTCTAATCTCTGTGGCTCTGCCCTATCTCTTATCCACAAGGAGACAGAAGGCATTGGTGGGAAGCAGCCTGGAGGTGACTGCTGGTAATGCTACTATGATAAGTACTGTACAAGTAACTCTGCTAATCAGCCAAGCAAACATTCCCAGGTTTTACAGAAATCGGTACCAACTCCTTAGTTTCAGTAAAACTAGAAGGACAGCCAAACTGGGACAATCCTGTAAACTGGATATCGTGGTCTCACATTGACCAGACTTCTGTTATGCTAACTAATCTATATGAATAAGTGATTAAACTAAATATCAGCATAACTTTCTAAAGAAAAAACAAATCTTACATTTCTCCTTTCTTCATTTCCCTGAGGACACCCGCCCTCACAGTATTTATGTCTCTGAGGGGCAAGCAGTGAGACATATTTTTGAAAATCCATTAATATATAAAGTATCCTGTTTCTCAGTAAAATAGAAAGATAAGACGTAATTATGAATTTTGGTGTGTAATGTGCAAGTCCAACAGGATATAAATTTAGGGATGGTAATTTTAAGAAAAAATAATAGACTTCATGTTCAAAATTCCAAACAAGCGAGCGGGGGGTAATATGGTATTCAGAGGCTTCTCTTCAGAATACTTTAAGTTTTATGATCCAGTTTGTAGTACCGCACATGGCCCAGCCGAGAGCCATTAAACCGTGCAACGATTCTTCCTTCCTCTGTTCCTGTGTGATTTATCAGGGCAAGTAAGTAGTTTCACATTTACCATTTTTAATCATTTAGGTATCAATAATTTGATATACTTCTGGCTTTCAAGGTAAATGCTAATCAATCTGTTGGTTTTTTTTTTTAAGTGATGCTTAGTGGCACAAGATCTGCTTTCTTTATATGCTGTTTAGATTTATGTTCTATTCACTTTTATGATTTACAAAAATAGTGTTTGATTGAATACTTTACCTAAGACATAAAAGCACCCTGGGTAGGAACAAAAGTACTGTATTTCCCACAACACCGTTCAAAAGTTTTAATCTTCCAAAGACTTCAGTAACAATCCTCTTTTGTCTGCATACTGTCAGCTATCCAGTGTAGTGTGCATATTTAGATAATCTCTAAAGCATGAGCTTTGGCTGAGTCTTGTCACATACGGTTCCTATTAAAATAAAGGGAAACATGGCTCCAGATGTGTTGCTTGGCTAACCAAGGTTTATATTTATTTTCTTTTAGTACAGTACCTCTTTAGTATATATCATAATAACTATTCACTGTTAAAAAGAAATTATTTTCAAAATAGCTAATGAATATCTGTTAATGTTCTTAAATTAGTGCACTGAATACTAACTGCAAAATTACATGCATCAGATTAAAAGCCATTTGCAATTATTTATAATCATTTAATATTTTTTTAGCTCAACTGCTTCTGCAATTCTTGATCATCCTGTTATCGTGTATTCCCCATTTTATGCTCAATTCATTTTTTTTTAAATGTTGTTGCTTCTTTCTGGGAGAAGTCTATTTCATTAGACTTCAACAGAATAGAAGTTTATTTTGGTCTTTTCTTTGGCCTTGGCTACACTGGTGCTTTACAGCGCTGCAACTTTCTCGCTCAGGGATGTGAAAAAACACATCCCTGAGTGCAGCAAGTCACAGCGCTGTAAAGTGCCAGTGTAAACAGTGCCCCAGGGCTCGGAGCGCAGCTCCCAGTGCTGTAAGCTAATCCCCACCGGGAGGTGGAGTACCTGCACCGCTGGGAGAGCTCTCTCCCAGCGCTGGCACTGCGACCACACTCGCACTTCAAAGCGCTGCCACAGGAGCGCTCCCGTGGCAGCGCTTTGAAGTTGCAAGTGTAGCCATACCCTTAGTATCCTTAGCTCCTCATTATGAAAATGAACTACCCCATGAAATATACACGTGTAATTGAATGTCTCTAGTGATATCTGGCTCATTGTGTGGGTTCTTTGGCTGCTTAGTGAATTTAAAATCACTCAGGAAAACAGCATTTTAAAAATATAGAATGTTCTATAGGTCATTTAACTTACAGTTTTGATAGACTTGATCCTGCTTTATAAGAATTGTACTTAAAAATATCCCTCCAAACATAAGCATTATTATTGTCCTCTGATGGTATAAATGTTTCCCCTACCCCATATATGATGGATCAGTCTGGGAACCCATTACAGCAGTGAGCAGTTACTCATAGCAGTAGTCCCGTTCAAATCAGTTGGCTTACTTGTGTCTATAACCGCTCACTGGAGGTAAGAGTGAGAGAAAGGAGTTCACAGTTTAGCCATAAGAGTACACGTTTCTTTCTTCTCCTTCTAAAAGCTAAAGATGCAGGATGAAACGAGTTCATTTTCTGTTTTGTAAGGGAGGGTTTCTGTGCATAGGAGTAACCCACTTAGAGGAGAGGAGCTTGAATAGTTTCCTCTGCATTCTTCTATCAGGTATAATTTGCCTCCCTTCTCTTTCCTGCCTCCTGGGATGAACAGGGAGTTCCGTCTTCACAGATCATGGTAGTCAAGAGGCATGTACATAGATGACCCTAGCTTCTATTATACTTCTCAACTTCACTAGCCCCTGAAGAGCACATCCTTTTGAGTCATGCTTCTAGATGCTTCCTCACCTGCACTGTCTCTGGAACCCTCTCCTCAAAAGGGGCTTCGTAGAAGGGAGAAGGAGATAGCACAGATCAGTACATCTGCCAGCTGTATCAACTTTGTGTTTCCCCTGCAGTCTGAAAGAACCTAGCTGACTCCCATGATAAATCATGGCATGTTTCTCCTCCATCCTCATTTGCTCCATTCAGCCCATTGAACTCTAATCCTGCAGAAATCCAGGGAGAGACTGTTGGGGGAGGAGGAGAGAACATGCAGCAGAGATAGAGTGTCCCTACCCTCCAAGAATGGACAGAGAGAGAGAGGAGCATAGGATTCTTAGTGACTAATTCGTTTTTCTACCTGCCATTATTTGGGGTCACATCTGAACCCAATTGACATTTGGGAAAGTTTGACCTGTGATAGGAGTTTGAATGTCATTAACCAGATCCAAGGTTTCGGTTGGACTGGTAACATGTTTGGATCTGGAGCTCAGCTCTGGTATTTTAATTTGGACTCACTCGTATGAGTAACTAATTCTACTGATTGCAGTTTACTTTGGGGGCTAACAGGAGCATGGAGCTAAGGGACCAGGCTGAGGTAGCATAAAAGGAAAAATTCCTTAGTCTCTGTAAAAGCCAAAGTAATTATATTTTATGTGGCTGTCCAACAAAGGAGGAGGAGTATGAAATGCAACCCCCAATTTTGGAACAGGTTACAGTTCAGCCTCTTCATTGCATTCTGCCACTATATCTGTAGCCAATAAATTGGAGTAACGTTTCTGCTCTCCCCCTCATGTCCCAGCCATATGAACGTGTCCAGCTGTTGGAACTGTGTAAGTATAATTCCATTAGTTCAGGGCTAAGTTTAACATTCCGTTCTGCATTGGAGTGTTTGGATCCAGCACTGCATGTTCCTGTCCTGCGTACAGGGCTGCAGGAATCTTATTGCTGAGTGACTTCACCCACATCTTGCCAATGGATGTATTTCATCCTAATAGTAAATTCTACCAGATTCTATTGCATAGGGATGTGCATATCTATGCAAGAAATGCAAAGGGTCCAAAAAAAAAAGGTAAAGAAAAGAGGGATTCTGACATTTCTGTGCTCTACTGAAAATACTATAATTAAATACAAATCAAAATAGCTGTTCGGGTCCATGGTTCATTTAATCTAATGGGACATCTCTAACAGTGGCCGAGTGATTTAGAGGAGGCTGTAAAAGACTTTATAATGTATAATTCTGCAATACCATGCTTATGGGAGCAGTTTCATCTTAACTGCCATCAGTCAGTGGCTCTTTATGTCCTGAAGCATGAAGTTTTGATAATCCTTATCCATTTTTATTCTATCTAGTTTTACTATGGGTGATAGTAATATAAACGTCTGATCTTCTTATGAATCCTCATTACCTCAACATCTTCTGGCAGTGAGCACTGCCAGTTAACTATGTGTTATGTAAAAAGCAATTTCCTTTCTTTGTAATATAAATAATCAAAAAGAATAAACAAGGCTCCCAGTTTAAAAAAGGTCACAAGATAACTGTTACTGCAAGCTTCTGGATTCTTGTAGTCATGCATTAGACTTTGAGCGAGTAAGTGAGGGTGGGGTAGAGGGAGCAATGGAGGGTTGGGAATGGAGTGAGTGGGGTGGGGCAAGGGTGTTTGGTTTTGTGCGATTAGTAAGTTGGCAGCCCTATATATTCAAGTTCATATTTATAAATATATTAAGTGAGATTTTCAAGAGTGAAAATTACTCTAATACAAGTCAATGAGAACTTTATCATTGACTTCAACAGAAGCAGAGCTAAACTAGCACTGAACACTTTTGAAAATCCCACCCATTATCTCTCTATTTTTGGCATTATTAATGAGAGCTTGAACCAACTGCTAATTTTCATGAATGC
This sequence comes from Chelonoidis abingdonii, assembly GCF_003597395.2. Classification (NCBI taxonomy): domain Eukaryota; kingdom Metazoa; phylum Chordata; order Testudines; family Testudinidae; genus Chelonoidis; species Chelonoidis abingdonii. The sequence continues at coordinate 29,551,640 of NC_133778.1, read as the reverse complement.
AAACTGCATACATTTCCCATGCTTGTGTTTATTTTTTTTTAAATGTATACACCTGAGTATTCAGAAAATGTTGTAGACTTTGTATTTGTGGATGTACATAATCCACACCATTATGTCAATTACTCTGCAAAAATCAGTTTATACTGCTACTTTGCGGTTGTCCTGGAAATAGCTTGTCTGTCTGAATAATTACATGAAAACACCTCTCTGGATGGGAGTGTACTGTATTTTACAATTCTGCATGTGTGTGTTTTCTAGAAAAGAAATGAGTTCTTTGCAATTTGGTTCATAGATTAAAATCCACATACTAACACTTCTATAAATGTTTTAGGCAACAAAATAGATGCAGAAACTGTTTGCAAGTGCACTGTTTTAGTGGACAAATATTCTCATCTCATACTTTTTTACTTTACTTATACTTCTTTTGGAAGCCAAAAAAAGTTATTCTAGGACTCATCAACTGGAATTTTTCATCTTAGCAACTAAAACTCAAGGAGTACTATATATCTTAAAATTCTAATTCTGATGTATTTAGAGGTCTAAAGTGGGTCTAATTCTGATGTATTTAGAGGTCTAAAGTTATATATAAAAACTGGCATGTTAATTTATTCTAAATATTATTATTTTTTAAATTTTCTCCGAGCCTGGGACCTCAAAAGTCAAATTCCAGCTCAAGGTGAATCCAAAAGACTATAGGCCAAGATATGTTGGATCTTAAGTTTTCAAATATTGTGGGCTGGCAACTGAAGAAAAAAATACATTTTGCATAATTTAGATACATTTATTCTTGGAGATGGGTAACACAAGGAAGTGTCTTCCTCTGGTAGCAGGCATAAATAAAAGACAGTGAAGATTACATTTAATTTTAGTTCTCAAAGTATCTATCTCTTAATTTTTTTTAGGTTTTGTTGCTGATTGCCCCTGAAAAGTCCCAAATTTGTTCGGGACTGGTTTTTGAGCTTGGTTTTTTCATAAGGACATTTTGCTCAAGTCTGCAACACATATGTACACATGTTTTCTGTTCTGAGTTTTATTATATCTATTTTTAAATACAGAACATCTGGTGAGTTATATGAAAAGAATTATCTATGGGTGTGTGTCACATGGGCTGCATGAGAGAGTAGGATGTACATTCCTGGAGCTTTGCTCCTCACACAAGAATGGGTGAGATTTTCAAAGGAGTTCCAGATACGATTTTCAAAATGCTCAGAACCCACTGCTGAGGCCAGATTTTCCAATGCACCGACATGAGTTAGAAACACAAGTCCCACTTTGAATGCTTAGGTGCTTTTGAATATCCAGTCCACCAATGGCCTCGTTTTATGTATTATGACCCAGCACACTGAACTCTCAAAAACTGGCACAAAATCATCAGCATCTAGGGTCTGATCTAGACCCCACTGAAGTTAAAGGGAGTCTGTCCATTGACTTCTGTGTGTGTTACATCAGGCCCTTACATTTAAACAGAAAACTCTTCCTTTCGAAAATCTTGTGTGACAAATTCCATCCTAGTAATGGGAAAAATTGAAAACAGAAAATGGAAATTCCAGATGTTGCCATTATGAGATGACACAGCAGAAGATGAACTGTCAGAGGACCATGCAGCTAGTAATTGTATCCAAAATTACAGCAATCTCATAGTTCTGTTGGGTATAAAATTTGAAAGGCAAGCAGGGAAGACACATATAAGAAAAAATCTTTCCATGGACAATGGTGAGCTGAAGCAACAGGTATCAGATTTTGAAGATAGAAGTTAATCTATCATTTACTCTTAAAAACCTGCATGCTTTGATCCTTCAATTTTTCCGGCCTATATGTTAAACCACACTAACTTTGGAATTTCTATTATGTGGAGTGTCAGTCCTCAGTCGCTCTCATGATTTCAGTTAGTAATTTGTTCTAGAATGGAACACATACTAGTCTCTTCAAATAAAATCCCTAATAACCTCAACAGAATGCAAAAGTTTAACATCACTCCTTTAACATAAATTATTATTATTAAAGTAAGCAGATTAATCTCCTCATCTCAGTATTAGGTGGATCAGCTAATCATTTTGTTTCCTTGGTTTTTATGCCAATCTCATCTGTGTTTCTATAATCTAAACCCATATTGTTTCAAAATATTGTGTAAAGGATATTCATTTGGAATAAAAGACAAATAAGAACTATGCTGCTATAAAATCCTGGGAGACTTTACTCTGCCAAATTTTAAAACTATAGTTTTGAGCTTGTCACTTAGGTTATGACTCAGAATGGGTCATAGAATGTTCTTTCCAGTATGGTGACCTTTGACTGGATATTGAAAACAATCATGATTGTTTATAGCTCAGCAGAAGAATATATTTTTTTATCTCTGTTTGTGATTGGTTGCCTCATACTAACCTATGCAGGGCCTGATCCTGTGTGCACAGAAGTGAATGGGAAACCATTGGCTTCAGTGGTGCAAGATCATGGCCTAAAAGACTAGGCAGATACGATTATATTCAAAAAGAGGCTAGATAGCATACATTTGTTAAGAGTATGTGGTAATTGATTAAAAGATGCTTTAATAAATGGTTGATCATTTATTAGACAATTATAGAGTCCAATAGATGAATGTCACTTAATACTATCTTTGATGCTTCCACTAATATGCTTATAATAATCCAAAACATGTACTAGTCAAATATTTTAATAAACTATAAATGTATCCTTAATAAAAATCCTCAAGAGGCTTTCGCTTTTTATTTTGTTGATGTTATTTCTAAATGTTCCAACTTGCCTTAATCACTCACTCAGGGTATGGCTACATTAGAAATTTCAAAGCGCTGCCCCGGCAGCGCTGCGGGAGCGCTGCCCCGGCAGCGCTTTGAAGTGTGAGTGTAGTCAGAGCCACAGCGCTGGGAGAGAGCTCTCCCAGCGCTGCTTGTAAACCACATCCCTTATGGGTGTAGCGTGCAGTGCTGGGAGCTGCGCTCCCAGCGCTGCCGCCCTGATTACACTGACACTTTACAGCGCTGCATCTTGCAGCGCTCAGGGGGGTGTTTTTTCACACCCCTGAGCGCGAAAGTTGCAGTGCTGTAAAGTGCCAGTGTAGCCAAGCCCTCGGGTGGCCATTTGTGCATTTAAAGTAGGACTGTCCCTCTTTTTCAAAGCCTGTCTGTCCTGGTGTCCTTGTTAGTTTTGCGGAAGAAAACAACCAGTATTGTGTCCTGGTTTTTGCACAATATGGCTAGTTTCGAGGATATCCCACATGAGGTCTGCTTCCCTGCACCAGCCCTACACGACTCTTCAGTTTCAGAGAAGAAAGGGTTGTGAATAGGCATTGTTTCAAGTATTGTTTGAATAGATCGTAGGGCTTGTCTTCACTACTGGCGAGATCCACGCTGTTGCAATTGATGCAGCAGGTGTTGATTTAACAGGTCTAGTGAAGATCTGCTAAATTGATGGCCGAGCACTCTCCAGTCGACTCCAGTACTCCCCGTCCCCAAGAAGAGTAAGAGAAGTCAATGGGAAAGCGTCCTCTGTCGATGCAGGGCAGTGAAGACACCATGGTAAGTCGACCTAAGCTACGTCAACTCCAGCTACGTTATTCCCATAGCTGGAGTAGCATAATTTAGGTCAATTTACCCAGGTAGTGAAGATAAGCTCGTAGAGTTTAAGACCAGAAGGAACCACTAGATCACCTGATCTTATCACTTGTGTCTCACAGGCCACCAACACCACCCAGTACTTGCACACAAAACCCAACAACAGCATAGGAAGAGGAGAATGTGTTGTGATTATTCTGTGATTTTTCTCTCGCTTCTATTTATTGCTTCTGTGTAGCCTTTCACTGTTACTCCTGGCTTTACATCTGGAGGGAGTCATTCATTTATTCATTTAGTCTGTTTGATTTGTCACTATTACATACTTTCCAGATTTCCTCTCCTTGTTGTGAGCCTTTTAGCTGGTGGAGTAAAGTTTTTTTTTTCTGTTAAGACGGACAGCAGGGAAATTACAGAGAGCTCAATATTAGAGCAAGGAGCTGCTGGATAGGGATCAAGGTCTTCAAAAGAAGCAAAATTATATTGGAGAATGGGGATAGAAGATGCAGAAGCTGTGAAGAATTGTCTGGCAGGGAAGTAAAGCTACAGTGCATAGGGGGAATGTTTGGGAGTGGGAGGGAGGAGAAGAGCTAGGAAAGTGCCAGCAGATAACTGGGAGAGGAGTAGTGGTACAGAGAATGTTCAGGTAAACAATTTCTATATGGCAAATGGAATAAGCCATACTGATACTTGTTTTTGCAAAGTATAAGTCAAAGATGGGAGGCTGCAGAGGGAGCATGAAACATGCCATTATGTTCAGATTGTCTAGACAATCCATATCTAGTGTAATTTTTCAGTGCATCTATTTTTTCTGCATCTACTTTCATTCCCAGCCCAGCCCACTGGCTCAGGGGCTGCAGTTTGTAATCAGTTTCCACCTTTAATTATTAGTGGCAGCAGCGCGTCTCATGGGAATTCAGAAACTGATGAATGATTGCCGTTTCTGTTTGCAAGAAATATATTTTAATTTGTTTATTGTGGTTTCAGCTGGAACTTGTAGGATTACCACCAACTGATTAGTTTCTAATTCCTTTACATAACACTGGAGAGAAAATCAGAATGAGATGCTGTCATAGTATAATTCCTCGATTTGAACCTTAGAGTTCAAATATGAGGTACTAGCATGAAGTCCTCTAAGCTTAATCTCCAGCTTAGATCTGATAGGCTGCCACCAGGTTCATGATTTATAGGGCTGACCCCCCTTTCCCTCTCCTGGTGCCCCCAAATCCCTTCCCCTGAGGGACCCCCCAGATTCCAAATCCGTTGGAGCTAAAACCGAGGAGAGATACCCCTCCACGCCTGCTTCCCAGATCTTGCCTCTTGTCCTAAGCTGTGAGTACCGTAAGAAACCTGTTCTCTGCTTCCAGAGATAAGCCATTTCCAGAAATGGACTTCAATACCTAAACACTGCTTGATACTAGAAAAAAGAATCTTACAAGTATGAAAAAGAAAGCTAATATAGAAAGAAAGACACGAATAAAATGAATATGCATAATTAACAGCTCCTACTGAGAAATATGAAACCCAGTCTGATTTAAAAAATACCAATTTAAACAGACCAGCCATAATCACATACATGTAAATACAAAACACAATAAGCTCCTCATAGCCGAATATTTGCTCCTTTTGTAACTCACAGATTTTAGTCGAGAAGGGTTTGAAAAGCAGAGCGTAGTTAGAGAGCAAAGCCTTGTTTTCCTCAAACAGCTGAGGAAACAACAAAAGAGCACTAGCAGATCCACATCTGTACACAAACAACACAGAGCTCCTCATAGCCGAATTACTTTTGTTCCTTTTAACTCACAGAGCACTTATTAGTAGATCATATTGTGAGATAAGATGGAGTTAGAAGAAAACTTGTTTACCGCAAGCTGAGAAGAAACAACAAAAGACCCCGAGTATACAAACCCGCCCTGATTAAACATACATTCTCTGATGGTCTTCTGGTCAGGTTTGGTTCTCTTTGTTCCGACCCTTACAGGAAAAGAACAATAAACTTACCTTACCTATCTACTTATAACAAAGATGCTTCCATTTCAGGGTGTTGTTTTTTTTCCATCACCCACATCTAAATGCGCATAAAGCTCGGTGTATCAATTCAATCGATGTAATTCATAAAGTTTGAAGCGAAGGTAGTCGCGTCTGTAATTAAAGTGAAGCCCACCTCCATAATTTAAGAAACTCCAATTTCAAACCTCCCCCCTCTCCAGTTACTTTCCTCAAAAAAATAAAACCCTGTTTTCTGAAACTCTCCTAATGTCACATATCATCCAGGATAGTTTCAAAACACATGTGGAAAAAAATAGAAGGGAATGTTAAAGCTATAAAGGATAATTTTCAAAAAGCCCAAAGTGAAACAACCTAATCTGTCAATTTAAAAGGACTTATCAAATGTGGACTTTATTGGCTCTAAGTACCTTAGTCACTTTTGAAAGAGTGGAGTAAGGGTCTTGGGTCATTTGGAATGCTTTTGAAAATTACCTTCGTATGTGCAGGTTGATTCACTGTTGACTTTTTCTTTTCTTTATTTTTAAAACTATTTTAGTCCACCAAAAGTCCAATGGCTTGGCCTGTATATCTTCCAACTGGTCTGTTTGTTCGATCTTGCTGAAAGAAACCTTTGTATTTTGGAAGGGCAAGGAATAGGGAATCCAAATTATACAAAATACCTAAACCAGATTGATGCCCACACATAAGGGTACAATCTCCACTGCACAGTACGCTGGGTGCTATCCACTTTAAGTCAAAATTCCTACATCCACACGAAAAACCTCTGACTGAAGTTGGATACTTTAAGCTGAGCTTACTTTACATGGAGGGGTTAGGGTAAGACCAGGCTTCAGTTAACATCAGGTGGAAAGCCTACCTTGTTGCAGTGAGAAATGCAGTGCAAAAGTACTCAGATGTGCAGATAGTCTCAATGCCCTTCCCACAATCCATGGAAGGGCAATCTCGCCACAGCTGACACAAATGTCAGAGAGAATCCTAGAAACAATCGGCAGCAGAAAGAACCTTGGGAGAAGGGCCAGCTCGGACCCCATGGGTGAATACAGATCATCATTACAACAGCTGAAATCTATTCCCCATGTAAGTATCGTCACACCTCTTGTCAACTGTCTGAAAGGGCCTATCTTGATTTTATACAATTTTTTGTTCTCTCTGCTGATAATAGCTCATCTTAAATAATTAGCACTTAGGCCAGTCTACACTGCGACTTTATTGGTTTAATGGCCGATAATACCTGATTTAAGACGCTGGGTATTCCGCACACAGAACGTCGTCAGTAAATCGAGTTAAACGCTTCCTTAAATCGATCGGAACTCCTCCAAACGAGAAGGCATACGCTAATCGATAGTGAATAACTCGATTAGGGTTCAGTGGAGAAATCGACGTTATTGCCTCCGGGCGCAATCCAGAGTGCAGCACTGACCGCCTGGACAGCAATCTGACCGGATGCATCGCGCAGGTAAACAGGAAAAGCCCCGCGAACATTTTGAATTACATTTCCGCTCGCGCGCGTGGAGCTCTGATCAGCACGGCTGGCAAATGCAGTTTGAAACGAAAAAGAGTCCAGCATAGACCGTACGGGAAGAATACTAGGTCTGATCGCTGTTGGGGATGACAAATCTAAGTGTAGCAGCTCCGTTACAACACGAAATGCAAAGCGTGTTGAATAAAAAAACTCCAGGAACATCACGCTGGTGACAACGTAACGGGAAAGCCAGAAGACTCAAAGGACGCTCATGGAGGAGGGAGGGGGGTAACTGAGGAACTCCAGCTATCCCACATCCAACAGGACAGCTCTGAAAATATTTGCATTCATGGGCTGAGCTCCCAATGTCGTAGGTTCAAATCACAGGCCTGGCGGTTCAGGGAAACAGCTCCTCAAATTTACTTTCCCCCGCACCAGCCACCTGAAAAAAAGAAAGGATTGCTGTCTATGGCGATTTGCTCAATGCACTCCCGCGAAAAAGCCGCCAAAGGGTTGTTCTGCTGCCTTCACAAAGGGAGGGTGAGCTGTACCCCACACCACACGCGGGCATGTGTGTTTCTGCACCATCAGGCACTCGTGCCTCTCAACACGGAAGGGGAACGATGGAAGCTGAGAACAGCTTACCCCAGTGCACCGCTCCTGAAATCGATGTAGCTTGGACCAGGACGCAAATCATTTCGAATCCCACTGTGACGCGCTATAACCGATTTATAGATCTGTTGTAATATGGTTTAAGCTAATTCGAAATAATCGTGCATGTAGACTTACCCTTAGAGTTGATATGGCTACTCCACCTTTCATTTCTGTATTTATATGATATTCCTCACTATATTTTCCATCATGCATCTAAGAGTGGCTGTAGCCCACGAAAGCTTGATTCTCAAATACATGTTAGTTCTCTAAGTGCCACAAGTACTCCTGTTCTTTTTACAGAATCAAGAGGACACAGTAGCATGGGTAAGGCTTGTAATGAGGAATAATCAAACCAGAATAGCAAACCCAGGTGCCAAACCCAGAGCCAAAGACTCAGGTTAAATTTGTAGTGAAGACATAGCATAAGTACCAAAGATAAGTTTTAACTAGGGTTATTACAGCAGATAAAAGACCAGTGGAATGGAGAGAGGGCCCTAGGTAAAACAGGAAAAAATGAGTGTCACAGCCCAGCCAGCAAAAAGGAAGTGGGAACAACAAGATATGCGTTAAGTTAGGAAAGTTTATTTCATCCATTGCATAGCTGCCACTCTTCCAATAGCTGCCCTAAGTTTATAAAACAGCATCTGGAACGTACCATCCTCACTGAACTCCTGGCATTGGATTTTGTGTTATCCCTCAGAGCTTTCCTGCAGGCACTTGAGGACACTGTGATGTGTCTGCTTATGGGCAAGACCGGCTGCCAACTCTGTCCCCCCTTTTGCTGCTTCCTGCTGAGTGTGAGCCAAGGAAGGATGTCAGGAGGAACATAAGTGAAGGGAACATAACTAGGCTCCAAGGAACCGCCTCTTCTCAAAAGCCCACACCACAATCATAGCCCACAAGGGTCCAATCAACCTCAAAAAACTCCACTACCACCCGCACCCCACCCTATTTTCCCCCCAAGGTTCCCTCACAACCCTCACGCACAATACCTGCTCCTAGATTCCCTCAACCACCCACGTAGCTGCCCCAAGCCCTTCCTCCCCACCCCCAACTGAATATATGAATGAAAGTGGGGACAAAGAGGAAAGGAAAGAAATGGCTTTTACATTCACCGTTACCTGGGGTTAGTGGTAGTTCCTTTAATACTTCAATAGCTATATCTTCACATGCCAAGTGAACACCAGATTCACACTGCTCAGAGGGTGATCTTCAAATAGCTCAGCTGCTGAGCGATCTTATGAATTTAGGTTATTGTTCTTGCCTTTTATATTCCTTCCTCAAAGAAAAGACCAAGTCTAAAATTCAGATCTCAGGAATGCACATCACTCATATAGCTCAGACCCTGGTTACCCGCCTTTGGAGAAGTCTGCCAAAGATTCTTGCATTTGCAACTATGCTAGAGTCAAAGTGTAAGTATTCGTTTGCTTAATGAGGTTTGGGGTTTTTTTGAAGAGGAAGAAATCTTAATTCTGGATGGAGAAAATGCCTGCCACAGAGGCGTGTGTTCCTTTAAGATGGAGATGCAGTAGTTTTTTTTCCCCCTCTGCCTTCCCCATCCCTTTTTCCTGTTACCTTGCTTGTCACAAGCTTCTTACTCTTCAACATTTGTGCTCCCAGTGACACAGTGGAATCTGTAACTGGATAACATAGCTCTGTTATACAGTTCAAGAATAAGACTGTCCCTCGACTCTGCCTGTCCTTTCCATGGACAACTGTTCAATTGAGTCTTCCACTCTCGTAAAGAATAGAATGCTGTAATTTCACCCCCTTGAATGTTGTTGAAAACCAGGTTGTGAAAAATCCTGTTTCTCAAACAGTACCTACAGCAGGTTCAAATAGGCCCCTCTAAAGAGAATTCTCTCCTGGAGCAGTACTAGGTGGCCAAAACCATCAATCACACATACCCAAACACCCTTGTTGCACCCCCTGCCCCTGACCCTTTCTCTGAGCACCCCCCCGTTCATCCAGCCTCCCTCCCTCCATTCACTCACCTCTCCCTGCTTGTCACCACTTTCATCAGACTAGGCAGAGAGTTGAGAGTGGTGTGGCTTCTGGCTTGGGGTGGGCCAAGGATTTTAAAGTGTGGGAGGGAAACCAGCAGAGCCTGGGCAGGGGCTGGGTGCAGGAGGGTGTGTGGACTCCTGGGAGTTGGGTGCAGGAGGGGCTCAGGGATGAGGCGGTTGGTGTGCAGGAATAGGCTTTGGGGTGTGGCTCTGAGGGAGTTTGCAGAGGGGGCTCAGGAGTTGGGACAGGGGCTTGGGGTGTGGGGAAGGGGCTGTGGGTGCACGGCTGCCGGCCAGGCGGGGCACTACCTTGGTGGTTCCCAAACGACGCATATCGGCAAGTGGCTCCTAGGCTCAGGAAAGCCAGGCAGCTCTGTGCAAACTTGCCGTTGTCTGCAGGTTTCACGTCCCCCACCTGCAGGACGCTCCCACAGTTCCCAATGGCTGTGTTCCCCCATTCCAGGCCAATGCACCTGCGGATCAGCACTCCAGGGTGGGGCAGCGTCAGAGACCACACTGGGCGCACCTCTGTCCTAGAGTTAGAGTGAACATTCACGCTCCAGAGTAGCAATGGAGCCAGTGCAGGCAAGGACATAAAATCTCCAGATTAGCTTCAGTAGGCCTCCAGGAAGATCGAAGCCGAATTCAAGGAACTCCTGGCCAAACTGGAAGGTTGGCAACCCTTGCAGTGACGCAGCTGTAAAGCAGTGATAAGCAGAACACTTGTTCACATTAGTAAATGGTTATATTTATTCTTCAAGACACTATAGAAGAGAAAAGTTAAAAAAAACTAAAGCCTAATGCAAATATTGTCTTATCTTACTATCCCGGACATTGGTTGGTAGATAAAGTTGTCGTCCATTGCTGTCTCTGACAGTCTGTGCCTCAGTCAGCCTAATGTCTCCTAAGAAAAATGCCATTGTCCATGAAGAACCAGGCTGTCTTTACCATTTCTAAGGTCTTTATGAAAGTTCTGCCAGAAGATCTTCTGAGGTTTCAAGTAGGCTCCTGAACCTTCAAACTTATTCAGCATTCCCAGCGGGATGGAGTAGTCTCATACAGTGTATTATCCATTTGAACACAAGCATTGTGAATCATAGCCATGTTGGATCCTGCAGGCCACCTTTTAGCCAGCAATAATAACCTCAAATCCGTATATATATATAAGCATACACCCTCAAACCGTCCCCCCCACCCTCTCTCTCACAAATTAATGTGGCTAACCTCTCACTTCTCACAGCATTTCCATAGCAATTACAGAAAGCCCCATCAAGTCAAGACATACTTCCATAGATAGATACTGGTATTGAATCATATCCTAATTGTGTTATATATTGTGTCCTTATAAGAGACCATAACAGCTGATAGCCACTAAAGAGAGTCAAAATAATAAATAGTTAGAAACATTAAAGGTAGCTGCAAGCTGGGTCTTTTGCTAGCTTAAGATAATATAGGATGAGTATATTGATAATATTGATTAATAAAAGTAGTCATTCCATCCAATTACAGGCTGTTAATGTTAATCCAGTTGTATTGTTGTGCAAAAATATATTTCAAACTAATCTCTGAGAAAATTCACAAACCGCAATGAATTTGTACCATCAGGCAGTAGAGAGGTTTGGTTTTTATTACTACAGTTTATTTTAAATATTAGCCTTCGTCCTTGGCTCATTAAAAGAAAAAGATACTTTTATTTTCAAATAGGTTCTCAGAAATTCAACATAGTAACACAAAATGAGGAATGGTTTCCAGATTTCTTAAAACTGAAAATCGAGCTATTTTGTAATGTGTTTTATTTTCCAGATGTTAACTAATCTACGCTTTGGTCTAGATTAACCTTTGGACTCAAATCAGTAAAAAATGCAGCAGCATCATAAATTTGGCATCTTTTTAAATTATGCTAAGATTCAGTAAACAAAAAATGATAATTATATTTTAATGACCTTTCTTTGAAGCATTTCCATTTAGACAGCTCAGAATATTCTTGCACTTTTATATTTAAATCATTGGTATTACACAGTCAGTATCTCTAATAAGTTGTCATTACAATAGTTTGAGGCTCACAGAGATCATCTCCTTTTGGTAGCTTTGTGTGTATATGTAGAAAATATCCCTGCCCAAAGAGCTTACAGTCAACTCAAGCCCTGCTTCGAAAACATCCTTATCAGAGGGTACCTAAAGTACTGCCTAAGTGCAATTTGAATAAGGGCTTAAAACAAAAAAGACTGGAAAAGAAAAATTATATCCCATTTTTAAAATGTGAACTGAGCCAACAGCAGATTAAGTGGTTTTCCAAATGTCATCATGAGAAGCCTGTGGCAGAGGTGGACATAGATATCCCTAATCTCTTAACATCTAAACAACACTATCCTTCTCTCTCTTTTTAACAATGCTCATGAGTCTGGTAGCAATGTTAGTAAAGTATGACATACAAAATAAGAATTTTTTAAAAATGAAGCTTTTCATAAACTTAAAAACAGAAATAAAATGTAGGTCTGCAAAGACTTCTGTAGGAATTTTGGCTAAATGCTTCTTCTTTGCTTGCATTCATTATGTAGTAACACTTCTGGCCACCTCACTATATTAGATTAGCTAGCATTTTCATACTGGAAAACTAATGATCATTCATCTGAATGTCCCTCCATTAGGATTGCCTCTCATACCCGAAACTCAACATGACACTACCATACTGACACATTGTAAATGAACCATGCTTTGAGTATGATTCCTACACAATTCTTTGTTAAAAAGCAGTAAATGAATCTGACTTGGGACAGAATAATGTAACTGAAGTCAATACAAAAACTTCATGACCTAATGTAAGTGATCAGGCCCTTAATCACGATTTATGGTCCTTGGTAAGATGGACAGTACATCTTTAAGAGGTACTATACTAAACCGTGAAAAATATATAAGTGACATTGTACTCTGGTTTAGTACATGGGCATTACAAATATAAAACAGTAAAAATTAAGTAAATAATTCAGTAATGAGTTCATTAACACCAAAAGGACAAAATACTGAAGATGAAATAAAACAATTTGATTTATGGAAGTAATTGCATTATTATTAAGTAAATAGGGCATTAATTGTTTTTTCCCTTGATAAGTGAATAGTTCCATATTTTCTATTTTGGTAAAGTTCTTAAGGAGTGCTATTATTATAATATCGAGCTTAAATTGCTTGATGATTCTCTAACATATAGGAGATAAAAATATGTCTCAACTAATTGTCATTGTCCCCTAAATAATACAGAAATGTGGAAAAAATTAATGATATGAATATTTTTATAATTTGGTAACGGCTTTTCAATTTACTATAAATTGTCAATGCAAAGACAGAAATGACAGTACTTTAAAATATAATAACGGCTTTGTTAAGATTATTCAATTAATACAGTTGTATTTCATTGCCAGTAATTTGACGGTATAATGATAAAGGGCATAAGTGTAGTAGGAAAAGTATTCAAATTAGATCCTTTTAATTAAAAGATCCATTGAAGCTGCTGAAGAGTAAAAACCATGCTTCTATGGCAAGACATTTGCATGGCAAGTAAGTTCCCAAAAAATACTAACCTTAGTTTCACTTAATTTGCAATAATTTTAGTAAATTTTATAGAGGGATGTTTAATTGTCTTTAGTCAAGAATTCGATCTACATAATAAAATCTGATTAAGAAAAATAATCTTTAACAAAATTACTATACTGCTTTTTTTTAAGATTGTTACACCATTGATGAAATCTTGTCCTGTTTGAGTCAATAGAGTTTTCCCATTGACGTCACTGTGGTCAGAAAACTTTCACTGTGTGTTAAGTGATTTCTCTGCCCATGCAGGAGCTCAAACACGCTGTTGCAGATCAGGCCTCTATTTGTCTGAAACCCTTACATGGTGAGGAATTATTAACAGCAAGTAACCTCACTGATGTGGCCAGCGATCTTGTTCTGACAGTCACACAGGTGCTTGCTTTGTAGAATCTGATTTGAAATACAGAATGCCACTCCCCCATTCTCCACCCCTACTCATCTTCTCTTCTACTCCGTACTGTTTTGTAGGTTTAGTAAAAAAAAAAAAAAAATCCATAAAACAATACGTAAATACATTTTAGAGATCATAGTAAGTTATTTGCAACCAGGCTATTTCCATCAATATGAGTAATAGGTGGTAATTATACCAAATTTCCAAACAGTAGTTAACTCATCAGAGCTATGACTATCAAAAATGTGGTGATTTAAAAATAAAATACAAAGGATTATAAGTATACAGATTACCTGTACACTTAAATCCTAAAGACAACCTTTACATGAAAATAAAGATGTAATTAAAGCTGTACTAAGTATTTGCAAAAGCAGACAAATTTCAACTGTATCCACGTATTTGCATCAAAGCTTACACTAATTGTCCTGGCCAGTCTTGACAATACTATTTGAAGTATTCAGCGTTGGCCTAACATTGCTCCAATCAAAGTCAATGGTAAATTCTCCTTGAATTTCAGTGGAAGCAGAGTGTATGGCAACAAATGATACTTTGAAAAATCCGACTTTGTTTTTTTCGTTCTCCCTCAGCTCAAAAGCCATGGGAAGAGTGGATAGAGGGAGCCAATTTTCAAACACCTGGATCAAAGCATATTGCTGGGTACCTGGAACAAGGATGGGAAGGATGGGCGAGTAAGAAACCAAAAAAAAAGTTTAAAAAGGGCCCAAAGGAAATGCCCTGCATACTGAAAGTAATGGGAATTCCAAATTAAGTGTAGATTCAGTCTGTAAAATGCTAACAAAGAGAAAATACAAATTCCTAAAGAATTAATCAGGTAGAGATCTAAATAGGATAAAAATTGTGTCAGAGATAATGATCTTAGCTAGCTAGCTATCCAGTTCCCGCAGACATATCAACCTGTACCTTACCTATCTGTTCCAGTCTGGAGTAGATGAAGTAAAGAACAGTCTGAATAATATTGGGAACTACCGTCATCAAGCAGATGAACACTGGTTTGAAGTAAAATCTTCTGGGAGCAACAACTGAAATAGAGTTGACAGTCTTAAGGCACAAAACAGGCAAGATAAATACAGGCTATGTCTACTGAATGTTCTTAATGCACTTTCACACTAATATTCAGATCATTTTGTAGACTTAATGTTTTTGTTTCGTATATAATTTTAAGTCCATTCCACTTGTGCGTTAAATCACATGAGGGACTTTCCAATAATATATTCAGTTTCTCTGGTACTTTCAAAGAATCCTCCGAATCCCTGATTTTTTCCTGCATAAGCAACTATCGCCATCTCTTTCTTAAATAGCTATTCAGAAAGACAACCGTTCCCTACTTAAGTCTCCCTTTTGGAGTCGAGTAAAAAAGGATACTTAGTTATCACTCTATTGCTACATATAGGAAATCTATCTAGCACACATTTGCTTGTCTTAATACTGTGACTGCAACCTGTGGCAATCTGAGAGTATTATATTTATAAACAACCATCAATTTGTACAAACACCATATGTTCATATATAAATAAAAGCAGGCAGAGCGTTAGATATATCTATATGTACAGTTGGCTTATTAGTATTTAAAAACATTTTGAAATGTCAACTAATTAAAATAATCTGTTTAACTGACATTTAAGTATATGATTGTTCCTTATCTTTCCCTTTGGTGCATTACTTTCAGGGTTGAAGGTTGCTACCAAAACAGAAAACTATATTGACTGCGATTCTCAGCATGAACCGTCTTTCACAGAAAGAAAGGTAAATAGTTTGCTTTCCATTAATATAGACCAAGAGCAATTTCTGCATAAATTCTTGGTAAAGGTTAAAATATTAGTATTAGAATAATTCTTTCTGAGTAGTTGTATCAGACCAAATTAGTTTAGAAATGAAATGACTTTCTGGAATTATCTGAGCAAGTTACTCAGATCATACTATAAAAGATCCTTCTGTTGTAGTATGAGTGCTGTGAGCCTGTTACTGAATCACCTGCTATTTTCGTTATGAATACTGATCATAGGAATCAAGAGGGTGTTAGAGCAGCTAAGGGAGGCATGGAGTCCTGTTCTCTGTTAGTTTCTGTGATGTGTGCTGATTCCTGGTGAACATTTTGAAATCTAAATTTTAATAAAACCTAAAACACCCTGTGTTACAGCAGCTCTTTGGTCATTCTAAAGGCCTGGTTTGAAATGCTAAAATTAACCTTGGTTTAGTTTAAAAGAGACTGTCTAAAAAGTGTAACATAGCTACTGTGCCAAATAATTCTAACAGCTAAATGTCCCCAGTATATAATCTTCAAGTTCATTTGTCAAAGACCCCGAGTATACAAATTCCCGCCCCTGACTTTAAACAATCCAGTTCTCTGATTGGTCCTCTGGTCAGGTGTTTGGTTCTCTTTGTTCCCCCTTTACAGGAAAAGAAAATTAACCCTTACCTTACCTATCTACTTATGACAGATGCTTCATTTCAGGGTTTGTTTTTTTTATCATCACGCCACATCTAATTGCCATACTCGGTGTAATTCAATTCAATCATGTACATTCATAAAGTTTATGAAGCAGAAGTAGTCGCTCTGTAATTAAAGTTGAAGCCACCTTCCCATAATTTTAAGCTCCAATTTCAAAACCTCTCCCCCTCTCCAGTTACTTTCCTCAAAAATAAAAACCCTGATCTTCCTGAAACTCCCTAATGTCACATATCATCCCAGGATAGTTTTCCAAAAGCACAGTTGGAAAAAAATTAGAAAGGGAATTTTAAAGCTATTGGGTAAATTTTTCAAAAGCTCCAAAGTGAAACAAGACCCTAAGTCTCATTTTCAAAAGTGACTTAATCAATTGGACTTATGGTCTTAAGTACCT
The DNA here is from genome assembly GCF_003597395.2 of Chelonoidis abingdonii. Taxonomy (NCBI): domain Eukaryota; kingdom Metazoa; phylum Chordata; order Testudines; family Testudinidae; genus Chelonoidis; species Chelonoidis abingdonii. The sequence goes on along the minus strand of NC_133778.1, from coordinate 29,535,105 downwards.
AGGTCACTTTTGAAAATGGGAGTTAAGGTCTTGGGTCATTTGGATGCTTTTGAAAATGTTACCTGTCGTATTTGCAGGTTTGAGTTCACTGTTGACATTTTTCTTTTTACTTTATTTTTAAAACTATTTTAGTCCATCCAAAGTTCCCAAATGGCTTGGCCTGTATACTCCAACTTGGTCTGGTTTTGTTGATCTTGCTTGAAAGAACCTTTTGTATTTTGGAAGGGCAAGGAATGAGGGAATCACAAATATACAAAATACCTAAACCAGATTGTGATGCCACACACTAAGGGTACATCTCCACTGCACAGTTAACCTGGGCTGCTATCCAGCTTTTAGTTCAAATTCCTACCATCCACACAGAAAAACCTCTGACCTGAGTTTGGAGTTACTTTAAGCCTGAGCTAGTTTACATGGATGTGGGTTAGGGTAGAGCCCAGGCTTCAGTTTAACTCAGGTTGGAAGCTACCTTTTTGCAGTGAGAATGCAGGCAAAATCACTCAAGTGCAGATAGTCCGTCAATGCCCTTCCCACAATTCCCATGGAAGGGCAAGTTCTCCCACAGCTGACACAATTGTCTGAGAGAGAATCCTAGAACATCGCAGCAGAAAGAACCTTGGGAGAGGCCCTCGGACCCCCATGGGTGAATACAGAATCATTACACAGCTTGAATCTATTTCCCCATGTTAAGTATCGTCACACCTCTTGTCAACTGTCTGAAATGGGCCATCTTGATTATTATTACAATTTTTTTTTCTCCTGCTGATAATAGCTCATCTTAATTAATTAGCCTCTTAGGCCAGGTCTACACTGCGACTTTAAATTGGTTTAATGGCCGATATACCGATTTAACGCTGTATCCGTTCACACGACGTCGTCATTAATCGAGTTAAACGTCTTCCTTAAATCGATTCGGGAACTCCTCCCAAACGAGAAGATCGCTAATCGATAGTGAATAAGCTCGGATTAGGGTTCAGTGGAGAAATCGACGTTAATTGCCTCCGGGCGGCATCCAGAGTGCAGCAGCTGACGCTCTGGACAGCAATCTGACTCGGATGCATCGCGCAGGTAAACAGGAAAAGCCCCGCGAACTTTTGATTACATTCCTGCTGCGCAGCTGTGGAGGCTTGATCAGCACGGCGGCAATGCAGTTTGAAATCGAAAAAGAGTCCAGCATAGACCGTACGGGAAGAATACTAGGTCTGATCGCTGTGTGGGGAGACAAATCTAGTGTAGCAGCCCGTTACAGACACGAAATGAAGCGTTTGAATAAAAAACTCCAGGAACACAGCGCGTGTGACAACGTAACGGAAAGCCAGAAGACTCAAAGGACGCCAGGGGAGGGAGGGGTACTGAGGAACTCCCAGCTATCCCACATCCACAGGCAGTCTCTGAAAATATTTGCATTCATGGGCTGAGCTCCCAATGTCGTAGGTTCAAATCACAGGCCTGGCGGTTCAGGGAAACAGCTCCTCAAATTTACTTTCCCCCGCACCAGCCACCTGAAAAAAAGAAAGGATTGCTGTCTATGGCGATTTGCTCAATGCACTCCCGCGAAAAAGCCGCCAAAGGGTTGTTCTGCTGCCTTCACAAAGGGAGGGTGAGCTGTACCCCACACCACACGCGGGCATGTGTGTTTCTGCACCATCAGGCACTCGTGCCTCTCAACACGGAAGGGGAACGATGGAAGCTGAGAACAGCTTACCCCAGTGCACCGCTCCTGAAATCGATGTAGCTTGGACCAGGACGCAAATCATTTCGAATCCCACTGTGACGCGCTATAACCGATTTATAGATCTGTTGTAATATGGTTTAAGCTAATTCGAAATAATCGTGCATGTAGACTTACCCTTAGAGTTGATATGGCTACTTCCACCTTTTCATGTTCTGTATGTATATATATTTCCTCACTATATGTTCCATTCTATGCATCTGAAGAAGTGGGCTGTAGCCCACGAAAGCTTATGCTCAAATACATTTGTTAGTCTCTAAGGTGCCACAAGTACTCCTGTTCTTTTTACAGAATCAGAGAGGACACAGTAGCATGGGTAAGGCTTTGTAATGAGGATGATCACACCCAGGCTAGGCAAACCCAGGTGCTCAAACCCAGATGCCAAACACTCAGGTTTAAATTTGTAGTGAAGACATAGCATAAGGTACCAGATAAGGTTTTAACTAGGGGTTCATTACAGCAGGATTATGAAAAAGAGCCAGTGGAATGTGAGAGAGGGGCCCTGAGGTTAAAACAGGAAAAATGAGTGTCCAGCCCAGCCAGCAAAAAGGAAATGGGAACACAAGATATGGTAAGTTAGGAAAGTTTATTTCATCCCTTGCATAGCTGCCAGCTCTCCAAAGCTGCCCTAAGTTATAAACAGCCATCTTGGAACTTACCATCCTCACTGAACTCCTGGGCAGTTGGAGTTTTGTGTTATCCCTTCAGAGTTTCCTTGCAGCCACTGAGGACTACTGTGATGTGTCTGCTTAGTGGGCAGCCGGGCTGCCACTCTGTCCCCCCTTTTGCTGCTTCTCTGCTGGATGTGAGCCAAGGAGGAGTGGTCAGGAGGACATAAGTTGAGGGGAACAGTACTGGCTCCAGGAACCCCTCTTTCTCAAAGCCCACAATCCACAATCAGCCCCAGGGTCCAATCAACCTCAAAAACTCCCACTACCACCACCCACCTAGTTTCCCCAGGTTCCCTCACAACCCTCACCACATACCTGCTCCTAGATTCCCCTCACCACCCCACGTAGCTGTCCCAGGCCCTTCCCCTCCCCCCACCCCCACTACCGAAATATATTGATGAAGTGGGGACAAAGAGGAAAGGGAAAGAAATGCTTTTACATGTCACCGGTTACCTGGGTTAGTGGTAGTTCCTTTAATAGCTTCAAAGCTATATCTTCACATGCCAAGTGAACAGCCAGAATTCACACTGCTCAGAGGGTGATCTTTCAAATAGCTCAGGCTGCTGAGCGTATTCTTATGAATTTTAGGTTATTTTCTTTGCCTTTTATATTCCTTTTCCTCAAAGAAGAAGACAATCTAAAATTCCACTCAGTGAATGCACATCCCTCATATAGCTCAGACTCTGGTTACCCAGCCTGTGTGGAGAATTGTGCCTGCCAAAATTCTTTGCATGTTGGCAACTATGCTAGAGTCAAGTGTAAGTTATCTTTTGCTTAATGAGGTTTGGGGTTTTTTTTGAAGGAGGAAGAAATGCCTAATTCTGGGATGGAGAAATGCTCTCCACAGAGGCGTGTGTTCCTTTAAGATGGAGGATGCAGTAGTTTTTTTTCCCCTCTCCCTTCCCCCATTCCTTTTTCTGTTACCTTTGCTTGTCACAAGCTGCTTTACTCTTTCAGACATTTGTGCCTCCCAGTGACACAGTGAAATCTGTAACTGGAATACATAGCTTCTGTTACAGTTCAGGAATGAGCTGTCCCTCTGATCTCTCTCTGTCCTTCCATGGACAACTGTTTCAATTGAGTCTTCCACTTCTCTCAGAATAGAATCCTGTAATTCACCACCCTTTTGATGGGTTGTGAAAACCAGGTTGTGAAAAATCCTGTTTCTCAGACATGTTACCTACAGCAGGTTCAAATAGGCCCCTGCTAGAGAATTCTCTCCTGGAGCAGTAACTAGGGTTGCCAACCATCTAATCACACATACCCAAACACCCTTGTTGCACCCCCTGCCCTGCCCCTTCTCTGAGCACCCCCCCGTTCACTCCAGCCTCCCTCCCTCCATCACTCACTCTCTCCTGCTGTCACTCACTTTCATCAGACTAGGGCAGAGAGTTGAGGAGTGGGTGTGGGCTCTGGGCTTGGGGGTGGGGCCAAGGGATTTAAAGTGTGGGAGGGAGAACCAGCAGAGCCTGGGGCAGGGGGCTGGGGTGCAGGAGGGGTGTGTGGACTCTGGGGGGAGTTTGGGTGCAGGAGGGGGCTCAGGGATGAGGCGGGGTTGGTGTGCAGGAGAGGCTTTGGGGTGTGGGCTCTGGGAGGGAGTTTGCATGAGGGGGCTCAGGAGTGGGACAGGGGCTTGGGGTGTGGGAAGGGGCTTGGGGTGCAGGCTCCGGCCAGGCGGCACTTACCTTGGGTGGTTCCCAGAAGCGACGGCATATCTGGCAGTGGCTCCTAGGCTCAGGGAAGCCAGGCAGCTCTGTGCACTGCCTTTGTCTGCAGGCACGGCCCCCACCTGCAGGCACTGCTCCCACAGTTCCCAATGGCTGTGGTTCCCCATTCCAGGCCAATGGGCACTGCGGAGTCAGCACTCAGGGTGGGGGCAGCGTGCAGAGACACACTCTGGGGCGCACCTCTGTCTAGGAGTTAGAGTGACATTTCAGCTGCTTCCAGGAGTAGCATGGAGCCAGTGCAGGCAGGACCTAAAATCTCCCAGATTAGCTTCAGTAGCCTCCAGGAGATCGAGCCCAATTTCAAGAGACTCCTGGCCAAACTGGGAGGGTTGGCAACCCTTGCAGTGACCAGCTGGTAAATGCAGTGATAGAGAACAGCTTGTTCACATTAGGGTATGGTTTATTTATTCTTCAGGACACCCTAAGTAGAGAGAAAAAAGTTAAAAAAAACTAAAGCCTTAAATGCATATTGTCTTATCTAAACTTATCCCGGACATTGGGTTGGGTGAGATAGGTTGTCGTCTACAATTGCTGTCTCTGACAGTCTGTGCCTCAGTCAGCCTATGTCTCCCTGAAGAAAATGCCCATGTGTCCATGAAGACACAGGCTGTCTTTTATCCATTTCTAAGGTTCTTTTATTGAAAGTTCCTGCCAGAAGATCTTCTGAGGTTTCAAGTAGGGCTCCTGAACCTGGTCAAACTTATTCATGCATTTCTCCAGAGCGGGATGGAGGTAGTCTTCATACAGTGTATTATCCATTTGAACACCAAGCAGTTGTGAATCTATAGCCATTGTTTTGGATTCCTGCAGGCCACCTTTTTAGCCAGCAATAAATAACCCTCAAATCCGTATATTATATATACATACACCCTCATACCGTCTCCCCCCACCCTCTCTCTCACAAATTAATGTGGCTACCTCTCACGTTCTTCACAGCATTTCATAGCTAATTTACAGAAAGCCCATTCAAGTCAGTGGACAGACTTCCATAGATAATACTGGGTATTGAATCAGATCCTATTTGTGTTATATAGTGTCCTTATAAGAGAGCCATACAGCTGATAGCACTAAAATGGAGTCAAAATAATAAATATTTGAGAACAGTTAAAGGTAGCTGCAAGCTGGGTTCTTTTGCTTAGCTTTAAGATAATAGTAGGAATGAAGTATATGTGATAAACATTTATTATTAATAAAAGTTAGTCAGTTTCCTTCCAATTTACAGGCTGTTTTATTTAATCCCAGTTGTATTGGGTTTGTTGCAAAAATAATTTCAAACTAATCTCTGATGAAAGATTCAGCAATGAATTTTGTACCAGTCAGGCAGTAGAGAGGTTTTGGCTTTTTATTACTACAGGTTTATTTAAATATTAGCCTTCGTCCTTGCTCATTAAAGAAAAAAGATAAGCTTTTATTTTCAAATAGGTCTCAGAAATTCAACATATGTAAACACAAAATGAGGAATGGGTTCCAGATTTCTTTAGAAACTGATAAAGCAGCTATTTTAATGGTGTTTATATTTTCCAGATGTTAACTTAATCTACCTTTGGTCTAGATTCCCTTTGGACTCAAATCAGTAAAATTGCATCACACATAAATTTGGCATCTTTTTAATTATGCTAAGATTTCAGTAACAAAATGATAATTATATTTGTAAATGACCTTCTTTTGAAGCATTTCTCATTTAGACAGCTCCAGAAGTTATTCTTTGGCACTTTTTATATTTTAAATCATTGGTATGTTAACACAGTCAGTATCTCTTATAAGTTGTTTCATTTTACAATAGTTTGAGGGCTCAACAGAGATCATCTCCTTGTTGGGTAGGCTTTGTGTGTATTATGTAGAAATGATCCCTGCCTCAAAGAGCTTACAGTCAACTCTAAGCCCTGCTTCAGGAAAACATCCTTATTCAGGAAGGGTACCTAAGTACATGCTTAAGTGCAATTTGAATAAGGGCTTAAACAAAAAAGACTGGGAGAAAGAAAATATTATTATCCCCATTTTTAAAATGGGGAACTGAGCCACAGACAGATTAAGTGGTTTTCCAAATGTCACATGAGAAGCCTGTGGCAGAGGTGGGACATAGATGATCCCTAATCTTCTTACATCTTAAACACAACACTATCCTTCCTCTCTTTTTACTGATGCTCTGAGTCTGGTAGCATGTTAGTAAAGTATGACATACAAAATAAGAATTTTTTTAAAAAATAAAGCTTTCATAACTTAAAAACAGAATAAAATGTAGGTCCTGCAAAGACTTCTGTAGGAAAATATTTTGGCTAAATGCTTTCTTCTGTTGCTTGCAATTCATATGTTAGTAACACTTCTGGCCACCTCACTTATATTAGATTAGCTACAGCATTTTCATTACTGAAAACTATTGATAGTTCATCTGAATGTTCCCTGTCATGTAGCATTGCCTCTCATACCGCTAAACTCAACATGACAACTAGCCATACTGACACATTTAAATAAACCATGCTTTTGAGTATGATTTCCTACACATTCTTTGTTAAAGCAGGTAAATTGAATCTGGACTTTGGGGCCAGATAATGTAACTGAAGTCAATGACAAAACTTCCAATGACCTTAATGTGAAGTGGATCAGGCCCTTAATCATCTGATTTTATGGTCCTTTGGTAAGATGGGACATTACATTCTTTAGAGGGTACTAATACTAAACCCTGTGAAAAATATTATAAGTTGACATTTGTACTTCTGTTTTAGTACATGGGCATTACAAATATAAAACAGTAAAATTAAGTTAAATAATTCAGTAATGAGTTCAGTTACACAAAAAGTACAAAAGTACTGAAGATGAATAAAACAATTTGGATTTATGGTAAGTAATTGCATTATTATTTAAGTTAAATAGGGCATTAATTGTTTTTTTCCCTTGATAAGTGGAATAAGTTTCCATAGTTTGCTATTTTGGTAAAGTTCTTTTAGGAGTTGCTATTATTTAATATCAGAGCTTAAATTGCTGATATGTCTCTAACATAGGGAGATAAGTAGAATAGTGTCTCAACTATTTGTCATTGTCCTCCTAATATACAGAAATGTGGAGAAAATTATGATGTATGATATTTTATATTTGGGTTAACGGCTTTCAATTTACATTGAAATTGTCAATGCAAAGACAGAAATGACAGTACTTTTAATATAATAACGGCTTTGTTTTAAGATTATTCAATTAATTACAGTTGTATTTCATTGCCATGTAGATTTGACGAGTATAATGATAAAGGGGCATAAGTTGTAGTATGAAAAGTATGTCAAAATTAGATCCTTTTAATTAAAAGATCCATTGAAGCTGCTTGAAGAGTAAAAACCATGCTATTCTATGGGCAAGACATTTGCATGGCAGGTACAGTTCCTAAAAATACTATACTTAGGTTTTCACTTAATTTGCAATAATTTTAGTAATTTTATAGAGGGAGTGTTAATTGTCCTTTAGTCAAGAATTCATCTACTATAAAATCTGATTAAGAAAAATAATCTTTAACAAAAATGTACTATACTGCTTTTTTTTTAGATTTGTTAGCACCATTGATGAAATCTTGTCCTTGTTGAGTTCAATATGAGTTTTCCCATTGACGTCACTGTGGTCAGAATTTCACTGTGGTGTGTAAGTGATTTCTCTGCCCATGCAGGGAGCTCAACACAGCTTGTTGCAGGATCAGGCTCCATTTTCTGAAACCCTTACATTGGTGAGAATTTATTACACAAGTAACCTCACTGATGTGGCCACGATCTTGTTCTGACAGTCACACAGGTGGACTTGCCTTTGTAGAAGATCTGATTTGAAAATACAGAATGCCACCTCCCCCATCCCCACCCCCTACTTAATCTTCTCTTCTACTCCTTTACTGTTTTGTAGGTTTTAGTAAAAAAAAAAAAAATCCATAAAACAATACTGGTAAATACATTTTAGAGATCATAGTAAGTTATTTGCAACCCAGGCTATTTCATCATAGAGTAAATAGGTGGTAATTATACCAGAATTTCCACAGTGTTACTCAGATATGAAAACTATCAAATATGTGGTGATTTTAAAATAAAATACAAAGGATTTAAGTATAATTACCTGTACACCTTAATCTGAAAGACAACCTTTACATGAAAATAAAGATGTAATTACTGTACTAAGTTATTTGCAAAGCAGGACAAAATTTGCAAACTGTATTTCACGTATTTGCATTCAAAAGCTTACACTAATTTGTCCTGGCCATCTTGACAATACTATTTGAAGTATTCAGCGTTGGCCTAACATTGCTCCCATCAAAGTCAATGGTAAAATTCTCCTTGATTTCAGTGGGAGCAGAGTTATGGCAACAATGAGTACTTTGAAAATCCGACTTTGTTTTTTTCGTTCTCCCTCAGGCTCAAAATGCCATGGGAAGAGTGGGATAGAGGGAGGCCATTTTCAAACACCATGGATCAAGCATGTTGGCTGGGGTACCTGGACAGAGGATGGGAGGATGGGCGAGTAAGAAACCAAACAAAAAATGTTTTAAGAAAGGGGCTCCAAAGGAAGATTGCCCTGCCTATACTGGAAAGTAATGGGGAATTTCCAAATTAAGTGTAGGATTCTAGGTCTGTAAAATGCTAACAAAGAGAAAATACAATTCTAAAGATATTATCAGGGTTAGAGTCTGAAATCAGGATAAAAATTTTGTGTCAGAGGATATGATCTAGCTAGCTAGCTATCCAGTGTTCCCACCATATCAGACCTGTATCCTTTACCTATCTGTTCCAGTCTGGGAGGTAGATGTAAGTAAAGGATACAGGTCTGATATATTGGGAACACCGTCATCAGCAGATGACACTGGTTTGAAGTAAAATCTTTCTGGGGAGCACAACTTGAAAAGAGTTGACAGTCTTAAGGCACAAAACAGGGCAATATAAATACAGGCTATGTCTTACTGAATGTTCTTATTCACTTTCACACTAGATATTCAGCATTCATTTTTGTAGACTTAATGTTTGTTGTTTCGTATATATATTTAATCCATTTCCACTTGTGTCTGTTAAATCACAGTGAGGGGAGCTTTCCAATAATCATATTCAGTTTCTCTGGTACTTTCAAAGAAATGCCTTCCTGAATCACCTGATTTTTTTTCCTTCATAAGCAGACTATTCCCCATTCTCTTTCTTTAAATTAGCTATTTCAGAAAGGACACCGTTTCCCTACTTAAGTCTCCCTTTTGAGAGTCTAGTAGAAAAGGATACTTTAGTTACACTCTATATGTACATATAGGAAATCTATCTAGCACGCATTTGCTGTCTTATACTTGTGACTGCAACCTGTGCAATCTGAGAGGTATTTATATTTATAAACAACCATCAATTTGTACAAACACCAATGTTCATATATAATAAAAGCAGGCATATGCTTGTAGATATATCTATATGTAAGTTGGCTTATTCAGTTTAAAAACATTTTGAATGTCACTTAATTAAATAATCTGTTAACTTGACATTTTAGTATAGATTTGTCTCCTTATTCTTTCCTTTTGTGCATTACTTTTCAGGTTGAAGTGCTACCAAACAGAAAACATATTTGACTGGCTGATTCTCAACATGAACCGTGCTTTCAGCAGAAAGAAAGGTAAATAGTTTGGCTTTCATTATATAGGAGACCAAAGCAATTCTGCATAAATTCTTGTAAAGGTTAAAAATATTAGTATTACAGAATAATTCCTTTCTGAGTAGTTGTATCAGACCAATTAGTTTAGAAATGAATGACTTTCTGGAAATTATCTGGAGCAAGTTACTCCAGATGCATACCTATAAAGAGTCTTCTGTTGGTAGTATGAGGCTGTGAGAGCCTGTACTGAATCACCTGCTATTTCCTTTATTGATTTCTGATCAGAGGGAATTCAAGAGGGTGTTAGAGCAGCTAAAGGGAGGCATGGAGGTCTCTGTGCTGCTGTTTATTGTTTCTAGTGATTGTGCTTTTATTCCTGGTGAAGCAGTTTTGGAAAATCAAATTTTAATAGAACTAAACCACCCTGTGTTACAGCAGCTCTTTGGTCATTCTAAAGGCCTGGGCTTTGAATGCTAAAATTAACCTTGGGTTTATGTTGAAAAAGAGACTTTCTAAAAGTGTACATAGCTACTGCCAAATAATCTCTAACAGCTAAATTCCCAGTTATAGATCTTTCAGTTCATTCATTCATTTTTTTTTCATATGGTTGTTTTAATGTATTTAGTTTTTAGACAGTTTTACAGAGATTTTTTTTTTAAGCAAATACAAACAAATTTTTCTGATGTGACTGAAAACATTTAACAGAAAGTGATATTTGTGTATTAAAAATGAGGAAAACATTAACAATAAGAGCTTCATTTTCTGGGCTTATGTTCACAGAATTCAAATAGATCTTTCTTCTAAATGCCATTAAGTGATAAAAACCATCAACCAAAGTCTCTGCTGGTGTAAATGAGTGAAACTCCATTAAAGTCAAAGTGAATCCATCCATTTACCCCACAAAAAAGCCTCATATTTGCCACATCTATCTATATTAAAGTTAGAAGCTTAAGGAAGTCTTATAATACAATCTAACAAAATGCAGTAACAATATCTCTGTGACCTTTGTGGAGAATATATCTACTTAGTTTATTGACGCTAAGGCCACAGACCCATCTATATGCAGTCAGATTTATTCTTTTGTTCCTGGAGATGCATTGTGTTTATTAGTGTTGCCTAATTTTCCTTAGCATATTTGTTTTTATAAACAATTTTCACACATTTTATATTAGTTTCCAAATTTTTTTCCCCATAGCCATGGGAAGAATTTTTTCCTGTAGATAACCTTTTCCCCTATTCTGCTCTATTGGCTGCTGATACTATTTACAACTTGCTCCTTCCTTCCATGAGTAGTACCCTGTTCTTCCAGACCCCTTATGTTTTGTGGTGGTTTTCTTGGTAGTTCACCTGGGTATTAGGTCAGATACTTCCTTACTTAATCATTGTGGCTCTCAATCCTCCGAAGCCCAGGGATACAGCACAGAACATAGTCCCCACCCCGCCCACAACATATTGTATGTCTTACATGGCCCTTATATGTTTAGTTAAATACAGGCAGTCCTTGACTTTACGACGTTCGACTTAAGACAAACAGCACTTATGATAAAAGCAGCAAAGAGTCGTGTGGCACTTTATAGACTAACAGACATTTTGGAGCATGAGCTTTTGTGGATGAATACCCACTTCATCGGATGCATGTAGTGGGAATTTCCAGGGCAGGTATATATATGCAAGCAAGCTAGAGATAACGGGGTTAGTTCAATCATGGAGGATGAGACCCTGTTCTAGCAGTTGAGGTGTGAAAACCAAGGGAGGAGAAACTGGTTTTGTAGTTGGCAAGGCTTCCAGGGAGCTCACAATGCAGCTTTTACAGATCCAGACTAACGCAACTACCCCTCTGATACTTGGCACTTATGATATTTCTGAATTGACACCCTGATTCAACTTATGGCCATTGGTTTCGACTTTGACACTTGGTACTGCAATGGAGTGGATTGCAGTTCCAAGTTACAACCTTCAACTTACCATGCAATTTTCAGGAACCAATTGTGTTCAAAGTCCAAGGTCTGCCTGTAAGAGTAATCAAATTAGATGAGGGTTTAATTGAAATCTCAAAATGAATAGGTAATATCAACCCACTCATCTTTCAGCCAACGATGACAACTGAAAGCATTCATAAGTTCAGGAAGCACTTATTCACATGTGCGATCATGAAGAATTAGAATCTCTGCAGACAAAAGTTGTAATTGAAAATAATATGGGTATCTAGTGAAAACAGATCATAGGAACACAGGCTTCACTGAACAATACTTTTCTTGATTTGTTATGTTAAAGTGCAAGATAAATGTAAGATCACCAGTATCATGATTATTAAATTTTGATACTTATGCTTTTGATACTTTTGATCAAAGTAGCATAGAACTCACTGGGAACTTTTCCACTGAGTTTAACAAGAGTTGGATTGCCTATCCATTTCTATATTTCATGGAGACAATGTACTTTGTGTTTGAGTTGAAGAAACTTTGAATAATTTAAGAACCATGATAACAAAATGAACATCAGAATAAAAACTGTCTACTTTTAAAATCAACAGATGCAAATTATATACCAATTTATATTAATAGAGTTTTCATGGATCTTATTAAAAACTAAGGGGAAAACTGAGATGTCATTGTCAATAATGTTGGAAAGTTGTTTTTCTAAAACATGTTTTCAAAACAGCACTGTACAAATTCCTGCTTCTTTACTGTCAAAAAGGGGGAAAAGTGGGTCAAACACATAACACATATGTGTTTCTCTGTGTATTCCTCTGACCCATTTTTCTGCGCCTGGTCCCATCCTTATGGTGTATCATCTTTAATTTAGCTTTGTATAGTGATACCCAACCAAGCAAGGTGACTATTTTGCAAAACTTCTTCTCCTCAAGTGCAGCAGTAGATAGTTATATTAGTAGAGATCAAACTCTCCCTAATCTTAGCTGTTTTTGTATATCTTGTCTTTATTGTCTTCAGTCTTAGTTGTAAGCTCTTCTGGGAATTTAATATGTTTATAGTGTGGCAGAGCTCTGACCTTGCTCCCGTGGGTCCTGCGCTTCTAGACGGTTTATGCTAGCCTCAGTGGCTCACTGTGACCCTCCACATAGCCCTTCTCTCTCTAGGGCCAGGGTTACAGTCTACTGAGCCCTTTTCATCATAGGCCTGCAAGGAGGTCGGTGAGAGAACTCCCACAGTCTCCGTTCAGCCTCCTGCCCTGACAGGGGCCTGACTTCCCCTCCCAGGAGATGTTCCTGTAGTGGTGGGTTGGGGGGAAACCGAGCCCACCCTCTACTCCGGGTTCCAGCCCAGGGACCCTAATGGTAGCAGTTGTTGGCAGCCAACCTTTCACTGCCAGAGTTGCTACATTTTCCTGGGCCACTTCCCCCCAGCTCTCCTGCTTCTCCCTTCTTCACCCTTACCTTAGGGCTCCTTTAACAATGGTCTGAGGGTGTCTTCAGTAACCAGCCCTTCAGCCATACTTCCTCACCTCTGGCTCCCTGACTGGAGTGACCCCTTTTTATAGTATCAGCAGGGCCTTAATTAGAGTCAGGTGGTCACATTAACTGAATGGTCTCTCTGACTCTTTGCAGGTTAATTAGAGTCAGGTGTTCTCATTAGCCTGGAGCAGTCCCTGCTCTGGTCAGTCAGGGAACAGAAAACTGTTAATCCAGTGGCCACTATATCTGCCTTCTGCTATTCTGCTGTACCCAACTGGCCTGGGTCTATCACAATAGTAAAGAAAGAGATTACATATTGTAAGGGAAATCATAAATGTTGTGACTACATATAGGTGATCCTTATTATTAATATTGGTATCCAAGTCACATGTACATAACTGAAGGGATAACCAGGGTCTAAACATATATACACACACACACATACAGAGTGTGTGTGTGTGTGTGTGTGTGTGTGTGTGTGTGTGTGTGTGTGTGTGTAAAATATATAAGCAAACAGACATAGAAAGCATTAGATTATTAACTTTTAAATGAACAATCATCAGTATTTGGGTCCATATCTTAAAGGGTCTCTGTTTTTCTTGCTGGCTCTGTAACCTGAGATTTATAGATATTGCTGTAGAAAGTGATCATACTGATGCAAAAACAGGAAAGTTAACAAAATGGAGCTACTGTTTGTTGATTTATGCTACATTAGAAACACAGGGAAAATGTATTATTTTTGTCATATGGAACAGGACAATTTTAAGCACAGGGTAATCATGGTGGAAATGTAGGCAATCGAAGGCCATGTTTTTTCACTCTGGGCCAAATTCAGCATTGATTTACAAGCTGTGAAATCTCACTGACTGCTTCAGGGTGTGGATCTGCACTGAATTTGGCCCATAGTTTGTTATATCCTAATGCCCTGATTTCATCCAAAAATAAATACACAGGTGTTAGCCTTAGTTTAGATATGGGTACACAGGTCTATGTCAAGACTATTGTTCTGTAGGAAAATCTGAATTCTCTAACATCATGTGGAAAAACAACATTTTAACAGTTATGATTGCTGCCAGGTGATTGATTCATGAAACATGAAAGACACCTACAACATTAAATTTAATACATTGAAGTAATTACAAATGAGAAAGTATAAGAAATTGTATCTATACTGACAGCTAAGCCAAATGATCATGGTTCTTTATGACAATCATTTGTGGAAATAGACAAAATGTAATGACAAAGTTTGAAATATCACAAGAATGCCTCATGGAAAAGTTACAGAATACAATTTCACTTGAATAGACTGTCTATAAAATGATTTTCAGAATTATTATAATCTCATACTACATTTCACGGACAACATAAGTTTAGTGTTTCCTATTCTTCCTTTGGACATGAAGGAAAATGTGAAGCCATAAAAGTGGAGGAAATACCTATGGCACATAAAAAGAACAGGAGTACTTGTGGCATGGGGAAATAGTTTTACATAATGTGAATGCCTGGCTTTTTTCCACTAGACAACCATACTTAACAAGAGTGAAAATTTGAGCATGTGAAAGGTACAGAATTGCATGCCAAATAGCCCTTTGCTATTCCGGTTTTGTTGGCCTTTTGATATAGAAATTGGTCATTTTCTTCTTCTTAATATTTTAACTAGCTTCAATTATTAGAATTTCTGCATAAAAGATTATCAGATGGTTTCAGTCATAGCCCTTCTAGTGTTTGAAATATAGTGACAGGTGAAACGAAAATTTCAATGACAGAGGCCCTTTTGGGTCAGTAACCTAACACATTTTATTTTCTAAGGGCCTTTTGTAACTATTATATTGTTCTCAGTAGGCTGTTAGGTTTCCTTTCCAATATGTAAAATATGAGAGAGAATTCAGTAGTCTTTAATGTGTAGGGACCAAATTATCTTCTCCATTGTCCTCTGCAGAGGGATGAAAATAAGTGGAAGATGGGGCAAAAAAGTGAGATTTCTGCAATATGCTCTCATACTACCCCAGGATCCAAGTCCCCTGGAATGAATACCAAGCAGAAGGCATCCATGGATTTGAGGCAACGGAAGCAGAACTGGGCAGTGTACAGACATATAGGGAAGAGTCAGTATATCAGCATGGTTTCTGAGAGTAACCATGAGCGCGAAATGCAAATGGAAAGTTTCTCTGTAGGAATGTTCTTGAGTTTGTAGGGTTCTGGTCTGATTTCATTCTGGAACTTCATGCAGTTGTACCGCTACTCTTTGGTCCCATATTTTTCACCATGTGGGAAGCATTAGGCAGCAACTGGGAAAGTTCTAATTCATACATATTTTGCAATATATTCTCCTCTCCTTCATGTTTCTGTGGATGAGAGCATATTGTGGCCTTTTAGGATTTAGAATTTGGTATTTCCCTGTTTGCTGATTTGTCCAAAATATCCTTAGCACATTCTTATAATAATCATATTATAGGTTCCTACTTATCACAGTATTTTAGGCAGCTCAAAAGAAAGAGCTCTGATTTTCACCTGAATAAAATAACCAATTTTCCCCTCCGCTAAGCTTAGGAAGCTCCTTAGAGACATGGGTTCATTATTTGCTCTCCAGCACTGAAGCTGTAGCTTTCTAGAACATAATAGTTTTTTTTGAAGAATGTTGAGCCTTTTTTGTTACTTTTCATTGTGAGAATCAGGGCCTTAGGACTATTGAAACAGCTTAATGTACATAAGATCAGATATTTTACATAAAGACTTTCAAGCCAAAGAATTTGAGCTCTATAACCAATAAATTATCCATTTAGAATTGGTGTTCATTATTACTCATTTGTAGAGTAAGTTGGACGTTGTGGGCCAAATTTTCAAAACTGGCCACGGAAATGTGGCGTCAACAGTTGCACATGTACCCAAATCCTGCAGTTATGTGGACAAAATGGGTAATTCTGTATGTACATAGACAGGCACTTAAAGGTTTGTGTTAGCACATAGAAGTTTAGTATGTGTGTAAAACTTTCATATAGGCAGATATGTATTTGAATATCAGGCAGTTAAAGGTCTGCGGTGACTTTTTCGGTGGAATGACATGTTTTAACAATTGTTGGTTGACTTTCTCTTGCTTCATACAAAAGCAGTGGTTCTCAAACTTTTTTACTGGTGACCTCTTTCACATAGCAAACCTTTGAGTGCGACCCCTCTTATAAATTAAAAATATATTTTATGTATTTAACACCATTATAAATGCTGAAGGCAAAGCGGGGTTGGGGTGTAGGTTGACAGCTTGCAACCCCCAATGTAATAACCTCGCGACTCCCAGTTTGAGAACTCCTGTACTAAAGCATATTTCTCAATCTTCTAAATTGCTGGCTATCATGAAAAATCATTTCTTGTATGTTGAATTAAATTTAGGAGATGTACTCACAATGCCATACCCTGATAAGAGTGATAAGGGTTATTTCATATTTTGCTCACTTTTCATATTTTCATATTTTGCTCACTGCTGGAAATTTAGCATGAATATCCAAACTATGATTAAACTTACACCATATTTCTATCAAATACAAATGCTGTGCTAGGAGTAAAAAAATGTTATGTGGCTATATGTAAATAATACCCTGTCTCACACAGTCTTGTTTTTTATTTGGATCTCTTTTAATAGTCATCTCCACCATTTTTTCCCCTTTTGGATCCTCCATTCTCAAATTTTGCACCATTGTGGTGATCATTGGGTGATTTTGAGTTCATTTACTTTGGAATATTTTCAACAGTTCTATCAGACTAAAGGTGATCTAATAAAATCAGTTAAATGTTATTCTTTATACCAGAATAAAGTTTGGTGGATACTTTTCCCTTCAGATTTCACTAGTGAAAAAATGTCGCTTCATTGTAGTAGTATCCAGCAATTCAGAAAAATGTAGCAACATGGTAGAGTACCAAAAAGGAGAAAAGTAAGAAATCAACTTTTTATCTAAAGATTTCTCTTTTGAAACTTCAGGGTCAGTTAGAAAGTAAGAATGTAGGTATGCTGTTGTGATTGCAATTTTTACAGACAAACGTCGGTACCTTTCCCGGCCTGAATATCTTGTACATAATGCAGGCAGCAAGATTCTTATCACCTATTGTACAGGTCACAGTAGTCAACTGAATGGAGCTACCACTTTAGTTAAGGTTCTAATCCTGTAATCCCTTTTTGTCATATGTGAACTTTTGGCTTTGTAACAGAATGGCAGTATCCCAAGGGCTCCATCATGGCCTGGCTGGCTCTGGAACCCCTGCCTCAGTTTCCCTCTTCTTCAGGGCTCCATAATGGGAGAATGCTGAAGATATGGCTTGACCCTCCAGCCAAGTCACAAAAAAATGTGAAACCTTCTGGGAGTAACAAGAATCCAACCAAAAGTCTCAACAAAGAAAAAGCTTCTTCCACTCTTCTTGAGTGTCTCTGCAGCCTGCCGTTGGTCCTATGCCTCAGGGCTAATTAATTATGGGTTAGCTCAGGCTGGCCCCATCTCCCCTTTAAGGGGGCCAGTGACCCAGTGGCAGGCTGACTTGTTCCATGCTTGGTCTCTTTCCAGAAGTGATTTTTTCCCCGTTGGAACACTCACACAAATTCCCTCTAATAATTTGTGATTTAGGAAATATACTTAGAGCTGGTCAAACTTTTTGATTTTTTTTGTGGGGCGGGGGGAGGTGGGAATGCATCGCAAATTGGAATAAAACATTGAATTTCAAAATTATCCACAAGACGAATTGTTGGTCTGTGTTCCACACCTATGCAAGGGAGCAGGGAGGTATAAAACACACTTACTTCCCTTTGCAGGCTGAATATACTGCAAGTTTCAGTCCTGTGGTGAGAGCATCCACTACAGGACCTCTAACTCCCCCTCTTGCAAAGGTGGGTGGGGAGTGGGTAATCAAGGGTGAAGAATGGATAGATCCTGGATTCCATCTGCTTCCTCTCTGACCCTGTTCACCTAATGTGCCAACCAGCACAGTTTAAATTGTAATGAAAACAGTAGTAGTTTGCATCATGCATTGGGCTGGCAAAAATTACTTCTCCCTCTGGAGGGGGAGGAACCTGGGACAATTCTCTGAGTCGCACTACCATCTCTAGCTTGCTCCTGGAGCAATATAGGCCACGTCTAGACTACGCGCCGTATCGGCGCATTAAAATCAATTGCTTGGGGATCGATAGATCGCGTCTCATCTAGACGCGATATATTGATCCCTGAGCGCGCTTACATCGATTCCGGAACTCCACCAAGCCCAACGGAGTTCCAGAATCGACATGGCGAGCCGCGGACATCGATCCTGCGCGGTGAAGACAGGTGAGTAAATCGATTTTAGATATTCGACTTCAGCTACGCTATTCTCGTAGCTGAAATTGCGTATCTAAAATCGATTTTACCGCGTAGTGTAGACCTGGCCATAGTCTCACACTGCCCCTTTCAGGGCTTCTGGCTAAGCCACAACATAGTCATTAGGGAGCAGCAGAACTTGTAAGATGCAAAAACTGACTAGCTTAACAATTCTAATCCTTTTGTTAAAAAAAAAGTTAATACATCATTAAACCTGAATAGTTAGTATCACAAAAAGTGAAGAAATACAAAAGCTGAGGATTCATGATCAGTGTTACATATGTATTATTTCTGTTCTTTTTTTTTCTACTTAAATATGTAGATCACTTTAATATGATCTATGTCCTAAAATGTATGGCATAAAACACACAGTATATGAAATAAGGTTGAGATAACGTCACTGTTCGAATCCAGCATTTGCATTTCCTGACTTTTCATAATTTTGTAACTATGCAAACTCAAGATTTCCTTAATAAAATTTTGTTATTTTAATAAGCAGCCATTGAAAGCCATTCATAAGGCCCTGAATCTCATGATGGAAGGACACTGAAAGGCTCTACATTCTGCAAATCTCATTCTGTTCTAGGAAGATAAGACTTCAGTGTCTTGACAAAGAATGAATGCCTGTCTTCAAGAATCATTGGGTGAGGAGAGATACTGGGGGTGGAGAAAAAAACACCAACAACGCAACACTTAGTTTTTGTATCACGTATATTTCGCTGGGACTTGTCTATGCATATCTTTGGGCAGAATTTGGCTCATAATTTGGATTGTGTGCTTAATCATAGTAACCTAGTAACTTTAAAAAATTGCTTTTATTAAACACTTAGGTCGTAGTCAGCATCTGTAATTCTCTGCTCCTACTGTAATTGAGACACACACTGTGGTTGGGTGACAGCAAAATGGATAAATGTATGACCACTAACAACACTGTAATTACTGTAGGCAAGTGAAACCTATGACAAGGGTAATCAAATCTCATGCTTCAGGATATAAACTCCTGTCCTGTAGGAGTGAAGAAAAATGTATGTAATGTACAGCATTGAGTAATTAACTGACGAGCAAGTTGCAGGAGCTCACCTTTCTCTGCAATAAGTTACTAATGGAGGCAAGATACATGACTAGATGAACCAATAGAGTGTTCATTTTTCTGTGTCCTATTCTGAAGTTTTTCTTTACTGATATGAAGATAGATAACCAAATTCAAAACAGAATGTATACAGTGTGAAAGTGACTACCCTGATACCTGTTCCTTGTCATTCATACAGAGGTATTGACCCTCAGAAGACTAACATTATGAGATGTGCTGGGAGAGCAGAGTTAAGTGGAGTGAACTGTGGCATAAACAGCTAGGGCACTAAAATACTGGCATCAGTGCGAGGCAAGTGTTGATCCCCAACCGAAGTAATAGTGCAAAACTGTTTTGGTCACTAATTGAAAAAAAATAATCTAACTATCCCTCTCCTCCCTCAGTGTAGCTGGCACAGATGGTAGTGCCATGCACTTTGGAGAAAGGGTCACCCCACTGGAAGTAGTAATCACTGACACCTTTAACAGTGCCCCTCACACAGATTTCACATGAAAGGCTCTCAAAGCTATCTTCTAACTTCCTGTGCTAGTAAAGACACTGTGTTTTAATACATTTAATTGGCCAAATCCTGTTGACTTCAAAGCGTGTTTTGCCTTGGTAAGGATTGCAGGATTTGTCCCACAGTTAATGCATACGTGATTTTGATGATAAAACTGCCCACAGTCAGTATGCCCCCTGAAACACTTCTAACTGGTTCTTTTTGTTTCCATATACTGTGATTCTTTGACCACGCGTAAGGCAATGCAGGTCATGAAAGAATCTTTGTTCATTCTGGAGAGGTATAAGTGTGGTCATGAGCTAAGCTAAAATACACTTGAACACTGCTACTGTCCGTTACATTTTCAGAATGTTATCCATGCAACTCTCATTGAGTCAGTCCTCTCCTTACAGCGCTGGTGCAGTGTGGGAGAAGAGGGCATAAGGAGCCAATCCTGCCCAGCCGCAGAGCATCTGTGTAATAGCAGGACCTTAATCCAGTCTAGCGGTCAATAAAACTCTAGGAGAAGGACCTTGCTATTGCAAGTGCTTATGCAGCATCCTCAAGGAGGCTTAATCTGTTGGCTAGGAGCATTGCCAATCCCAAGTACATACCACTCAGGTGTCCCTTCCCTCTTTGCTGCTCTATAGCAGAAGAATATCTGTGGGATCCACTTCACAGCCAGTGTTTCCCTCTTTCCAGTCTATGTGCACTCCCAAAATATTCAGTGTAGAAGTTTACTTTCACGTTTTAATACATTTTAGCTGAAGTTCATAATGCTCAGAAATGTATGGGCTTGTATCTTAGCCCTTTATGCAAGTTCCTCTCTAATGTGTGTAACCAAATTCCTTTTTCATTTAAACAGAAGGCTGTTATTCCATACAAAGCAATATTGTGCCTGCATGTTAGTCTTAAGTCATTCATATTACTGAAAGCTATGAATTTATTAGTTCAAATTGCCTTTAGCTGCTCAGTAAACTCAAGCCTAGTACACTACATCATTTTTAAAAAATTATTTCAGTATCTTATATGTGTATATTTGCTAGCTTTATTTAGACTTCAAGTTCTTCTGTGCTAAGGCCTTGCTGCTTTATATGTCTATAAAGTATTGGCACACAGTTGGTGCTATATAAGTGATATAAAATAATAATTAATAATAATATCAGCTGTTTTGCTGATTACATTATACAATTCTGTTTTGTTTATTATTTGAAAATGAATAATTAAGTACTAAACTATGATGCCCTGTTAAAATTAATTTTAAAAGGAAGGGATGAGGGAGCAGAACAGACAGCATTTAACTCTTGAAAGAATTCATGTATTAAATTGAGTATCTCTGTTTTGTTTTCTCATAATGTTCAGTGTGGGTTTATGATGCAATGTCTCTGCCATTTCCTGGATTTTATTTGTCTAAAATGGTCTATTTTCCTGTTGCCTTGAAATGAGATGAAATCATAGCAAAATTTTAAAAAGATGCTGCAAGACAGTGCCAGAAAGCAAATCAGAACTTAGCACGCAAGGGGAAAATAAGGATTAGGAGATATTTCTTGTGACTTCTCAGTACATCTTCACCATTTCTGTGAAGTTTGCCTAAGCATGGTCTTGCTTAATGATGCAAACAGTGCTGCCAACCTGCAGCCACAAGCAGCCCCATGCTAATGGGATTCCAATGTTAGTGTGAAGTTTACAGCTAATGTGCCAGTGTCCCTATGAGGTGTTCACAAGCTGCTACTTGCTAACTAAGGGCATGTCTACACTACCCCAAAGTTTGGATTGTGGGGGTGTAATTAGGAGTATTACACCCAAGTTCTGTGCAGTCATTCCCCTGTGTGAACATTGCAGGCACAAACTAAAAGGTTTCTACCTCACATAAATATAGTTCTATTTGAAGAGAACTGTGGTAATGCGAACTAGGAACCTTTTAGTTTGTCCCTGCAGTGTCCACATGGGTGAGTTAAAGCACAGCTCTTGGTGCTTACTGTATTGTCATATTGATTATCCAAACTGAGGGGTAATGTATACGTGCCCTTAGAGTTCTGTGGTGAATAGTACGAGTCCTTCAAAGAATCAAGATGTCTCCCACTTTAACAAGACCCTGGCGAGGTACATCAGTTTTACCTGTTCCTTCTTTTTAACAGCAAAGCTCCATCCCCTTATCTTCCTGCACAAACACACAGGTCATGATGGACACATTACCCATAGTATTCCTTCCTTACCACAACCCCTGTAAGTCTCTTGGCATCACATTCTGGAGCTGGTGGGTAAGGAGATGACCTCGCACTGAAATCTGTAATGAAATCCTTGCCGTTGAAGTCAATGGGTGTTTGCCATTGATTTTTTGGGGACCAGAACTGAACTGGTCCTGTTGGGGGAAAAAGTTTATTTTTCAGAGTGAAGCTAAATGAATAATCCAAGCATGATGAAGTTATTTGGACATAAAATTAGGCTGCAATTATTATTTCTTCTGGCATTGCTAAAACAAATTTGTGGGGGTCTGCAGGTGACTTACTGATATCTCATGAGGGGTATTTTTACTAACAAAGACTTATTTTATGTACATAGACATCTGATGGTATCCCACTTAAGTCCATGGAAATTTTACAGTCATCAGAAATGCAGAACCATTAAAACATTTTCATTAATATTTTAAAATCACATTTCAAGATAGGTTGTCCTGTGTAAATGTGCACTGCTTTGGATCTTCGCTCATTTAAAGAACGGGGAGAAGTCTGGTTTTGGGTATGCCTTGTCTGTACTGGAATTGTGGGGTGTGATTATAGCTCATTATGACATACCTGAGCTAGTTTTAATCTATTTAGTTCCAACCCCAAGCAGTGAAGCTACGGCATTGTGAACTTTGGTGTGGGCTAATTACTCAGGGTTCCTGATGGGCTTTTATCGCCTGCGCTGGAGCATGAGCTGCCACAGCTTCACTGCTCTGGTACCTGAGCTAGTTAGATTAAAGCTATGTCAGATTGAGTTGTAATTACACCCAGTGATGACAGTATAGACACTCTCTTCTGATCTTTCTCTCTTAATCTGGACCGTCCTGCTATCTGGCAAACCCACTTTTTCCTCATCTCCCTCTAAATAGTGTACCTATTTTTAAAAGTATGATTTTTAAAAAAAAATACAACATAATGTATACGACCAAATTAATCTGGGTTATGATGCTTTCTCCTTTATCTTTGTCTTCCAACTGCATTGATTATTAATTTTTCAAATGTTCATTACATCTTGGTGATCCTAGAATAACACATCACATCATTGACAGCTGATTTAATGTAGAGCACTCTTCAACTCAGAAGTTATGTTGAGAGATTAGCCTAGCACACAGCAAACCCAGGATCAGGGGAGCAAAAAGGTCACCGTTACATACACTTCCTCTCTCCCCGCCTTACACCTCTGATATGCAGTGTGCTCCCCAACCATAGCCAAAAGCACATTTATAGCTACTGTACAATATCAAATATTAAATTATACCACTTTAAGAAACACGTGGCTAGATCTTGTTCTTTCATGCAAGAGCTTCACTTTCAACGGGAACTACTTTGTACGCTACAGAACAGATTCAGCTTTTTTTATACAACTGCCTTCCATTGAATTGTGATTTTGTTATGAAAGTGACTGTGTAAAGATATATGTCTTACAAATCAGATCTTTTCCTTGTGCACATTCGGAGGCATAGGTCTTTGTTTAGTTAAAAAAAAAAGTTTTACTGATTTTACTCCTGTTAAAACTGCGAGAGCAAGCACAAGTCAGAGTATGAGATGGATTTTATTCATCCTTGTGTGTTATCAACAGAAAAAGTTAATTATTTAGTTATTGTGAAAACTCACTGAAGGCAAAGGGAATTTCATATGCTTATCCAAAGGCCGAATTTTGCCTTACGCGACTCTTGTGGTGGTTTGTTCAATGAAGTTCCAGATTCTGCAACCGTAACTCATGCTAAATGAAATAAGAATAGTCATATGTATAAGTAAACGCTACTCACCATGAGTAAAGTAATTCATCACAAATTTTAAAAAATCAGGAATGCCATCTAGTCATTTGAAAAAAATGGCCCCAACCCAAATATTTAATTTCTCCTCTGTCATGTTTTATGTGGATTTATAAAATTCTGGTGTTGACAATTATTCTTCTGAAACTTTAGCAGATTAGTTTTACATAAACTAGGCATTTTTTAAATAGTCATTACAAAGAAAAAGAAAGGCAAATGTGTTTCACTGAGCAGTTAACACATGCTGTGAAAGCATAATAAAATTCACAGCAGGAAAAGGAAGACAATAGTGTACAGTTCTTAGATGGATCATTAAACGAAGATATACAAATTTATTTAGGCCATCCAGTGAAAGATTAAAGTTTTAAAACTCTGTACCTAATTGTTAACATGGTTTAAGACATGATATTTTTACAGGAACCTTCCCTGTAGAAATATTGGAGATAACAGTTTTGTTTTTGATTTATTGTTTTTTATTGATTTTTGAAGAAATGAATACAATAGAGAAATCTAAGAAAAACCATCTTCTAGATCTATAAACATAATACATCAAAATACGGGTAATATGCAGTCAATGTTTGGAACATCTGCATGGTGAGCAAAATATCAGAAAAACAAGGAAAACCCACCTTGGATTGAAATAGCACTTTCATAGGGCAGAGGAGAAAATCCAGAGATGAGGGCTCTAGATCTGACTTTAAATTCAGTGAAAGGTGACTAAAATGGAAAATCTCAAATGCTCAAGACGAAAAGTTTTTATATACCATTAAAAAGTCACAAAGTCTTTCTGGATAGTCAAATTTGTTTCTTATATAGCTTGACATTGCTTATCTCGTCTTATCTTGTCTTCTGAAATAATTGAGTTACTGGACGAATTTGACATTATTTTCCAGCAAGAATTTTACCTAGTGGTCAGTGTTAAGCATAGTTTGTCATCACAGTTCTAATATTATTCTCATAATGTTTTGACATATTATAAGTTAGTTCGAAGCAGCTGAAGCCTTGTACAAACAAGGTATGTGATTTTTAAAATGGTATGCAGGGATCTGCATTCATGCTTATAAAAGGAAGCTCTTTCACATGACTGTATCTGCTGTACCTCCAATACCAAACAACTCTTCTGATTATTTTCTGTTTGGTTAGAGATAACGTACAGGAATTCTACAAAGTGGTCGTACTCAGGAGAGGAAGGATACTTCAGTGTACCAGTGTAGAGTACTAACCCGGGACTAGGGAAACCTGGATTCAAGTGCCTGATCTGCCACAGATTTTCTGGACAAGTTTGTTAGGCCCAGAATTGTAAAGGTATTTAGGTGCCTAATGATGTAAATCGGTATCTTTTAGCATCAGAGATTCAGGCACTTTGGCACTTTTAAAAATACCAGTAGATGCCTATCTGCATCTTTAGACATCAAGTACCTTTAGAGATCTGGTCATTAGCCTCTCTGCACCTCATTTCTCCATCTGTAAAATTGGGATAATAGTACCGCTTTACCTCACAGAGATAAATTCACTAACGTCTGTGAGGTGCTGAGATACTGTGGTAATGGGGCCCTTTATTATTACCTACGATAGCAATGTACTTATCTGAATAAAATTAGCATACTTGATGCATATAAAGTTACAATAAGAATGAATAAGGCATTTAATCTAATGCAATTTTTTTCTTTTGCTTTTTTGCAGACAAAACATGGATGCACACTCCTGAGGCTTTATCAAAGCATTATATTCCCTACAATGCAAAAGTAAGAAAATGTCAATTAATTTCTTCTTTGTTTACATTTTATGACAGACCCAAACCAATACAGTACAGGGGTCTGGTCCTATTGGTATCCAGGAGGTGGGCGGGCAAAACCCGTCCACTTCTAAAGGACCTCTCCCCAGCCTAAGGGGAGGATCCACAGGTCCATGACACCAAATAAGTATGGGAGACAACTAATGAAAAAACAGGATCGGCAGTGAGGTCATAGGGCTAAACAAAGGGAACCTGATGGGGACACTGAGCAGAGAACCCCAGACAATGCCCACTGGTCCTCGAAAGCGTCATGGGAGCCAGTGGACGCTGCCCAGAGGAATTCTGCCCGGATCCATGAACGGATGGAGGAGCAGAAATAGGCCCCAGAGTCGCAGGAAATCCCGTTGACCAACCTCTTCTCCCTGGTTTTGTAGATGGCTAGTTCAGCCAGGGCCAAGAGGAGGTTGACAAGGAGATCCCGCGTCTTTGTGGGGCCACGGATGGGGAGTGCATAGATAAACAGGTGAGGGGAAAAGTGCAACCAAAAACGCAATAAAAAGTTCAAGAGGAGCCGGAACAGGGGCTGCAATCTGGCACACTCTAAATAAATGTGCGCCAGGGTCTCTTTCATGCCACAAAAAGGGCAGGTGTTTGGGACAGGGGTAAACCGCACCAAGTACACAGCTGTGCTCACGGCCCCGTGAAGGAGCCGCCAACTGACATCCACGGCGGGCCTCAGGACCAGGGCAGAGTATAAGCTGGCCCACCGGGGCCTCTCACCTTCGAGAGGTGGCAGGAGGTCCCAATATTTGGTATCAGGGCGGTATGCAAGGGTGAAGTAGTGGAGAGTGTGGAGCACGAGCATGTACAGGTGTTTCCATGGTGCGGCCTGGAACAGAACCGGCTGCATATCGTGCAGCCGGCTCACAGTGAAAGGGTGAGGGGGCCGATTGGGTCCACGGGGCAGGGGTCCTATAAAAATGTCTATGGGACCTGGAGTGGAGGTTGGGCAGGGCATGCCCTCTCGCAGGACCCGGTCGAAGTAAGCCCGAGAAGCAGGCAGTAAAGTGGCCTTCACCTCCTGAAGTACACGCTGGGGAGCACGAGGTCTGGAGAGGCCCATGCGCTGAGCGAGCGTCAGGGGATCCAGCCAGTCTCCCCAGTCGTAGTCCAGGAGGTCTCCGACCCTGGTGACTCCCGCCAAGACCAGCCTCTGGCGCATCGCGGGTGACTCCGCCACCTGCACACGAAGCTGGGGATTGTGTAGCAGGGGCTCCACAAGGAGATTGGCCCCCACGGTGGCCGCCGCGGACCGAGTCGTGGAAAAGACCTTCTAGGTCCGGAGGTGGTCTTGGTAGAAGACCAGCAGCCCAGAGAGGTCTCGCGGAAGACCTCTCGGATGGAGGTAAAAGAGCTGCCGATCATATCGGAGCCCTCGGAAGCGGTGGAGGAAGGCGTGCGCCAATACACTCCATGCCGGACTACCTACACCATACAGGAGTCTCTGCAGGGCCTGGAGGTGGAAGACATGGACCTGAGTGTGTACGCATTTCAGGCCCTGTCCTCCATCCTGCAGGGGCAGGTGGAGGACCCCTGCAGAGACCCAGTGCATTCCTGGCCAAAAGAACTCCAGAATCATCGTCCAGAGGTTGGCCAGGAAACCCGGGGCTGGGACCAGGGTGTTGAGCTGGTACCAGAGCATGGACAGGACCAGTTGATTGAGCACCAGTGCCCTCCCTCGAAGGGAGAGGCACTGGAGTAGTCCCGTCCATTTCCAGAGCCGCTCCGTCACACTGCCTTCTAAACCATGCAAGTTCTCCGGTGGAGACGGATGAGTGGCAGAAAGGTAAACGCCGAGATAGAGCAGCGGACCCGTGCTCCACCAGCGGGCCTAAAGCGCGGGTGGGAGGGAGCTCGCCTGCCACCCGTCCCCGACCACCAGGCCAGAGCTCTTGACCCAGCTGACTCGGGCAGAGGAGGCCGCCGAGTAGATGGCCTGGCAAGCCTCCACCCGCACCAAGTCGCCCGGGTCCTGGACCACAAGGAGCATATCATCGACGTACGCCGACAGGACCAGCCGCAGCTCCGACTCTCAAAGCACCAACCCCGTCAGCCTCCGATGGAGGAGACAGAGGAAGGGCTCGATCGCCAGAGTGTACAGCTGACCCGAGATGGGACACCCCTGCCGCACTCCTCGCCTGAAGCTGACCGGCTCGGTCAGGGTCCAGTTGAGCCTGACCAGACCCTCCGCTGAAGCGTACAGCACCAGGAGAAAACCCACAAACCGGGGTCCGAAGCCAAACGCTCGCAGAGTGCTCAGGAGATACCCGTGGTCCACCCTGTCGACGCCTTCTCCTGATCCAAGGACAAGAGGGCAAACGACCGACCATGCCTACACCCTAATTCCAGAAGGTCCCGGACCAGATGCAGGTTATCAAAGATCGTGCAGCCCGGGATGGTGTAGGTCTGGTCTGGGTGGATCACCTCTGCCAGCACGGACCCAATGGCATCGAGATAGCCTTCGCAACAATTTTGTAGTCCGTGCTGAGGAGCGAGACAGGACGCCAATTCCGTAAGTCGCGGAGGTCCCCCCTCTTCGGCAATAAGGCGAGCATAGCTCGCCTGCACAAGAGAGGGAAGACCCCACCCTGCAAAGATTCGGCCCAGACGGTGACAAGGTCTGGGCCGACGACATCCCAGAACACACGTTAGAACTCCACGGTCAGCCTGTCCATGCCCGGAGATTTATTGGTAGGCATGCGACGGAGGGCTTCTGAGAACTCGGCCAGAGAGAGAGGCAGCTCTAGCCAGTCCTGGTCACCTGTGCTGACCGTCGGGAGACCTTCCCAGAGCACTCTGCAAGTATTAGGATCGGTCGGATCTGGGGAGAAAAGAGTCGCGTAGAAGGCCCTGGCCCTCTCGCACATCTCCGCCGGATCCGTGACGGGAGTGCTGTCCTCCGCCAGGAGGCAAGTGATATGCTTCTTGGCCCCGCTCCTTTTCTCCAGGGCATAGAAGAAGCGGGAGCTGCGATCCATCTCTCGAAGGAGGCGGATGCGGGATCGAACAAAGGCACCCCGGGCCTGATGGTCTTCAAGGGCCCAGAGCTCCTCCTGCTTCTCCCGGCACGCTCCGCAGAGGGATGGATCCTTGGGGCTGGCGGCCAGATGCCTCTCCAGCTCCAAGACCTCTCATTCCAACTGCCCTATTGCTGCATCCCTCCGTCGGCTGGTGCCCCGGGTGTAGTCACGGCAGAAGAGCCGGGTGCGCACCTTCCCCAGATCCCACCACTGCCGCGCCGAGGGAAAGGTGCGCCTCTGCCCTCGCCAGGCCAGCCAGAACTCCCAGAAGGATGCCACGAAGCCCGCGTCCTCCAGCAAACTATTATTAAAGTTCCAATAGGCCGGCCCCGGCCTCTCCACGCAGAGAGAGGCATCACAGTGGCAAGGTGGTGATCTGAAAAGGGGGCCAGCCGAACGCTGGAGGAGTGGGCTTGTGAAAAGTGGAAACGTGACAGGTAAATGCGGTCCAGCCGGGAGTGGCACAACTGATGGGCCTCCACCCGGATGAAGGTGAACGTCGAGATGTCATCCGGGTGGTGGTCGCGCCAGACTTCCACCAGGGAGTGGCAATCAACGATCTCCTGGAGGACATCCGCGGCGGCCGGGCACTGCTCGGTCCCCGAGCGGTCTCGTTCCTCGAGGGTGGTGTTAAAGTCCCTGCCCAGGACCAGGCACTCATGAGGATCCAGGGAGTCGAGGAAGGCGGACGCCTGCTGATAAAAATGCAACCTCTTCAGGCCCAATGTTGGGGTGTAAATGTTGACAAGATTAACCACAAACCCCTCCATACGAACCCAGAGGTGCAGCAGGCAAGGCTGTGCCGGGCCGGTGACCCCCAGCACCTCGGGCCGTAGGTCGGGGGAGAACAGGATCGCCACTCCAGCCGTGTGGATCGAGAGGTGGCTAAAGTAGACCCTGTCCCCCCACTCCAACTGCCAGCTAGCTTCAGCGGCTGGATCTGTATGGGTCTCCTGCAGGAAAACCACAGAGTACCCCCCCTCCCGAAGGAAGGAGAGCACCTGGCTCCTGCGGAGTCCCATCCTACAGCCCCGGGTGTTTAATGTGGCAAAGATAATTGGTGCCATGAGGAGGGCTGGGGGGATCCTCGCTGGCAGACACGCCCATGGCCTCCGTCGTGCCGCGCAGCAATCCGTGACCTACCCCGTAGGTGAGTAAAGAGTAAAGAGGCGGACTCGCTGGTAGGCCGCCGCGGCCTGCTTCCCAGTCCTCTTACCCTCCCCCATGAGGGCCCTTGCGGCCCGGAGGACCTCATGGAAATCCCCCCACTGCTGGAGCGCAAGCTGGACTTTGTTACAGGAGCCATGGACGTCCTCAAAGAACTCCCGCAGCTCCTCCTTCAGCACATGGAGGGGCGGGGTCACTGATCTATGACTGTCCCCCAGTGGGGCCCCTGTCACAGCCCTGTGTCCCACCGAGGCGGGCAGGCAGGGGGCAGACCCCCAACGTGGCGTCCAATGGGCTGACGCCACGCGACCTGCCCCGCTCCCCAGTTCAACAGGGGGCGGCGTAAGGAAAACAGCAGCCCCCAGTGGATTGGGACGGGGAAAAACAACTAAAACCGCTCCCTGGGGAGTATCCCCAGGGGCGGCACTGGCAGCACGGGAGGTGGAGGGACAAGGACAGGGCTGGCATCAGGAATAGGATAGGAGACAAGAGTTGTCGGGAATCAGGAACGGAACCGGGGAGGGGGGCAGAAGTAGGATTCTGAGCCTCAGTAGTCAGGCCGCTGGAAGGTGGCCCCTCCTGATTAGGCTCAGAGTTCTGGGAAGTGGGAAGGAGACTCCCAGCGATGCTGGGATCAGCCACTATGGTTTGGGCGGTAGCCCCAGCATCGGGAGATGGATGGCCGTCAACAGGGTCCCAGCCCGTGAAGGAGGTTGGGTGCTCCACACCCAAGAGGGACACCCCCTGGGAACGGGGTCCTGGCAGTGGAGCACCGGCTGTCACCTCAATGGGCTCGGTGGCCGTCAACAGGGTGCCACCTGCAGCCGGGCTGATGGAAGATTCCAGGGGACCCTCAGAGGCGGGAGCAGAAGCAGCTGTTAGGGGAAGGGAACACGGGGACAAGGGGACCGGGGTGAGGTCACCCAGATCGAGGCCCGCCATCAGAGGGTCGTCATCCCCTTGCGTGACTGGGGTCAGATTCAGGGCCTCGATCTCCTCGTAGATGGAAGGGAGATCACCATCCACCACCCCAGGGCCCTCCCCGCCAGCACCCGAGGTGATGCCCACCTCGGCACTCGCAAGGGCTTCGAATGGGAAGGGGGCGAGAGAGGCTCCCTTGGGGCTTTCACGTTAAGGGACCCTGGAGGAGGGGCGGTGTCACCTTCCAGTGCTGCCACGATGTCCCCAGCCGGCATCACAGAACGGGAGTCATCAGGGGGCAAGGCGGAAGGCTCGTCATCGGTACCCCCTTCCTCCTCTTCTGGGGGGGTCTCCAAATCTAAAGGATGTAACGGGGCCCGAGCCTTCTGCTTGCCCCGCTTCCCCTGCACTATGGACCAGCCCTCCATGACACCATCCGGGGGCTGGCTAACAGGGGTCGGGGGCAAGGGCAATGGCTCAGGGACTTGGGGAGGCAATGTGGAGTAGCAGGAATAAGGGAGGATTCCCTCTGGGGCGAGTCCTCTCTCACGCCTGGTGGTATCTCTGCCGCACCCTCCTCCACAGTGGTGGACCAAGAAGGAGGAGGGGCAGCTTCAGGTTCCGGGCAGCCAGGGGTATCATCGGTGACAGGGCCGGCACCTTGTCAGGGCTCGGGTGTCTCGGACGCTCCTCTTTCCCGGGCCAAGGGGCAGTCCCTCCGGATGTGCCCCATCACCCGGCAGAGGTAGCACCAGGCCTCCCCCGTCGAATAATGCACCTAGTAGTGGGCTCCCTGATAGGGGACCAGGAAGGACCCCTCGAGCGCCTTTCCGTCACGCACCGCCAGCGGCAGTGGAAGCTGCACTTGCCAACAGAATGAGAGGATGTGACGGAGGGCGGGGTCCTTGCAGCCCAACGGAAGAGGGCTGATGATAGAGATGGGGTGCCCCAGGGCAGAAAGGGCAGGCCGTACGGCAGCATTGGGCAGGAAGGGAGGGACAGAGGTCAGGATCAAGCGCAGGGACGGTGGTAGGTAGACCTCAAGGACAGAGGTCTTCCATCAGCCCGGCAGGGACGGTGGTAGGTAGATCGGCAGTGGCAGTTGAGGTAGAGGCTTGGGAAATGGACACGGGGACAGGTGGAGGAGGGGCGGTCGGAGCATCGCGAGGGGTCTCCCCTGCCGCGTCCCCTGCCATAACGAGAGCGGGAAGGGGGACAAACAGCGAGGGGAAGGGGGGAGAGGAGGCGACCCCCTTCCCCGCTAGGCTGCAGGCAGGGGAGGAGGGTGCCAGAAAGGGAAGGCTAATGGGGCGTGGGGAGCAACTAAGGACTTAGAGGCAGGAGGGTGTCAGGTCTCCGACTCAGAGGGGAATTCCAGCTCCTCCAGCTGCACTACGGGATCGGGGGGATAACGGCATAAGGGGCTGCAGTGAACAAGGGCAAACTCAAACAGGGGAAGGTCACAAGCGCATGCGAGGGGGCCTGGGCACACGAGGGGAGGGACCAATCAGGGCTGGGTGATCACAGAGTGGGGGGGTGAAGGGCGAGCTGGGAATGGGATGGAGGGATGGAGGGACCACGGGGCTAGCTCCAGGGCTGGGGCTATGAGGGCCGCAGAAGGAAACAGGTGGGGCAGGAGTCAGCCCAGGGGGCAGAGGGGGGTGCGCCCATGGGAACTTATGCAAAAAAGTCAATGCTTGGCTGCTGTTGCTGCAGGCTCAAATGGTGGAAGTGGGCATGGTGAGCCAGGTGAACAGCTCAGTCCCAAAGGCAGGAGATCAAAGTAGAAGGAAAGCAGCCAGCAGGGGTGGTGGAGGGGGCAACAATGGTGGTGGGGGTGAAGGGGGACACGGATGGACCGGGGGCAAGCTCAACGCCACACCCCCGGTGTCCCAACAGACACAGTCCAAACCCCCACCACAAGAGCACAGTTTGAAAAAGACGCAGTCCAGTAAAACCCCCTCCACAACGGTCCTCACGTGGTCTTCCAGCAGCAGGTGGTCCTCTTCTCCTCCTCCTTCTCCTTGGGGCTCCAATAGCTCCCCAGCAACAGCCACAGTAGTCCCAGCAGCTCCAGATGGTGGTGGTCTGGTGTCCAGGCAGGAGGGACCCCACTCAGAAGGTGGTGTCCTCAGCAACAAGAGCTGGGGTCCCTCACTCCCCTCCTTCTCTGGGAGGCAGACCTTCAGCAGCCTTCTCTCCCCCCGCCCCCCAGGGCTGTAGGTGGAACAACAGCAGCAATTGAGGGTGGGGGGAGGTGAGGGGATCAGCAGCCAGCCAACTAGAGGGTAGCAGAGAAGGGGGGAGGCGGGGATGGAAG
>NC_133778.1:29456236-29498659 GCF_003597395.2 Chelonoidis abingdonii | reverse complement strand
GTGCGCTGCGCCATGGCCAGTCTCCTCACCCTAGCACCAGTAGTGCCCCTGGACCACCCCCCCCCCCCCAGAGCACCCATGCCCCCCCCCCAAGTTTTAGTCACAGATGGTCTTTTTAGTAAAAGTCATGGACAGGTCACGGGCCCGTGAATTTTTGTTTACGGCCTAACCTGTCCATAACTTACTAAAAATACCCATGACTAAAATGTAGCCTTAATCATAAACAAGGCTCTGCACGTGATTTGCTAGAAGAACCACAGCAATAATCGCAAGTTCATTAAATATAATCTTGCAGAATTTTGCTTTAGTCCTGCAAAGACCAGTTGTTTCTCAGCAATCAGCATTTTAACCATAGGTTGGTATATCACAAGTGAAACTCTTAAAGGGCTTTCACATTCTGATATGAACAACTATGATATACATTCATTGCTATCAAGTCATGTGCCAGTCATGCTTTTATCTTGCATTTTGAAAACAATATTGTAAGATTTAGGGACCAAAAAGTATGTAAAGATGGAACACCACTTGTAACAGATCAGTCAGTGAGAGTGCCTGAGTTTGAAACTACTATATTGATTCCTCTATTTATGAGCCTATATTTCAAAATAACAGCCTCAGAATTAAATTAACTATATTAAATATAAATTTACGATGCTATAGTATAGCAGTAGTATGATTTCTATATGGTAAAGAAGAATTATTTTTACTCAGTATGAGTATGAGCTTTTTATATAGATTACAAAAACAGGCTGTTATTCATTTACAATATAAATATAAAACCCAATATACAGCTCCAATATTTGAAACACCTGGCTCCCCACCTATGTCAATAATTTTCCTGGCTACCTACAACAGAGACACTGAGATCCAGATCCTCAGCTGGTGTAAATTGGCATAGATCCACTGAGGCCAATGAGCTGTGTCAATTTACACCAGTTAAGGATCTGTCTTTTCAATCCCAACTTTAAAGTGTCATTTTCATTACTTTTTCTTGGCTTCCAATATTTATCTTTGCTTTTAAGGTTAAGAACATACATACATACAAAAGTCCATCATTTTTTGTAGCACTCCAATTTTGTAACTCTATAACACTAAAAAGTGTATCCAACCAAAGTAATATATTGTGTGAAATAATGGTGCAAGCTTAGGAAGCATTTATGAAGTTCCTGAGACTGGGCTCATTAGTTTTTAGAAAATGCTTATTGGCCACATAAATAGTGTCCCATTGAGAATTCTACAGTATTGCATCTCCTATCTCCTCCTGCATTTGAACATTAACAAGAAAAATACCATGACTATTTCTCATGGGAATGATTTGATAAGGTAATTAGTTTCATGCAAAGAAATAAAGATGAACTGCTTAAAAAGTCAAATAGAATAAAACTGTATTATGGAAAATAATACCATAGAATCACATGCAAGTACATAACTGAGTTTAAAACAGCTAAACTAAAATAAATTCTCCCAAATAAAAAAAGGAGTATACTAAGAATTTTTTCCTGATTTTTTTTTTCAAAAAGTTAATGTTTATTTCTGAGATGATGGAGAAGAAAAGAAATTGGTAATACATAACTGGAAATACTTCTTTTTTTTTTTTAAAGGGCAGTGTATGTGCTATACATTGCTATGGGTCTTTTTATATAAAAAGGCCAAGCAAAAGCAAATTCAGTGCAAGCTGAAAGGCCTAGCACCTTGCAGAATGGAATTTTATGTACAAATTGTAGAAGATTCATTGATAGTTTCTTTTTTCATTTATTTGCTTTGGAAAGGCCTTTTCATATATTTTAATAAAGAATTAGCAATGTATTGTACTTTACAGCACGGCAGAGGCAACTTTAGTTGGGATCCATGGCTGCAATTATATCCACAGAAATCAGGCCAGGTCAGAACAAACCTGAGTGGTGGTATGACCTGGTACACGAGGTTGCAGTGCTACTCATGTTTTGTGCCTGCCATTGATGGTGTGGGAAGTGGCTATCCTGCCCCAGCCAGGCCAAGATCCAGTTGTTGCTGCCACTGGCATCATTGCATCAGGCCCAAAGTGACCTGTAGGGCTGAAGTTCAGCAAGATTTGGGATGGGGAGCAGCCCCCCAGCAGCATTGCCCCTGCCTTTATTCCCTGCAGATTGTGCAGCAGTCCCAGAGGGCTGGGCCTTCTCTGATCCTCCCCTCTTCCTTCTCACTCCTGTCATCCCTTCTCCACCCCAAGCAGGATGGGAGCAACACCACAAGCCTGGGCACTCGCTGACCCTCCCTGGTCCTTCATCCGCACACCTATTCACACATATTGAATTGAGAGGCTATACCAACCCCTGCAGCAATAACTCTACGAAGTCACTTCTATAGTATGTTATATTGTTTTTCCATGTTTCATATGCAGTCATTTGGCTATTCCCTGACTCATTTCATATTTCCATGGCAGCACGCGTGCGTGCACACACGCACACACACACACACACACACATTTATGCTTTTTATTGGATCTGCCACATGGGTCCAATATTTGTGCTAGTGTCTGGCATCATGGTAAGAAGATGGTTTGGAGATTAAACTGAGGCTGGGGGCTATTACTGCCGTGCTTTACTGTACATTGACATGCTAAACTCATGGGAATGTACTGCCCAAAGACCGACAATGGCTTGGTGATGTATGAGACAACCAATTCTTCAAGTCAGTTTTAGGCTTATTTTCTTTTCACAACTTAAAACTTCAAGTTAGAGCTATGGATGAATTTGTTCATTCTCACCCAAGTTCAAACTTGTCATTTAAAATAATAATAACCTTTCAGAAAAATTTTTTGTGTCCCATCTGTGCTACCTTACCTTTGACAATTAATCATTTGAAAATATTTGAAACAGTACACATATCTCTATGGAACATGCCATCAGGGATATTTCATCCCCATTACTAAATGTGCAGTTTGAAATTAGAAATCTATAATACAAGCTAGATATGTAACAAGCACCAAATGCATTACAATTAAATATCCTGCAACAAAATACTGCCTGAGAAAGTTATGTGGTATCAATCCTGCCATAACACACACACTTTCTTCACTGCAGTCTAAACTGATTCATTTTTATCTGACAACACTTTCTCCATCATCTGTTAGGCCTGGACTAAGCTCAGAAGTTTTGCCAGAAGGACTATGTTGGTTAGCATGGTGAAAAAAATCACACCCCTAACCGATATAGCAATGCTGGGAAAAGTCCTGGTATAGGCACAGTTATATTGGCAAAAAAGTGCTTTTGCTGGCATAGTTCATTTCATCAGTACACCTGGAGAAACTATACCTGCAAATACTCTTGCCCAAATAAGCTGCATCTCCATTAGGAGGATTTGCTAGTATAGCTGTGCCTAAGTAGTGTCTAGTGTCAAGGCCTTATTCTTATATAGCTTTCTGCCTTATAGGTCTGTCAGATTCTGAACATACTTGATTTATTTCCCTTTATCCGTCATGATTTTCCTTTTAACCCAATACATTTATCTCAGTTCCTCTTCCTGTTACTGACGCTTTCCTTAAGAATTCCTATTTGTGCCTATTATAAATTAGGTTACCATTGGATGAGGGTAGCCCCGTGATGATTGTTATTAGGATGACAAATAATTCTAAAATTGTAATAAATATATCACAAACAAAGGAGCCAAATGGCAGAGTCTGGAATGACTATGGTCTTGGGCCAATAAAAATAAATGAGACTATGCAAAGGGAAATTGTATACCATTTTCAAGAAAACTAGATGTAAAAAATGCTGGAAATGATAAGACACGGTAAAATAAAAAAAATAAAGATTAGAAGGTAAATGTTAGGTATAGTGAGACATTCTGAAGAAAGCTCCAAAATGTCAGAAGTAAGAAACTAATGAAAGAGAAAGGGAGAACATAACAGGGCATATAATGAGACATAGGAAAAGTAGACAATAATAATATCAAAATAATTATTTTAACATTGTTTCAAGTAATTTTCATTAAATAATATCAAAATATTCTAGTCTTCATATTAATATAGCAAAGGTTTAAACACATGAGAAACTCAGTATTGAAAGAAAAATTAAATAATAGGGCAGAAAATTAAAATTAGTGCAAGAAAATGCAGATCCATAGTTATTAATTATTGTATTATATTAGGATCCCTAGCTTTGGGTCCCATTGTGCCAGGCAGAGAATAAACACATAGTAAGAGACATTCCCTTCCCTCAGAGAATCTTGAACTTTCAGTCTTCAGAGAACTGCTTGAAAAAACCTTCTGTGACTTCAGATAGGCAGTTGTGTTTGAGGGAGCAAACATTTGAAAAACAAGAAAGCAGGGCGTGGGAGAAAGGAGGGGAACTGAAGTACAGAGGGATTAAGGAGCCGAATTTTTTTAGTGGGGAGGGATAGCTCAGTGGTTTGAGCACTAGCTTACTAAACCCAGCATTGTGAGTTCAGTCCTTGAGGGGGCTACTTAGGGATCTGGGGAAAAAATCAGTACTTGGTCCTGCTAGTGAAGGTGGGGGCTGGACTCAATGACCTTTCAGGGTCCCTTCCAGTTCTATAAGATAGGTATATCTCCACATATATTTAGATTTTCAAAGGAATTCACCTTTTATGGAGGAGGCACCTAATTGAAGTAGCCAGATTTTCTAAAGTTCTCCGATCCCAACAATTCCCATTTCTCTCATGGTGGATGCTGAGCACTTCTGAAAATCTAGCCACTTATTAGGTCCTTACATGGGAGCTTTAGGATACCATGCTCTTTTGAAAAGCTGACCTTCAATGACTTGTCCAACATTACCCAGGAAATCTGCAGCAGAGCCAAGAATTGAACCCAGATCTCCTGAGTGTCAGTCCATTCTTTTAACCACAAAATTGATCCTCTCTGCTGATTAACTGTCCTGTCAATAATTAAGAGTTTATGGTGCAGCAATGTAAATAATATGTACAGAGTATAGCACCTATGCAATGGAGGCTCCCAAATCCAAAAACATAGGCACACTGTGTGTCCCAGTCAAGCATACACACAAATGTCCAATGAATGTGCAGGGTAGCTTGCATACTTAAGTAAGTATGTGGCTACTGACTAGTGTATGTGTGCAGATGTTTGCCTTACGCATGCATTAGTTTCAGCTCACCCACAATCATTGGATAATTTGGACCATATTTCATATATGCAGCTATTGAGATTAAACTTCAAAGATTTTGTATTCCTCCTTCCTTTTT
The DNA here is from genome assembly GCF_003597395.2 of Chelonoidis abingdonii. Classification (NCBI taxonomy): domain Eukaryota; kingdom Metazoa; phylum Chordata; order Testudines; family Testudinidae; genus Chelonoidis; species Chelonoidis abingdonii. The sequence goes on along the minus strand of NC_133778.1, from coordinate 29,493,460 downwards.
AAGATATCTGTGGGCTAAGTTTATAACATCAGATTGCTACTGTTGTACTAGTTACAGGCATCCAGGGAAATATGTGCAAAAGGATGAGGCAAAGAGATACTTTCATAAAAGAATTCATATATGATAAATAATTGAAACAGAGAGAAAACACTTAGCTTCTTTTAATTTCTGAAACCTAAACTTGGAGCAAATACTCCTATAACTGGAACTTGATCGGTAACTAGCCAATGTGTCATCAGCCAACTGTAGTTTTAATAAATAGGTGGCCAATGTGCCATCAAGGCATAGCCACAACTCTGACTTTCAACAGTATTTAATTAATTTGTTCTAAAGTTTGTTCAGTGCTGGTTTGAATGAAATTTTATGCATATAGTTTGCTCATTTATCCAAATGTACATTCCTGTCTCTTGGTTAAAAAAAAAATAGATGACAAAATATAGAGACATTGATCAAATATCTTTGTCCTGATTCTGATCTCAGTTACATTAGTGAATATTGCCTTACTGGAATTAAGCCTATATATATATATATATAGGTGTAAGTGACATAATCAGAATATTGGCTACATGAACTGTAAATAATGCACATTAGAAATAACAATTAAAAGGCAAATTCTGATATTCAGTCCACCCAACATATCTTTCATTTGCTATGTATCTCTCTTTCATATTCAGTACTTGGTCCCTTCACAATACCAATGAATAGGATATTGTATAGGGATCAGGTACAGAATATAAAACAGAGATCTGAAATGCAAATAAAAGGTATAAGCTATATATTCCAGAGGAGGACTTGACCGTATCAATTTCTCTCTATATATAGATAGATAGATAAAAACATAATATAATATAGTATTTATATGTATATTACTGTATAGTGTGTGTGTGTGTATATAGATATATAGAGAGACAGACAGACAGCAAACAGAATATAGCATAGTATACAATAAGCTGCCAGAAACCAGTGAGAGCAGCTGTATATACGTAGCTAGGTCTTCCATGTTTGTGTATCTCGTTGTCCTTGACTCAAGCAGTTAGCTCCATTTGTTTTGAGAAAATGATTATATAGAGCAACCAGACATTGAGATGATGATCCAACATGTTTTGTGCAATAACAAAGTCAGTGTAATAAAAATTACTTACCGAGAAGACAAGTGGAAGTTTTCCCATTGTGGCAATATCCCTCTTCCTGCAGCAAGTTTACATTACCATACTTTGACATTTAGTATTGTACCCTACATCAAAGGGGATATTTCCAGAAATATAACTTTAAGTTTAAAAATAGGCATTTGTTGAATCTTTATATAGCAATTTTGCAGGGCCATTGTGTCAGATCCTGTCTCGTAGTTAGTGACAAAACTCCCACTGACTTCTCTGGGAGCTGGAACATGCTTCTACTGTGTTAATGGTATACTAACTGCCCTTTGAATTCTTCCAACCTGTGGCACCTCTCCAGCCTATGAGTCTGCACTCTGTTTATTCTGCCCTTATTTATTTGTTGCATTAAACTAGTGAAACACAATTGTTTAATCTTCTCCAGGATTATCTGAAAATACTTCATGAGAAAAATTGACTATAGCATAAGTAAATTTGAGGGAGGAATGAAAATAGTACTTAATATATTAAGCTAATGTAAAATAAATGATTTTCATCACTTGGGTTTATAGAAAAAGTCAATAAGTTAACGACTTAATGTTGTTCCATATAAGAGTACAGTAGTTAGATAACTAAAAGATTTGCCAGTCATAGTAATTGAGTTGGAAGTAGGATCAATAAGATGACCTTTGTCTGCAGAATGAAGAATCAAATAAGGTACAAGCAAGCTGGAGGTATAAGATGCTGCAAAAAAGTAAGGTCCATGAATAATTTTAGGTAAGGGATTTTTAAAGGTGGAATTGAAAATGATGTATTTGAGTCAACAGAGTCCTCAAAGGTTGGGGATGATGTGGTCAGAGCAGACCTGAGCAAGGAGCTGTATGTGGTAGAGCTTTGAACAACTGAAAGTTTAGGAAGCAGAAATAAGTGGTGGCATAATAGGAATTGAATCTTATGTATGCACTTCATATTACAAGATGAACAAAGAAATAGATTGCTGAAAATGTCTTTCCTGCTGTTAAGCAGGAAGCTTTTTTTTCTAAAGCTTCGTGAAACTGGTTCATTTGAATATCATTTGTGACTGAGTCTTCAGCAGCTGAATAAAAAAAAAAAATAGTTGCTGGTACAGAATGGGGCTTTATGCATATCACACAGATCTGTTTATATCCTAATACAGTTTTGACTGGCATAAACATAGCAAGAATAGGAAGATGGGAAAACACCTTTAGGTGGCAGTGATCAGGATTAGAGATGGAAGATGGTAGAAAGATGAAGGAATGTTGCTGAAAGCCTGGAGGGGCAGGAAAGGAACTTTATAAGGAACAAAATAGCTATGCTGCATATCAATATTGGAATTGTTAGCCAATATCCTATTTAAAACACTGTTCTTTCCCCAGAATGAAACAAGGTATATTAAATAATTTTTGTCTATAACTTGCATTATCTTTACATTTCTCTCTTTTTAGTAAAATCTTATAGGAATCATCTGTGTTTAATTAGATTGTAATGACACCATATTTGTCAACTGAAAAATAGTTTCATGGTGTTTCTTTTATTATTTAGATGCACAGTAAATGCTGGGTAGGCTCTAATCCGCTTTTTTTTTTTTTTTAGTTCAGCTGTTATATTTATGGATGCCAAATTCTTCATAAACTGTCCTGTTTATCTGCTTTTACCCCAAAGTTCAGATTTACTCTAGGGGCATGCAGAGGTTCTAATGTTTGCATTTCTTGTGTTTTTGTTTGTTTTTACTCAGGAAGCTATTTATGACCCAAAATAATGAGACATCTGTTCTTTTCATTTGCATTCAATTCATGAATGGTGGAAGTGCTATGAGAAGACCTCATTTTGCCTTATTTCAGCTCTATAAATGACTTTTGGAGGCCAAAAAGCTTTGGGGAAAATGCAAATACCAATACCAGATACTCCAGTGTAGTAGCATTCTATTCTACACAATGTCCCAGATCCTTTCCAATCGTTGGATAAATGTGTAAGGCCCAAAAGGCAGAACAGGATAGTTTTCCCGCACAAATAGGCCAAGCCGGAATGTATTCAAGGTGGTTAATATATCCACTGCGTGCCATAGAGTTGGGGTGGAGACCAATAGATTAGCAAAGATGTGACTCCACTGGTGAAACTTCTTATGTGGATATCTGGTGCTCCACAATCAGCTCTTCCACCACACAGAACCCTTGTGCAAAGCTCAGTTCAATATGGCTTTGTGAAGGGAGTTAGGAATCAGCCCAGTCTGAATAACTGATGCAATGCAAATGCCTATGCTATATTACGACAAGTACATAAAGCAAAGGATTGATACACACATGGCAGAAGACACAGCATATGAACACTTTGGGTCTGATTCTCCAACTGCCTTGCACCTTATGTAGTTGTTACTAACTGTATAAAAGTGAATGAAGAGAAGGTGTCCTCAAGCATTTTATGTTCTTTCTACACAGATGCAAATGACCACACAGAGTGCAAGGCAGTTAGAGAATCATGCCTTTAGTCTTCAAGCTACAGAACAACATATCAGAATATAATACTGCTTAAGAAAGCTTTTCACTTTTCTGAATAAAATGGGGGTGCATGCTGTGTTTGAAGCTACTGGGAGGCTCATACACTTGGGGGAGTGGAGCCTCGATTTTTGGGTGGACAGAATAAGAAATTACGAAGTTGCTAGATAAATTGTACTGCCATGTTTGCATTCTGTTTGTTATGTCGTCCTGCAATCACATGTCCCTGCCTTTTATCACATGGGTATTGGATATGCCACATGCATGAGGTCACAGTGTTCCTAGCCACAATCATTTTTATTTAATTTCTATATTCCAAATGTATGTTGCTTGCAGTGGGAAATCATATTGTCAGGAAAATGACTTTTTACTGAAGCATATAAGTTTTTAAAACATTAAAATGGAATTTTCAAACCCTTAAAGTAGAGTTGCTTGCTATGCTCCTCCTGATATGTATTCTGGTTGTCACTAGCATTCCAACAGGGACTTAAGTATGATACTATTCAATTCGGTGGCTCTAGAGTTTATTACATTAAACAGACGTGAGCACTATGTGTAGTGCTTATGCATGAGAAAATGAATCTAACTGGGAAGGCTCACGTTAAAAAGGAAAATCAGTAGCAACTTTGTGAAAGCTTTTAAAAATCACATTTTCTTCCTCGTTAGAAGTAATTTAAATTTGTACATTACATCTGATATATGCAGTAGAGCAATCGTCTGAGGTGGTGAGTATCCTCAACTTCCATTGATTTCAGTGGGGCTTGAGGGTACTCTGCATCCCTTGGGAAATCCTCAGCGCTTGAGAAGACTGGATCCCAAATTACTTATTTGGAATAAGATGTTTGCTGGCTACTCAGAGATGTGGCTATTTTTTCCAGATCAAAGAAAACTAAACCCCAGGGATTTGTTCACTCAGATAATAAGGCCTGTCACAGATAGAGACAAACAAAATAAAGAGCAGTCTACAAGATCTCTGATGGGCTACTCAGAGATGTGGCTATTTGTTCCAGATCAAAGAAAACTAAACCTGTTGCAAACAAAATAAAGAGAAGTCTACATGAAAAGGAAGTTGTTCCCTGAAGCCCAGATTTGTATTGTTCTCTTAGTGTCCCTTTCTGTTCCTTCCCCCTTGCTGGTATATATTCCTCCATTGCTCCCGAACCAGCTGTAAGCAACCAATTAGACTCATTGACATTCCCCTCCAGGAATTCTTGCTGCACAATTAGATTGTTTGCTGAACTGTAGGCCACTCAAACCTCAGGTTGCTGTTCCCTCTGAAATCACAAGCAGCAGCTGCAGCAGCGTGAGGCTGCTTTAAACAAGGCTTTAATCTCCTGGCTGCCAGGCCTCAGATAGTTATATGGCAGTTATTTCAACTAACATTTCATATTATCTCAGTGTTCTGTAAACATACATGGCCTGATTCTCATTTAAACTCAACTCAACTCTAAACTAATCTATGTTTGTACACTGTACTCTGCCAGGTGATGTAAGTGGCTTTTGTTTAAATGAGAATTGGGCCCACAGATGTTATATAGATACAGCATTTCCACCTTGTCAAAACCTTTCCATAATCTCTCAGGCAACAGGAACTACCACTCCCTTTTTCTTATTTACTATTTTTCTTCACTCTGTAAAATTAGCAAACTATCCTCTACTTCTCTCCTATAAAAAGCTAGAAAAATATATATAGAATGTTTCTACATAAAAAAATAAAATCACTTCTTGAACAGGCGCAGCAGCAACTGCTGAGCAACAACCAAAAAAAATCTAATCTGTTTACCAACAAAACCAAAACTACCGGAATCCCACTAGCCACCAGTCAAAACAACATGAAAAATATAGTCAGACATTTTGGAAAAATCCGTTTCACATTTACTGAACTGTCTGTCCTCATGTAGAATATCTCCTCAGAAGGAAACTGTTGGACAGAGCATTAGCTCCTCTCAGTGACCAGTGAAAACCATCTTTACCATAAGAATGACATCCATTAACCAGTCACAGATGCTGAATCACTTATCTTGCTGCTGCTATCAGGAATATCTTCTTGAGTGACTCAAGGTTGGAGAGCACAAAGGTGGCTTACAGCCCTTGCCCCACATTCCAAGCTGCATTTTGCACTTTGTATCTGGGATCTGGGGTTCGGATTTAAAAGGGATCTCACTGTGTTTCAAGCCATAAGCAGGCCACTAAGAAACTATCCCCATAGGCACAGTATTGTATAAATGTCTACTACATCAGTTTTACACCTTTGTCTGAAGTATCTAATATTTACCCACACAAAATCTTGAAGGAAACCAAGTCAAGTTCATTGCTGCATTCTAACAGCATTACTTTTCAGTTTGTTACTGTTGCTTTAATATCACTAAAGATAGGATAACTGGTAGTAGAATATGATTATTTAGTCAGATGATAAATGTGTGAATGAATGTTGCATTATTATAGACAGACAATTTGAGGCACTGAGTAGAAACATCCCTGTGGCATAGATCTGATTATAACTCTAATATATGCACATTCAGAATATCTGAAATCTGAGGTAGAAAAGAGATAAGTAGCTAAGCTAGTTACAATTTCAGTTAAGACCCTGTCGGAGGGAACACAAATCTTGTCAACAATCAATTACAGTATTATGGCTGGAATTTCACTGATACTACAGAATGGATAGCTTTCCTTAAGACAGGACTGCATACCCAGCATGCCCTAGGATAGGGTCTTGGGGAATTACTGTAACTATTTGGTATATAACAGTTGAACATCTACATTTTTTGCAGAGGTATCTTAATGACAGAATTACAGCTTTCAAACGGCAAACACAAAAGCATTTCCAATAACAACTCATGACTCTGCTGTCACTAATTGTGTTCAAAGTCACAGTAAGAGCAAATAAAATTAAGGCTGATTAAGACACCAGAGTGATGATCATTCTGAAAAGAGTGATCGGCGATTGCAACTATTATTATGTATTTGCATAATGATGACATCCCCAGTGTACTACCTGCTGTCCACATTTGAGTTCTTCCCTCCCAATATGTCCACACTGCAAAGACAGACCCTCAGCAGCTAGTCTCAGAGTCTGGGTCTGCTGACTCGGGCTTAGGATGACCAAATTGGGCAGGATAGTCTGGAAATGCAGAGTTCAAGTTCCAGTCCTAGGCTTGAGGACCAGGGTCGGGACAGGATGCCTGGGCAGGATGCCTGCATGTGTCCCACTTTTGCCTTTTAAAAGGTGGTCACCCTTCTCAGTCTGAACAGGCTCACACTACAGGGCTAAAAATATCAGTGTAGAAGTTTGGGCTCAGGATGAAAGCCCAGACTCCGAGACTTTTCCTCCCCACTGAGTTTCAGAGCCTGGGCTCTAGCCAAAGCCTGGATGTCTATTCTGCTATTTTTAGCCCTATAGCAAGAGCCCAAGTCTCTTGCTACTATGGGTTTTATTTTATTTTAGCAGTGTAGATGTACTCTTAGCTCACAATCAAGAATTAAAAACTGGTGAATCAAATTTTAAACATGAGGCATAATCCCTCTTTTAAAAGTAGACAACCTGATTTACATTTAAGCTTCAAAACACCCATACTTCACTGAGGATCGCATTTCCATGCAGTACCTCATCACTTGATGAAGCTTATTAAATAGCTTTCTTTTCTCCTTCATGCAGTTATCTCCACTCCAGGAGTTGTGTGGTCCAATCTTCTCTGCCAGGAAACCATCCACATTTGGGAATGATCTCTGTGCTACCATGTTTTCCCATCTGCTCTTTATTTAAATTTTGATGGTCAAACTTACTAGCATATTGCTTAGGTCATTATGTATTAATTCTGCCTCAGAGCAGTAAAATGGACTAGATGACCTCTCAAGATCTCTTTCAGCACTACATTTCTATGATTCTGTGAGTGGTCTTGGTTGCAGGATGCGCTCAGTTGAATCTCCCAGCTCTTGACACCTTTTCCACTATCTCTAAGCCATTTTGGCTCTCATGCTCTTGCATTTTTTTTCTTTTAAAGTTACTGGGGATCCCCCTTTTTAATGCCTTTTTCCTATTTCTTTCAGTTTTGAGCCTTTGCAGAAAGAAGAATGAGAGGCAGTGCACGCTAGTCCATGTAGTACTAGTTTGGATCTATAAGTTCTGGTACTTACACTTGCTAGCACTGCTGTTGGAAGAGCACAGGTGGGCCACACATGGGCCAGGAATGTGGCCCGATGTTGTTGTTTGTATTTTAGCGCCAGTCATTAGATGAGATCAAAGCCCCATTGTGTTGGGCACTATAAATAATTTATTGCAATTATAAAAGTTTACTTAGATTGTAAGCTATTGGGGTAGGGACCGTCTTTCTCTTTTGTGTTTGTATGGTGCCTATCACAATTGGACTGAGGCTGTAGGTGCTTATGTAATATAAATAATAGAACTAATAATAAACATCATGAGACTCAGTCATTGCCTTCAAGAACTCACTATCTAACTAACAAGACAAAGTGTAGGGACAGGGAAGTATTATTGTCCTCAATTTTACAGGTGATGAATTCAGGCAAAGACCTTGAATAACTTGCCAAAGGTCGTAGAGAAGGTTCGTTGCAGACTCACAATTTAACCCAGCTCTCCAGAGTCCCAGTCCAGTGTATTCAGCAGAAGACCAATCCTCTCTCTATATATTTTCTAGAATTATTTCATTTGAAAGACAGAATTTATTATATAAAGCATTTTACAATAGTAAGCCTCTGCCTTATTTCACATTTAATTAAACGTGTGAGTCCCCACTGTAATGACTTAGACTAAATTAATTTTACTTCTCTAATACCTGAAAATAAACCATCTATTTACAAGCAGAATCACTTTTATAAAATATTACATCAAGACTGTCAACTTTATCAACCAAATCTGATAACAGATTAGTTTAACAAGATGTATTTTCTATAAAACCGTATTGATTTGCATTAATCATATTACCTTCCTTTCAATCTTTATTAATCAAATCCTATACCAGCCATTCCATTATGTTGTCCTGGATCAATGTCAGGCTGATAGACCTATAATTACTGGAGTCATCCCATTTACCCTTCAAAAATACTAGTACAACATTCGCTTTCTTCAGTTCTTGGGAACTTCCCCAGTGTTCCAAGACTTCCTGAAAATCAGTATTAATGGTCCTGAGAGCTCCACAGCCAGATCTTTAAAAGCTCTTGAATGCAAGTTATCTGGATCAGGAAGGATCTCCAGGAAGATCACTTGGACATTCTTCTGCTTCAGCACTCTTCTGAATTTCCAAGTCATCGGTGCTGATATGCACCATCACCATTGTATCTTTGTTCACCAAATTCAGAAGTCTATGAAATCTTAGACTCACATCTCGGAGGTTGCCACCATCTTTTAGTATCCTGTCCATTGTAGAATGTTCTTTCCATTCTTCTTAGTATAGAGTGTTCAAAAGGATCTTTCGTCTTCCTTGGATGTCTGCAAATCTCTTCGTGGGCGAGCTTGATTTTCTTATGGGTTGGGCTCTTGTGAGGTGTGCTTTATACACCTCTGCATTCCATTTGACCACCTGGATCCTCAAAGATATCTTCCATAATTTCCATGCAGAGGCCATGATAAAGATTGAAAACTTCTAGCTCTGTGAAATTCCTCCTGACCCTTTTTTTTTCTGGTGATCCAACCCTGCCCCTCCTTATCTGCCACAGCCTTGTGGAATGCTGCCTTGTCCTCTTGTCTCTGGTGGTTATGATCTGCAGGACCTCCTTTCTGATGTTTACTTCCTGTTTCCTTGGTAGCTAGCTCCTTTTTCCTTGAATCTGTTGTTTCCCAAATGCCTCAGCTTCTCTGATACTCCATAGCATCTGTGCTTGCCTTTCTAATACAAGAATTTTTTCTTCCAGGACAGTCACCAACTTGCCCTTCATACATAGGAAGCCCCTTCTGACTTCATGCACACATCTGTTGCAGGTCACAGCCACTGTTCCATAGCATGCCATCACAATACTGAGCGTACAACTGTACCTGGAAAGCAAGACTCTGACATTCTCGTTTGCTGCATATAAAATAATGAATGGTCCAGAAAAGGTAAATCAGGCATGTTTGTTTATTCTTTTCTATCTACAAGAAAAAGGGAGTATCCAGAAGAATTAAAAGTCAACAAAGGAAATGCTTCTCTTCACAATGCATATTATCAGGTGGAACTCATTTCCAAACCATATAATTGAATCCAAAAGCTTGAAAGATTCAGGACAGGATTATATATTTGTACAGATAAAGTGAACATCCAGCATTAATGTAGATAAAATAGATATGTCTAAAAACCCGCACGTTTCAGGTCATAAACTAACCACTAATTGATGATGTATAGGAAGAAATTTCTCCTGTGGGCAGGATATTTCATAAATGTTCTATGGGTGGTTTCTTGAACCTTCTCTAGATCTTTTACGGACAAATGACAGGGAGAGGATATTGCAATAGATGTATCGCTGGACTGATTCACTGTGATATCAGTGAGGTTAAACAGGTATAATTTGCCCTCTTGAGGCCTTTCATTAACAAGGACAACAAGTGGAGTTTAGGAATTAGAACTAATAAGAAAACAAAGAAATATTGACATTTTTCATCAAGAAACTTTGAAAAATTCCCTACAAGCGCTAATAGAATGTTATCACCATGTGGTGCGAATGTAGTATATTTATTCAAGTATATTCCTGTGGACTATTTATGTGAGTAAGGGTTTGCAGGATCGAATCCATACAAGGTGAGGTCCAAATTCTACTCTCTACCCTACTGATGTCATTTGAGTTGTACCTGTGTAAGTGAAAAGAATTTGTTTCAGTCCATATAGTTACTTTGATTATAGGAACTACAGTAAAAGAAGAAAACATTCTGTGGTATGTCTTGTTTGTCATATCCATCACATTTTGCATAAGATTTGCATATAAATAACAGTCAATTTACATTCCATAGTAGTAGTAATATAATTTAAAGACCCATATGATACGCCACAATGATTGTACAAATTGTTTAACAACTAATGTTCAGATAGTGTCCTAAATTTGAAACTTATAAAAAAGCTCTACTAAACTTCTGAACATGAGTAGATTAACTGCTGTGAACACTCTTATGTTTCTTTTCATCTTATCAAATTCTTTTTCTCCACAATGTTCATTGAGTTTGCTGAAGTATGTTTTTGTCTCAGATTGAAAATCACATATTTCCATGACACCAAAATTAAAACCAGAATATATTTTAAAATCTGTGGTACATGGATAAAACCTGAACTTTTATGGCCAAAACTTTTATAAACTCTGTTTTAGAGCAGACAAGGCATTCTTAAAGTAGAGACTTGAGCAAATTTGGAAAAAAAAAATGAGCCATTTAAACCAAAAAGCAAAGGACAATAGATTTCTATGTTCCTATTACTGAAGATATTTGTGTTTTGAATGAGAATTTTCTTCCTAAACATGACTTGTGCTTCTACTTGATTCCACAGGGAATTCATATTTCTGTGTTTATGTAGTTGTTGTATCTTCCTATGGCAAAGACTTGTCCATTGCAAATTCCACATTACAGCTTCAGTGAAGAATAAAGGGAGTGGAAAATAGACATTAAAGGGGGAAAGAAATCTTGCTTTATTCATTTATTTATTACCACCATTAAAAAACTATTGTTAAATATACTTCTGAGTGTGCTTTTATAGGATAGATTTTTAACATTTCTCAGTATGAAAGGGCCTTTTCAACATGACCTAAATTGTGATTAAGCATTTTTACACACATTGTCCAAGAGTGTTAGCATTTCTATACAATGGAGTGGATTCTTTGATGGGTCTGATGACACAGAAGTGTGGTCTCATGTTTCTTAGGAGGGACATGGATAGCTTGCATGAGGCATTCAAATAATATGGCATATAGGAATCTTAATAGCCAGCTATCAAGCTCAAGCTATAACATCCTAAAAACTGATGGTTTCATTCTCAGCAATGCTGAGCAGCTCTGGAAATCAGTTTTTTAGTGAAGCATGTACTCAGGTTTACTTACAGTGTGCCACAATAACCTGAGGAAATTTACCTTGAAAATATTTGATATCATAATGCTGCTGTTCAGTTAACTGCAGCATTATGCTGGCTCATGTTTCTATTTTATATTAGCATTGCCAGAAAACTATAGGAAATGAGCCATAACCTAAACTTGTGTAGTCTAGTGGCCTCGTGCAGTAAGTAACAATGAAAACATTTTTTCACACTTCAGTGGTTAAGTGGAAGCTCATGCTCCAAAACGTCTGTTAGTCTATAAGGTGCCAGAGGATTCTCCACTGCTCTATTCTCAGTGGAATTACAAATGTATCCAAAGAGAATCTGATGAGACGAAGGTAGAGGTAGAGGAAAAGCTAATCTCACCACCCATTTGTTCAGTTTCTGCAAGTTGAATTTCACAGGTTTGTAGGTATGTCAGATGCAAATAATTCTCCTTAGCTGCTGAGTCTGTTTGCCTTTAAATTACCTTGCTCAGGTTATTTGGGTGGCATGTAACAATTCTGAGAGTTATAATTATTGAAGTTATGTCATATGATTAACTTACTAGAGCACAGAATTTATTGGCGTTTATTTTCCAAAATGGAATGTCAAACAACATGACAACTTACTCATATTTGAAATATCTGAATATGAGAGAGCATCCTGGTAGAAAATAGTGGTTTGGTGAGTACTGATTACATGAGTCTGGTGATCTCATTTATACCTAGCAATTGATATTACCTGAGAAGAATCTAATTCCCACTGTAAAAAATTAAGCATAATGGACTACTTTGTCTATTATCTAATTATGTGTTGTGCTTGATGGTCCTTGATTAAGGCTGTTGCTGAGTTTCCATTGTAGGTGAAATTACTTCTCAGATCAATAGACAAAGGACTATATTCAAAACTGATATATGAAGTCTATATATATGGCCAAAATGGAGAATTGGACAAGAGATTCCTGAATCATGATACACTAAAAATAAATATATTTACTGAAGTTCAATAATTCTTCTATTTTTTTAAGTGAACACAAATTCTTTGAGCCAAAAGATAAAAATAACTTAAATTGGTAACAGTTAGCTTAGGAAGTTTTGTGGACAAGAAACAATCTAGATATGAAATCAGTTTTTCTGAATTTAGGCATTCAAAGCATATTTTGTGGGTCTAAAATGAGCGGATGCTTAAATGTCAACTTGAGCATCCATATGTGGAATTTGTCTTCCTAAAGTAAGTGCCCAAGTCTGAAAATTAGACCACATTACTTATGCATACATAGAATAGTTCATATTTACTCATACTACAGTAGAACCTCAGAGTATTTAGTACTTCAAGAATGGAGGTTGTTCATAACTGTTCGTGACTCTGAACAAAATGTTATGGTTGTTCTCAAAAGTTTACAACTGAACATTGACTAAACACAGCTTTGAAATTTTACTATGCAAAAGAAAAATGTTGCTTTTAACCAACTTAATTTCAATGAAACAAGCACAGAAACAATTTCCTTAGCTTGTTGAATCTTTTTTAACTTCCCATTTATTCTTTTTAATAATTTAACACAGTATGTACTATATTTGCTTTTGGGGGGGGGGTCTCTGCTGCTGCCTGATTGCGTACCTCTGGTTCCAAATGAGGTGTGTGGTTGACTGGACAGTTCATAACTCTGGTGCTTATAACTCTGAGGTGCTACTGTACGCAACATGTGTCATGAGTATAGAGCTATTTGCTTGAGAAATATCACTGAAGGCTTTGAGTTCCTGGACCTGCTCACCGAATCATATAGGTAGGGATGTGCTAGAAAGGGTTACATTTCAGCAGTATGTGTAAAGTGTTGTCAAATCCAGGTGTTCAAAAATCATAACTCAAGGCTCAAAATATTACAGGATTGGCTTAAAATAATGATAATTTTAAAATATACATTTTTTAGTTTTCTTCATTTGTTTTTTCAGCACTTAGGGTTGCCATTTTCTAGTTTTTTCCCACAGCTATGAAACCTAGAAGCTTTTTTTTTTTTTATGAAAGCTGTGTATGACCCCAGAAGGTGAGGGCTTTAAGAAAACCACAAATACCATGACACTTGTGATAAAATTACAAGAGTTGGTAACACTGCACGTATTCCTACAAGACACTATGCAATGCTATCCTTCCTCATGGCTCTCTTGCACTTCCTCAGAGAGATAGGAACCAGATGCAGAGACTACGGGATTGTTCACACTGAGACTTAGTGTGTGGCAAGCGAGAGTATGAATGTACTGCGCAATAGCCTGCTGCATACTAAGTTTCTGTGTGGACCCTGCTATCACGTGCTAAAAGCTCCATAGTGTGCTTTGACTTTCTGCACAGCAGGGTACACATGGGAACTTAGTGCATGGCAGGCTAATGCACTGTAGAGTTACACCCCAACTTGCCAGGCAATTGTAGTAGGGATTAGTGCTGTATACAGCTCTTAAATACAATTAGCACTGCTGACTGGCAGTAACCCCTCTCCCCACCACAAGCAAATCCTCATAGGTCATTAAGAAAGATTGAGAGCTCCAATAACAGAGGTTTCTAAACAAGTATGAATAGTGAAGACAAAAACATTGCAAGATGACTGCATAACAACTTGGCCACCTCCTCACAACACAAACCCACCCCTCAGGTGATAACCGAGTAGAGATGTCCTATTGTAATTGTCTGTAATATGTTCAATTTCACAGGAATGAATGGTGAATGGTCTTCAGTTGCAGGGGAACAAAACCCTCACAAAGCTATGTAGCACACAAGTTTTGTGACAGTGTTTCCTCATGTGTCTCTTCCAGCAGCTGTACAGGATGTGAAGGTGTCCATAAGCCCAGGCAGATGTCATTCTCTGCCTTCCTGTTGTGCCTACATGTGTGCACATATGGTATCCCTGATTTCCCTTGCCCAGTGGGAACCACGACAAGCATGCACATGGGTGGGATCCAGCTGCCTGTACAGTTTGCAAACCAGGTTTGTCCTGAGCCCACTCAGGATGGAAGAACTACTTTTTATCCTCACAAATATTAGCAAATATGTGAAGGTGCAGGACAACAAGGATTGGCAGGGAAAAAAGAGAGGAAATGTTGCCTTATATATTAAAAATTTATACATTTGGACTGAGATTGAGATGGAAATAGGAGACAGACTTGTTGAAAATCTCTGGGTAAGGATAAAAGGGTAAAAAAACAAGAGTGATGTCATAGTAGAGGTCTACTACAGACCACCTAGACAGGAAGGAGAGCTGTATGAGGCTTTTTTTAAACAGCTAACAAAATCATCCAAAGCCCAGGACTTGGTGGTGCTAGGAGACTTCAGTACCCAGACACCTGTTGGGAAAATAGCACAGCAGGGCACAGATTTTCCAACAAGTTCTTGGAATGTATTAGAGACCATTTTTTTAATTTCAGAAGGTGGAGACAACTACCAGGGGAGAGACTGTTCTAGATTTGATTTTCACAAATAGGGAGGAACTGGTTGAGAATTTGGAAGGCAGCTTGGGTGAAAGTGATCATGAAGTGATAGAGTTCATGATTTTAAGGAATGGTAGGAGGGAGAACAGCAAAATAAAGATGATGAATTTTAAGAAGGCAGACTAATGCAGACTCAGGAAGCAGGTCGGTAAGTTCCCATGGGAAGCAAGTTTAAGGGGAAAACCAATAGAAGACAGTTGGCAGTTTTTCAAAGAGACATTATTAAGGGCGCAAGAGCAAACCATCCACTGCATAGGAAAGATAGGAAGTATGGCAAGAGACCAAGAAGTCTGATGGTGATTGGATGTCTAAAGTAGTGAATGCCAGTGAAAATAGGATTGGATCAGAAGAGGCTAAAATAGGGAAAGAACAAGTTAAAAATTACTTGGACAAATTAGATATCTTCAAGTCACCAGGGCCTGATGAAATGCATCCTAGAATACTCGAGGAGCTGACTGAGGAGGCATCTAAGCCATTAGCCATTATCTGAAAATAAGGACAATCCGGGGAATTACAGACCAGTCAGCTTAACTTCTGTACCTGGAAAGATAATAAAGCAAATACTTAAGCAATCAATTTGCAAACATCTAGAAAATAATAAGGTGATAAGTAACAGTCAGCATGGATTTGTCAAAAACAAATTGTGTGAAACCAACCTGGTAGCTGTCTTTCACAGGGTAACAAGCCTTGTGGATGTGGGAGAAAGTGGTAGACATGGTATATCTTGACTTTAGTAAAGCGTTTGATACTGTTTCACATGACCTTCTCATAAATAAACTAGGAAAATGCAACCTAGAGGGAGGTGGATGAAAAACTGGTTGAAAAAACGTTCCCAGAGTTATCAGTGGTTCACAGTCATGCTGGAAGGGCATAACAAGTGGGGTGCTGCAGGGATCAGTTCTGGGTCCAGTTCTGTTCAGTATCTTCCTCGGAGATTTAGATAACTCATACAGAGTACACTTATAAAGTTTGTGGACGATACCAAGCTGGGAGGGATTGCAAGTGCTTTGGAGGATAGGCTTAAAATTCAAAACAATCTGGACAAACTGGAGAAATAATCTAAAGTAAATAGGATGAAATTCATTAAGGACAAATGCAAAGTAGTCCTTTTAGGAAGGAACAGTCAGTTGCACACATACAAAATGGGAAATGACTGCCTAGGAAGGGATACTGCGGAAAGGAATCTTTGGGTTCATAGTGGATCACAAGCTAAATATGAGTCAACAGTGTAACGCTGTTGCAAAAAAAGTGAACATCATTCTGAGATATATTAGCAGGAGTGTTGTAAGTGAGACACGAGAAGTAATTCTTCTGCTCTGATTAGGCCTAAACTGGAGTATTCTGTCCAGTTCTGGGTGCCACATTTCAGGAAGGATGTGGACAAATTGGAAAGAGTCCAGAGAAAAGAAACAAAAAATGATTAAAGGACTAGAAAACATGACGTATGAGGGAAGATTGAAAAAAATGGGTTTGTTTAGTCTGGAAAAGAGAAGACTAGAGGGGACATAACAGTTTTCAACCATATAGAAGTTTGTTACAAGGAGGAGGAAGAAAAAAATGTTCTTCTTAACCTCTGAGGATAGGACAAGAAGCAATGGGTTTAAATTGAAGCAATGGACATTAGGAAAAATTTTCTGTCAGGGTGGTTAAGCACTGGAATAAATTGCATAGAGAGACTGTGGAATCTCCATCATTGGCAACTTTTAAGACCAGGTTAGACAAACACCTGTCAGGAATGGTCTAGATAATTAGTCCTGCCATGAGTGCAGGGGACTTGACTAGATGACCTTTCAAGATCCCTCCCAGTTCTCTGATTCCATGAGAGTAACAACAATACACAGCAAAGTGATTCCTAGAGTGTCTCCCTGTCCTCACAGAGCCCTGGAATAATGCCCAAAATGGTAGTGCCAACACTGTGAAATAACAGAAGCAGTGTGGACACGAATATACGTATATATACCACATTACACCTATGTCCAGCACAGTGTAATGTGGGCATTTGGAAGGGCAACAGGAAGCATGTATGTGGTCTCATACTCATCTATGCTGGCACACATACTCATAGCCTGAGTCTCCATGTAGACAAGCCCTGGGAATACCTTTAGGCCACATTACAGTAGCATCAATATTGTGTTTATTTTGTAAATTATTACTCGTGAGTTAGTTATCCTAAATCTTATTGAGCCATCACTGAAATACTGCAAGGGGCTCTACAGGGAAGATAAATAATAATGTAAAAACAGAACAGGTTAGCTTGGTGCCATCTGTCCTAAGGCAATTAGATGGCTGTAAGGTTAGTAGTGAACTTGATAGTTCTGGAATAGGGAATATAGGAACTGTAGTCTCTTGGGACTGTCAAGGTCTTTTCCCCCACTTTGAACTTTAGTGTTCAAAAAGTGGGGACCTGCATGGACCCTTCTAAGCTTAATTTCTAGCTTAGATCTGATAACGCTGCCACTAGCCAAAATATAATGTTTGGCACACTTCCTGTTCCCCCAAAACCTTCCCTGGGGAACCCAAGACCCAAACCCCTTGGGTCTTAAAACAAGGAGAAATAAACCTTACCCCCCTCATTCCCCCCACCCAGACTTTCCCCTCTCTGGGTTGCCCTGAGAGGCTACACTGATCCAAACTCCTTGGATCTTAAAACAAAGAGGAATTTACCTTCCCCCCGCCTCCTTTCCCCGCCACCAATCCCTGGTGAGTTCAGACCCAGTCCCCTTGGGTCTTAAACAAGAAAAAAAAATCAATCAGGTTCTTAGAAAAGAAAGCTTTTAATTAAAGAAAGAAAAAGTAAAAATTATCTCTGTATCAGTGTAGCTCTCAGGGCACCCAGAGAGGGGAATCTGCGGTTCAGTGTAGCTCTCAGGGCACCCAGAGAGGGGAATCTGCGGTCTAAAATCAGGATGGTAAATGCTTACAGGGTATTCAGATTTATATAGACTAGAGGGACTTCCCCCACCCCCAGCCTGAGATTCAAAGTTACAGCAAACAGAGGTAAAAATTCTTCCAGCAAAGTACACATTTACAAGTTAAGAAAACAAACATAAGACTAATCCGCCTTTTCTAGCTAGTACTTACTGTTTTGAAACATGAGTGACTGATTTAGAAAGATTGGAGAAAACCTGGGGGCACCTCTGGTCCCTCTTAGCCCCAAGAGCGAACAACCCCAAAACAAAAAGCACAAACAAAGACTTCCCTCCACTGAGATTTGAAAGTATCTTGTCCCCGGATTGATCCTCTGGTCAGGTGTCAGCCAGGTTTACTGAGCTTCTTAACCCTTTACAGGTAAAAGAGACATTAACCCTTAACCATCTGTTTATGACAGGGCCAATGCCCTAAATGCACACACACAGCCCCCACTGAAGTGCATGGGAAACGGTATGCACTCATGCAAGGAAAAAGTTTGCTCCCTTGTGTAACAGCCAGTAATGAAAAAAAAATATGTCCAAATAAAAATACAAAGGATTGAGCTTGGGAGCATTGTCTTTTTTGACATTGATAGTTTTTTTTTGTTATGGTTTCTGTTTTCCCCACATCCAAAAGCAAAGTTTTCTTGACTGTGAGGAGTAATGAATCATGTAAAGAGAGAGTTGTAACTCAGAACTTTGGACATTCAGAATTTAAGACACCACCTATAACAGTGAATGTATAGGAAGGTATTATTTTCAAGAAATAAATTGATACCATAAGGAGAGAATTCTCTCTCCCTCCTAATCATTTTTCCCTTTCATGCCTGTCACCAGCTGTGAAGCTGTCATGTTTATATATCTGCTCTGGTCAGTTTACATGTCAATAATTCAGAAAAAAACAGCCAACAACTTGATGAGCATGTCACAGCAGTATCTGTCATCTTGTACTGTGGAAACGTGTATCTTCCTCATACTTCCCTCCCCATTATTATTCGTATTACCATAGAACAGGGTTTCCCAAATTTGGTTCGTGGCTTGTTCAAGGTAAGCTCCTGACGGGCCACGAGATGCTTTGTTTACCTGAGCATCCACAGGTACAGCTGCTCACAGCTCCCAGTGGCCACGGTTTGACGTTCCTGGCCAATGGGAACTGCAGGAAGTGGTGCAGGCCGGGCCACCGCTTTTCGCAGCTCCGATTGGCTGGGAACGGTGAACCGTGGCTACTGGTAGCTGCAAGTGGCCACAGGTACTGCTGCTCATGGCTCCCATTGGCCGGGAACAGCGAACTGTGGCCACTGGAAGCTGCGAGCAGCCATACCTGCGGACACTCAGGTAAACAAAGTGTCTTGCGAGCCGCCAGGGGCTTACCCTGAACAAGCCATGAACGAAGTTTGGGAACCCCTGCCATAGAGCCTATGAGCCCTACTGCCTGGCGATACCAAGGGATTGACGTAGGCTTAGACTGTGCCCACGAGAAACATTCCAAGCCACTTTTCTCCCCTTCTTGCTCCTGGGGAGTAGTATTGTATTGGTTGCCTATGCCAGCAGTACATCGCTACCCTTAGCCAGAAGGACAACAGGAACAATCCACTCGTTCCTCATCCTCTTGTTTTGGGGAGAAAGTAAGTTTGCATGTAGCCCTGCTTATTCTTTCATGCATGTAGCTAAGATCCAGGTAGCCCTCAAAAGTTGAAAGGGGTACTGTTTTTTCTGCTTCTCACAGGCTACATCTACACTATAGGATAATTCCGAATTACGTTAAACCGGTTTTATAAAACAGATATTATAAATTCGATTTCACGCAGCCACACTAGGCACAGTAATTCGGTGGTGTGCGTCCATGGTCCGAGGCCTAGCGTCGATTTCTAGAGCGTTGCATTGTGGGTAGCTATTCCATAGTATCCATAGTTCCCGCAGTCTCCCCTGCCCTTGGAATTCTGGTGAATCATTGTCGCGGTGTTCTGGTAAATGTCATCAGTCTTTCCTTCCTCCGGGAAACAGCAGACATCCTTCGCTGCCGCCTTTTTCCCTGGATTGCCTGGCAGAACGCCATAGCACGGCAACCATGGAGCCCGTTCGGCTTTTTTATTTACAGTCACCATATTGAACTGGATGCCGCGGACAGAGGCGATACTCCAGCGCTACAGCAGCATTCATTTGCTTTGCCATGATAGCAGAGATGGATACCAAGTCGTTCTGTACTGTCTACTGCTAGCGTAAACTGCAATGAGATGAACGGTTATCTCCTCCCCCTTTGTACTGTCTACTGCTATCATGAGTGCCCTGCTGAGATAGGCCAGGCGCAAAAGCAAAACTGGGAAGACCCCCAGTCAATCCCTCCTTTATGGTTTCAAAATAAGATCAGTCCTGCCTAGAATATGGGGCAAGTGTACTAGAGGACCAGTGTGTACACAGAGCACGCTGCGCTCCGTGTTAGATTCACACAAGGGGCGTCCCGCTGCAACAACCCCCCCATTGCTTCCCTCCTCCCCCAACTTCCTGGGTACCGTGGCAGTGTTCTCCGGGCCCAATCTTGTGTCAGTGAAAATAATAAAGACATGCAGCGATTTTTAGTGTACATAAAAATGAGGGGGAGGCAGCCTACCGGTGCTATGATAGTCCAGGTAGCGACATTAGCCGGTGTGGGGGAGAGGAGCCCAGCTCCACTGCTAGATAGTCGAGGAGTACAGAACCTTTCTTTTACACATGAAAGGGAGGGGGCGATTCGAAGCTCCAGCCCCAGTTTGTTATGATGCAGACGTTACCAGCCGTTCTCCGTATACATCTACTGCGAGTGACAGAATCCATCTCCTGTCTTTTTTAGCCAGGCCCCCCCGGGCTGCCTCATCAAGGCCACCATCCTTTAGATATTGAACCATTATCAACAATTGCGCCGTCGGATTCATAAGGACCGGTTACCAGTCCTACTGCCACCGTCTCTGCCACGGAGAGGGGAGAGGAAGCAACTACTCGCTTCACTGCTGCGCATGCGTCTTACCAGCAGCATTCAATAGACATGTACGGGGACATGTAAGAGAAGTCAAAGAAAATGATTTCTTTCCTTTTCTTTCACCGTGGTGGGGGGGGAGCTAAACTGAGGAGCTATTCCCTGAACCACGCCCGGACAATGTGTTTGAACCTAACAGGCACTGGAGCTCAGCAAGAAATGTAAGTAGTTTCGGGGAGAATGCTGTGACTGTGGGATAGCGAAGTCCTCAGTACTCCTCCCTACATTAGCCGTCCATTTCGAGATCTCTGGCTTGCCAGTTAATGCTCGCACGCAGCACTGTGTAGCTGAAGATTTTTTCAAACGCTTTGGCATTTCGTTCTTCACGTAATGGAGCTCTGATAGAACAGATTTGTCTCCCATACAGCATCAAGATCCACTATCTCCCATAGGTCCATGCTGGAGCTCTTTTGGATTTGGGAACTGCATCGGACACCTGGCTGATAGACTCATGCTAGGCAAACAGGAAATATAATCAAAAGTTTGCGGGGCTTTTCCTGTTTACCTGGCCTGCGTCCGAGTTTCAGATTGTGTCCCGAGCGGTCAGTGGTGCCACTGAGGGATACCTCCAGAGGCCAATAATGTCGATTTCCGTACACACAACAGTATTCCGAAGAATACTAAATCAATTGTCAGCGTTACTTCTCTCGTTTTGTGGAGTACAGAATCGATTTAAAGAGCCCTTTAAATTGATTTTAAAGAGCAACTGTAGTGTGGAAGGGTACGGCGTTAAATCGATTTTAACGCCGTAAAAATCGATTTAGGCGGTATGGTGACCAGGCCACAGACCATGTGGTACGAGTCACAACTGACTTTTAAAATATAATTTAATATATTTTTTGGGTTTTCAGGATCAGGTTGGAGTGTAAGATCTTCAGGACATGATCACTGGTTACATCTTACTACATTAATTCATTACTGCCATGGAGGGGCCTTGGACATTGGTGCACCTCTGTCCTCTTGTTTGTGCTGTGCACATGATAGTTTAGTCTTGAGAGCTGTAATACTTGAATCTAATTCTGATGTTGGCTTGGTGTGGGGTTAACAGACATGTGACCTTAAATCTCAACTTTTTTTAAAAGGTCTGTAAATGCTGTTCAGATCTTATACGCCACTCTCGAGAGGAAGTAGTCATAGTGTGGAGTTTGTCTTTCCGCGTTGTTTTATAAACTGTACATCACTCTCTCCGCATATCAGAGGCCTCCCGCGTCTCAATGATATTAAAACAGACTTGCTTCCCATCTGCTCAGAGCAGTCAGAAGTCATATGGGTGGAGACGTACAGACCACACCAGTGTCTTCAGAACTCAGACTGTGGGCTGTACTTAGCGTCTCAATTCGCGGAGTAATCGTGCAGAGCACTTGCTGAGCGAGCTGTCGTGAGACAGCACTGATCACTTCCAATGGTTCATAAGTGTAGCGTCGATTTCTAGCGTTGCATTGTTGGGTAGCTATTCCATAGCGTATCCATAGTTCCCGGCAGTCTCCCCTGCCCTTGGAATTCTGGTGAATCATTGTCGCGGGTCGCTTCTGGGTAAATGTCATCATCATTCCTTCCTCCGGAAACAACAGCAGACAATCCTTTTCGCGCCACTTTTTCCCTGGATTGCCCTGGCAGACGCCATAGCACGGCAACCATGGAGCCCGTTCGGCTTTTTTTTTTACAGTCACCATATGTGAACTGGCCTTTGCCGCGGACAGAGGCGATACTCCAGCGCTACACAGCAGCATTCATTGCTTTTGCATGATAAGCAGAGATGGATACCAGCGTTCTGCTACCGAAGTAATACTATCAATTTCAGCGTTACTTCTCTCGTTTTGTAGGAGTACAGAAATCGATTTAAAGAGCCCTTTAAATTGATTTTAAGAGCACTGTAGTGTGGACGGGTACAGCGTTAAATCGATTTAACGCCGTTAAAATCGATTTAACGGCGTAGTGTGGACCAGGCCACAGACTCATGGTCTGAGTCACAATCTGACTTTATGGGTTTTCAGGATTCAGGTTTGGAGTGTAAGATCTTCAGGACATGATCATCTGGTTACATCTTACTACATTAATTCCATGTCACTGCCATTGGAGGGGCCTTGGACATTGGTGCACCTCTGTCCCTCTTGTTTTGTGCTTGTGGCACATGATAGTTTAGTCTCCTGAGAGCTGTAATACTTTGATCTAATTCTGATTGTTGGCTTGGTGTGGGGGTAACAGACTATGTGACCTTAAATCTCAACTTTTTTTAAAAAGTGTCTGTAAAATGCTGTTCAGATCTATAGCACTGTAGTGTATGTTTTGTTTTGTTTTGTTTTTAATTAACAACATCTTCTGTAGTGAGAGTTCTGTCAAGATAAGCTTTGTCCTTTGCAGGAAGTAATGCTTCCCTCTGTTGGGTCTAATCTGCTCTTATCTTCCTTGCAGAGATGTGGGCAGTATCTTTCAATGTTATAATTTCTTTGGGATTTGTTATTCTTACTCCTATTTACAGTCTGATGGTTACACCATTATCTGATTTTTTTAAAAAATACATCATGTTAATTGCTTTTTTTACATATCCCTGCAGTTTTCTTTCACTGATAAACATGATAACATGAGTTTTGATTACTTACAAAGTTTAGGGGAATTTTGGAGACAAATTTTGCTTACAAATGGAGCTGAGTCAGCTAATACAAATTTATACTCTAGAATCTAGATTCTTGCCCTTTTTCTCTCTTTCAAGCCTAGAGGTGTGCCCAGCAACAGTGGGTCAAACTCAGTGCTAAATCAAAAGGAATCTAAGATGGTATAATTCACACATTCTTCTGGTCTCCTTGGCTTTTAAACTACGCCAAATTAGATTCAGTCATACTCAGCCTCTCTTACCTCCATATCCACTTAGCAATATGCAAATTTGTAACCTACACTTCTTTTCCCATAATCTCTGAATTTGGCCAGGCGGGAGAGGTCAGAAGAGAGGTGTAGCAAAAGAAACTATGAACTGAAGGGGCTAAGAAGGCATAAATTAAAGCAGGAGCTGGTCTATTTCCCACATTCCTATTCTATTGTGCTGAGGTGGCCTATTTTAACCTATGCCTTCTCTTTGGTTCGTTTCCCTCCTATATCATCTGGCCCATTGATATGTAAGTTACACCAGTTTAGACTTCCTTAGGCTACGTCAACACTACAAGCTAAGGGTGTGATTCCCAGCTTGTATACACATAGTTGCAGTAGTTTGATGAGAGCTAGCTTGAGTATAAATAGCAGTGAAGTTGCAGCAGCACAAGCTTCAGCATAGGCTGTACAAGTATCGGTACTTCCTCGGCTAGTCCACACTGCAGTCCATGCTGTCACAGCTGTGCTGTCACTAGTACTCAAGCAAGCTGGCTCAGGGAATCTCTGTACTGCAACTGGAAGAGCGATTTCAACTTGTGTAGATATACCTAAATCATTACAGCACCTTTAGATCCCTAGGAAAAAGTGCAAATTAAACTAGTTTATAGTCCCTTGGCAGGGCCGGCTCTAGCAATTTCGCCGCCCCAAGCACGGCGGCACGCCGCGGGGGGCACTCTGCCGCTCGCCGGTCCCGCGGCTCCGGTGGACCTCCCGCAGGCATGCCTGCAGATGCTCCACTGGAGCAGCGGGACCAGCGGACCCTCCGCAGGCACGCCTGCAGGAGGTCCATTGGAGCAGTCTGCCGCCCTCCCAGCAACCAGCAGAGTGCCCCCCACGGCATGCCGCCCGAAGCACGCGCTTGGCACGCTGTGGCCTGCAGCCAGCCCTGTCCCTTGGATTAATTTAGAATTTGCCACAATATCTTCAGCTTTCTCAGTGAACAAGACAATTCCTTTTCTTGTTAAGTAACTAAAAATCTGATTTATAGCCCTATTTCTTCCAATTTTTTTCACTATTTTAGTAGTTCACCAAATACAGTTTCCTTTCCCTGTTTTTCACTTATCCTAAATATTTTCTCTTAAATGCCTTCAACTCTGGCTTCATTTTACTGATTTATCACCTAGTTGTTTTTCATTTCGGTTTTATCTTTTGTAACAATAACCATGCTTTCCTTTCTTCTTTACAAATAGTTCCTGAAAAATCCCTCATGCACAAAATGCTCTTTCCCAAGGCATAAGCACCTCCTCTAATATCCTTCCTCACCTGTCAGTCAGGCAGGAGGAGACATGCAAAGATTCGTGGCTTCATCATCTTCTCAAAATCGTTCTGCAGTCTGGTTTCTCCTGACCAGAATAAGATATTTACCATCCTTTCCATTTACTAAAAAAGATCACTTTCACAGCCTATTACAGTCTGGACTGTATTTGATTTATGATACAAATCTCATAGAACAGCAAAGAAGGTCCCTATTCCCACAGTCTTAGAAAACAGTCTCAGAGGGTTTTCAGGCAGTGGCCAGAGACTACAAGCTGCTGCTCTCAGTGTCTTTCAGGGATTCCAGTAGTGTCCACGAAGTATTGAGCAGTTTCTTAAATGTGCTTCCAGTCAGAGAGCTCCTGGCCCCAATTAGGTTCCTTTCTGGGAAATTAATATTTATTCAGACTATTTTTTTCCAATATTTATTCACTTCCTGCGAAGGACACTGCTATACAGGCTCTGTGTCCACATTAACAGCCCCCGTAATAATGGCAGCTGCACTTAGAGAAAAGTCTTGCCTGTCAATTCTTTTCCAAGGTGTGGCCCTGCTAGGACTCCCGTATGCACACCCACACTCTGACAAAGGTTTTCACTAAGAGGGAGATCAGGCAGACTATCTCAGCTCTGGAACTGATTGTAGTAGAATCGTAAGGGGGAATGGCACAAGAGCCAAAAGTATTTTAAAAAAATGCATCCATATCTCATCCTAGGAGACAAGACACCCCACCCCCCCAAGTCTACACTAATGTTGCAAAAGCTTGAATAATGATTAGCAAGTTAGAAATATATTCATCTAACTATTTTCAGCATGAATTCAGAAGACCTGTTTGTTTCATTTGCAATTCTTACCCTTATGAAACACTCCATTTCTGTCCACCTGTAACTGTTTTGTTTTTCATAACATACCTTCATTATTGTAGTGTTGTGAGATATGGGTATATTTAGTCTTACTTTAAGCAGTAAATCAACATCTTTCCAAATTCTGCTATTTTAAAGAGCTAATTTATCAGATTTTGGCAGTGGGTTTCTAGTGAAATTTACATTGCTTTCTTCCTTTCTTTGTTAATTTGATGGGTACTTTATTTTTTCTATTTCTACCTTTAAATTCAGATAAATGAGAACTTTCAGCATTCAGTGATTTCAAAGCCACAACGAAATTGTCGTTGAGAAAGATTAAAAGCTTGGGGTTTTTTAAACTAGGAATGTGGTAACAAAAGAAAACAGATCTTCTTATTACATCAGTAAAATATCCTGCACTGCTCTCTACTGGGAGAGTGGAATTTAAAGTTTTAATGTCCTAAAATGCATCTAAAACTAGTTTACCAGTCAGATTTATCGTTAATGTACCATCATCTTTTTTTAAGTGATCAATAGTTAATTACTGAAAATTGTTTTTCAGGATCTTATATTTTGAAATCTTTTTTTTTCCATTCTGAAAGATAGTTTTTTAGTGTAAAAATGTTTTAAAGAAGTAGAATGTATAATTAAATCTAAAATATAGTGTCGGGAGGAGAAGTATTACCTCAGTAAAAGAAGAGATTGGTGAAGTTAGCCGTTATGGACAATAGACAAAATATTGCAAGAGCTCTAGACATTATTATTTCTTTATTAATATGTGTCTACTTAACATGCTAGCATATGATAAGCTGGTCAGATAAAAAGGATTCCAAATTTAGACAGAGTTTAAACATACTTGGTTTTGTTTCATTTAAACAACAAAAAAAGCAAATGTTAAGAGGCCTCTTTTTATGGAAATAAATAAAAATGCAACTGGACAGTCAGCCAAAGTGCAGTTACAAAGGCTCCCGTTAGCTTCAATGGAACTTCGGTTGGCCCTGAATGCACCTTGCTTAAGCTGAATCAAAAACAAAAGTCTCAAATGTAACTGTTTTCAATCAAGTTCTGGAGGACAAATGTTTCCCACCCTGAGGGGAGGGGGCTGTTTTCTAGCTCCTTGCCTGACACTGCCCTCTGGGCCAAGTTTTTCTTGTTGGGCTTGATCTTCCTCCTATTGAAGTCAGTGATAAAACTTCCATTGACTTCAGTGTTATGGGATCAGGCCTATAATGTACTAACTGGCATGCATTAATTCTTCCCAGCTGGGCCAGGTTTGTTACCTTTCTGAGGGCAGGGCAGGTAAATTTGCTCCTTCTAATAACCTTTGATTGTAAACTCTTTGGGGCAGGGACTGTGTTTGTGCTGTGTGTTTATACAATGTCTGGCACAAATGGGGCCCTGGTCCCTAATTGAGACATCGAGGTCCTACCACAATACAAATAATATCCAGAAGGGTAATCTCTGATGAGTTAAATACATAGTTGTATATCAATAAAATGCAGTATCTGTGATGTAATAATGGGTCAATAGTGCCTATAAAATAGATTAGTAACTAACAGTAGCAAAATAATAAACAATATTATAAAATGTCAAAGAGAGTAAGACCATGTCCAATGTTTTAAATATACAAGTCTTTATTATGGAGTCTGACTTGACTTGTCTCACTCACTCAGGATTCATTGACTGGATTCCTGATAGATATAGGTGCAAGTCAGCTCAGAATGAGTCCCATGGTTAAAAGCACAGCTTTTGATTCATCTGTGGAGAAAATAAATGTTTGGAACAAAGGCAAACAACAATTCAATTATATAACATTTTGTATAAAAATAAATCAACTTTACAATAGTTTGTTTGTACAAAGTATTAAAATTCATCAGTTTTGAAAGTCGAGCTTCTTAAAATATACACATGAAAACTTTACACAGCATTACTGAATGTTCACTTTAGCTCTAGACTTGCACTTGAAATATTTGACAAAGCGAAATATAGTCACATAACTGTTATACTGTGTGCCTTTTTGTTTGGAATGTTTTTAAAAAAACAGAAGGACAAATCTGTTACATGAATAACTATTTTATCAGTTGCAAATATCATTAGGAAATGTGATCAAATAAATACCTGTATTTTCTCCAAAGTCAATCCATGCTGTAAAGTGAGTAAGTGAACAATCTCATTTGTTTATTTCAATGGTGCCCAGAAGTGCTAACCATGACTGGGGACCCATTGTGCTAGGGCAACACAAACACTAATCTCTGTGCCAAAGAGGTTATAATTGAAAACCCTAAACCTGCAAACACTTACATCAGGGCCAGCTCTAGGTTTTTTGCCGCCCCAAGCAAAAAAAAAATTTTGGCTGTCCCCCATCCCAGCCCTGGGCTCCCTCCCGCACCCCCCTGCTGCCCCAGCCCTGGGCTCTCCCCCCCCTGCCGCCCCAGCGCTTGGCTTCAGTGGGGGGCAGTCGGAGGGACTGGATGGTGGCAGGGTGGGGCGTCCCTCCCCCTGGAGTGTCCTGTTTTTTGAATGTTAAAGTATGGTCTCCCTACCACTCTCCACCCTGCCCCATGAGGTCCCCCTCCTTCCTTTCCAGTTGGTAGTGGCCAAGGGAATGCTGAGAAAAGTAGTTCTTTCCCTGCTCCAGGGCTGGCTCTATAGGCAGGGAGCTAACCAAGGAACTACAGCTCCCAGAGCCCCCTGTTGGTTCTCAGCTCCCCTGCCGCCCCTGCAAATGGGCTACCCCAAGCAGGTGCTTGCTTTGCTGGTGCCAAGAGCCGCCCCTGCTTACATGTACTTTACTATCATGAATAGATCCATTGAAACCAATAGGACTCCTGATGGTCTTGAAATTAAACATGAATGTACGTGTTTGCAGGATTGGCACCTAATATTTGACAAAGCTCAACAATTGGGCAAAATAAACAGAAGGAAGCAATTGAAAAGAGAGGATGAGGGCAACAGTGATAGGAAATATGTAGTTACATAGACGAGCTGTATGCACCTCTAAATGGTTATAGAGTCAGATTTTTTTTTAATTAGAACTGATCAAAAATTTCAGAATTTTGAGTTTTGACATGGTTTTTGGTTGAAAATTCAGTTTTAATGAGGAAAAAATCAAAAATATATAATTTTTTGCAGATTGACCAGCTCTAATTATAATATAAATACTCCAAAACATAAAATATGTTTTTGTTCATTGTTAAACTGTGCAAAGTTTGTAGCTTTACACTTATGTTTTACCCGAAGACCAAAGGAGACAATTTACAGAGGTCACGGGTGAGACATGACAAACATGTAATAGTCAATTACTAACATTATTAGAAAAATAAGAACATACCTGAATGAAACAGCTGCAGTCAGTGGATACAGACACAGACAACTTAAATAATGACATTAGCCCATGAACTCAGATATTGTATGAATAATATTGACATTTATGCTACAAACTTCCATTACGTTTTTAGAATGAAATGTATCCCATTATCTTTTCCTATGCTGCATACTTTATTATGTATAATCTTGGATTCCACATGCAGTATAAAATTGTTGACTCTAATAAAACCTGTTGTAGTGATGCTAGATGTCAAAACTAATATTAATCCATGAGGCACTGTGTTACAAATGATTGGAAGAATTCTGATTAGTTAATTTATCTTCCATAAATGTTGATGTAACTGACAAAATATGTCCATATAATTTATGGGAAATGCATTGTCTTCATTGTTGATTTGTTTTTGGAAGATTTTGCATAATCTATATTTACATATGTTTTGAATGGGTTTGTCCTATAATCATGTAAGCCTATGCTTGCAATACTTTATCTTTCTATTTTAGATGTCTGGCCCCCTCCCTTTGCTCCCCACCCCCAAGTACTCAGTCAGAATAAACCTGAGAAATATTAAAATTAAAAAAAGTTTATTTCTACTTTGGGGACTGTTCATTGTGGATGTCCAAGTACAAGCTGTCATTTGAAATCCATGTAAATCAACAGTACCTGTAGCATGGATTTTTTAACTGCTGTAGTGAGGATTTCCAGATCCATACTGCTCCAATGTACGTGTACATGTGTATGTGTGGATACACAACAAGAGACAAATTTGATAGTAATTTTGTTGGGCTTTAAACTTGTATTGAGAGGTGGTGGGCTCCTTAAGCTGATAACTCTTTTGGACATGTTGGGTGCAACCATATAAAAGTATTAAGAGGTACCCATGGGAGAAATTCTCATGTGCTCACACCTGCACAGCCATTTATTCATGCCACCTCCACACACACACACAACATTCAATACCACCCGCATTGAGAGTATTACACTCAATACCACCCCCATGCTGTACTGTAGCAAGAAATTTAATGAAATTCTTATCTTACGCCTTAGGGAATTAGAAGAATATTGGAAAACTGCTGTAACATGAGCAACTTGTGAATTGCTTTGAAGTCACTTGTAAATTTACAATTCATGCACCTCTCTGTGCATTATGTACGCTGGTGCAGCTGAATGAAAATCAAATATTGCACAAAGAAACCTGCTTTTTTTCATATTTAGAGTATGTGTGTATATGTATTTCACTGATTACTATTCTTAAATTTTCCAGAGTCCCCAAAACTTACATGTCTAAATCATCATCTTAAGTTTTTGTGTTCTTCTTTTCCAACAGAATTGTGCATAGGCAAACCCTCAGACATGGGTGCAAAAACCCTGTAATTTAATGTAGAAATCAGGTAGCTAGGCATATAATTGCTTGATTTAAGCCCACAAATGCAATCTGAGCATCTCCACTGCATCTTGCACATGCAAAGTTTTGGAAGCCAAGCAATAAGCATGCAAATATCTTAAGAAAGGTGCTTTTGGCATTCAAATCTCGAAGCTAGGAGAGGTATCTTTAAATAATTGAGCCTCACTGCACATTTTGATGTGCATACTTGTTTTTTGTTAAAACAGGATCTTGTCAAAATATAGAGCTAAATTAGTAATATTCTATTATTGTGTAAATTGTTTGAGTGTTACTTTTGCCAGTGTAAGTCAGAATCTATTCCAATGAAGTCAATGTATTCCACAGTGAGAGTGGAATCAGTCCTTTAATTATCCTTCACCATGCTTGTGAAGCAACCAGTTCAAACTGGTAGCACGTGCTGAATTTATATCTTGGAAACATTCACTGGAGCTTCTAAAATACTTGCACTGTTCCATTCTTTCCCAAAAGGCATGACATTTCCCTTATGGCAATGGCAGGGGAAAAGAGTCAAATTATGTTCTACAGAGGGAAAGTACCTTGACCAGAAATCCAAGGATTTCTGTGAATCCAAACCAAGTAAAATGGGTTTCAAAGAACTTTGATGTTTTCACTCTAATTAGGAGTTTAATTTCTGTTGCCTTCATTTCCTTTGATTAAAAATAAGTATATTAAGATCCATCATTAGACAACAAAATCAAGTACTGAAAAAATTGTATTTCCAAAATATTATTTACAAAGTTAATCAGTAAATTGTGCCTTTCAGCATATAACATCTTTCTCACAAATTACAATATTTTCAGTTTCTTGGCAGTACAGAAGTGGAGCAGCCCAAAGGTACAGAAGTTGTGAGAGATGCTGTTAGAAAACTAAAGGTAGGGAAGCCTTTATAAATATAGATAAAACCAATGTGTATCATGTTATATTATATATATCTCAATAAATGACTGTGGACATTTACAACATGTCAAAAGCTGTGACTTTTACTAACCTCAATATATAAATACTTCTGTATTGTATATTGTGACAAAGTTCCTCCTCTACCTTGGTGGGTCCTGTGCTTATTGGCAGATTTGTTCACCTCAGTGATCTTCCCCTCTTGTGGAACCCACAGTCTGGGTCAGCTCCTCCTGTGTCTGATCAGGAGTTGGGAGGAACCCAGGCCTGCCCTCTACTCCAGGTTCCAGCCCAGGGCCCTGTGGATCAAGCTGTCTACTAGTGCCTCCTGTAACAGCGCAACAGCTACAACCCGGCTACTTCCCCAGCTCTTCCAACACCTCTTTATCCCACCACAAACCTCCCTGTGTCGATAAGGCTTCCTCCCAAGCCTCCAGCAGTAACTCCGCACTCTCAGCTCCTTGCTTTCTCAAGCTCCTCTCACACACTCGTCTCCTCTGGCTCCTCCGCCGATGGGGCGGGGGAGCTCCTTTTTAAACCCAGGTGCCCTGATTTGCCTGCCTTGATTGGCTGCAGGTGTTCTAATTAAAGTAGCTATCTCTACTGCCTTCTAGAAATATTTTAATTGGCTCCAGGTGCCTTGATTAACCTGGAGCAACTGCCATTTGGTTACCAGGGTCCTAGCGATTTGTTTAGCCTGGGGCTAACATACCTGTTTCTCAGTACTTTACTTTAGCCATCTGGCCTTGCCCTATCACAGTATATACTACCAGATCTTCTACTCTTCTGCCCAAATGTTTTGAAGACTGTCTTGCTAGGAAAGAAAACTACCAATAGTAGCATAAAGTTCAGTGCCTTCATGTATAATACCTTCATTTGGCAAATTGTTTGGACCTTATTCATTCTAAATTATTTATCAACAGTTTAATTTAGTTTCAGCTACCCATATGTGGTGATTGATAACCTCTAATCAGGTTATAAAAAATCCTGTTGCCTGTCAGTGCAAGACAACTAAAACTTGTTTAGACTTATGACTCATTATTGAGAATCACATCTAACCTGAGGTTGAAGATCAAGGTGCCCTGCTGCACCAGTTTTCCTGTAAGAAATGAGTGATTGGTGTGCTCAGCTTAGCACTTGGCTGAATTCCAGTTATTTTCATTGTGTGCAGCGCTTCAGGATGAATGAACGGAACTAACAAATCCTACAACCTTTATTAAGACCCAGTCTACACTATGGACTTATATTGGTATAACTATGTCAGTTGGATGTGAAAAATCCACACCCCTGAGTGATGAGGATATATTGCCCTAACCTCTGGTGTAGACAGTGCTATGGCAACAAGAGAAGTGGATTAACTATGCCAATGTGAGAAACTCCCCATTGGCGTAGTGGAATCTTCTCAAAGGGCAGGCACACTTGAAATGCTGCATCGGCCCAGCTGCAGCACTTAAATGAAGACTCTCCTACACTGACGGGAGAGGTGGATTTTTCACACCCTTGAGCAACATAATTATACTGATACAAGTTTGTAGTGTAGACCTGGCCTAAAGTGCTTTAGCAGCACAGCTGCACTGGTGTATGTAAAGAGAAGTCTTAAGCAGGGGTAGCCAATAGAGCCTGAAATCTTTTTATTTACTTATATTGTCATTATTGTTATTTTTTGTATTGTTTTCTCTGGAGTCTGGGTCTTTACTAGAAGACTTGACCTAGAAATTTGGACCTTGACAAAAAATTATTGACTACTCCTGCCCTAAAACAAAATACACATTGAAGTAAATTGGAATTTTCCAGAGTAAAGATTGAAGAGGTGGCGCCTTAAACAAAAAAGAAAGAAAGAGAGAGAGAGCAAGAATAATTGAATATCAACATTTGACATGTAGGTTTTCCTTGGAAAAGCATTTTTAAGAACAATTAGTAGCATTACCGAGATGTATTGGAATGAAATTCTTAACAATCATTTTCACTCTGCCCAAATAATGCAGGCGCTACTAGGTTTTGACTTAGGCAATCATAGGGAGATCACCTCTGCTGTTATTGTATCAATTCATGTTCCCAAACAGAAACATTACAGCATGGCTACTTTTGAATTTATTATGTTAACACAAGTGTGACCCTTTTTAAATCAGGAATGATGTATGAAATGTACAGTTTTGTACCCAATTCACACATTTTTCAGATAATGCTGTGATAAGCTATGTGTTATTAGACATACTATTTTAAATGCACAGAAAGATGCAGCCAGAAAAATATACTCAGTACAGAAGTCTCTCAAGATAATGCCCTGGCATTGAAAAGTTGTTTTTTTTTAAAAGACATTTTAGAGTTTCTAATTCTCTCCATCCTTAAAATACCATCAAGTGATCCACTCCATAATCAAGCTTGCTCACTGTTAGGCCTCAGCTATATTTTCATGTAACCCTCAGTGCATTCAATAGGAATTTTATATATTGGACTGCAAGATCAGGCCCTTTATGTTGGTTCAAGGGAGAAATCAGATGGAAAAAGGATGTTTCTTACAGTCTAGGGGAATGTACCAGCAAAGGGCTTAAATCTCCAAATGGATCAGTCTGCTGCATCCCTGTCCTAGGCAAATACTTGTTCAAGATCAAACACTAAATCTTACAAATATATATTTATAGTAAGATTTCTGTGCATGATTTCAGTAAAATGCTGTCCATGATTAACTGGTGTATTGATAAGCAACTACCTGATACCATAGAGTCATAGAACTAGAAGTGGGAGAGGTTTAGGTTGGATATTAGGAAAAACTTTTTCACTAGGAGGGTTGTGAAGCACTGGAATGGGTTACCTAGAGAGGTGGTGGAATCTCCTTCCTTAGAGGTTTTTAAGGTCAGGTTTCACAAAGCCCTGGCTGGGATGATTTCATTTGGAATTGGTCCTGCTTTGAGCAGGGGGTTGGACTAGATGACCTCCTGAGGTTCTTTCCAGCCCTGATATTCTATGACTTTGTGATTCTGAGGGACCTTGAGAGGTCATCTAGTCCAGTCCCCTGCACTCATTGCAGGACTAAGTATTATCTAGAACATCCCTGACAGGTGTTTGTCTAACCTGCTCTTAAAAATCTCCAGCGATGGAGATTCCACAACCTCCCCAGGCAATTTATTTCAGTGCCTAACCACTCTGACAGGAAATTTTTCCTAGCTTTCAACCTAAACCTCCCTTGCTGCAATTTAAGCCCATTGCTTCTTGTCCTATCCTCAAAGGTTAAGAAGAACGTTTTTCTCCCTCCTCCTTATAACAACCTTTTACGTACTTGAAAATTGTTATATCCTCTCTCTGTCTTCTCTTTTCCAGACTAAACAAACCCAATTCGTTCAGTCTTCCCTCATAGGTCATGTTTTCTGAAACTTTAATCACTTTTGTTGCTCTTCTCTGGACTTTCTCCAATTTGTCCACATCTTTCCTGAAATGTGGCGCCCAGAACCTGACACAATACTCCAGTTGAGGCCTAATGAGTGCAGAGTAGAGCAGAAGAATTACTTCTCATGTCTTGCTTACAACACTCCTGCTAATACATCCCAGAATGATGTTTCTTTTTTTTATTTTTCTTTTTTTTTTCCAACAGTGTTACACTGTTGACTCATATTTAGCTTATGGTCCATTATGCCCCTCAGATCCCTTTCCACAGTACTCCTTCCTAGGCAGTCATTCCCCATTTTGTATGTGTGCAACTGATTGTTCCTTCCTAAATGGAGTACCTTGTCTTTGTCTTTAATGAATTTCATCCTATTCACTTCAGACTGTTTCTCCAGTTTGTCCAGATCATTTTGAATTTTAATCCTATCCTCCAAAGCACTTGCAACTCCTCCCTGCTTGGTATCGTCTGCAAACTTTATAAGTATACTCTGTAAGCCATTATCTAAATCACTGAGGAAGATACTGAACAGAACCAGACCCAGAACTGAGCCCTGTGGGATACCACTCATTATACCCTTCCAGCATGACAGTGAACTGCTGATAACTACTCTCTGGGAATGGTTTTCCAATCAGTTTTGCACCCATTTTGTAGTAGCTCCATCTAGGTTGCATTTCCCTAGTTTGTTAATGAGAAGGTCATGTGAAACAGTAATAAAAGTTTTACTAAAGTCAAGATACACCATGTTTGCCTCTTCTCCGTACCCACAAGGCTTGTTACCCTGTCAAAGAAAGCTATCAGGTTGCTTTGACATGATTTGTTCTTGACAAATCCATGCTGACTGTTACTTATCACCTCATTATCTTCTCAATGTTTGCAAATTGATTCCTTTATTATTTGCTCCATTTATTATCTCTCCGGGTACAGAAGTTAAGCTGACTGGTCTGTAATATCCCCGGATTGTCCTTATTTCCCTTTTTCTAGATTGGCATTATATTTTCCCTTTTCCAGTCTTCTAGAATCTCTCCCATCTTCCTTAATTTCTCAGAGATAATTGTTAATGGCTCTGATATCTCTTCAGTCAGCTCCTTGAGTATTCTAAGATGCATTTTATCAGGCCCTGGTGACTTGAAGACATCTAAGTAATTTTTAACTTGTTCTTTCCCTATTTTAGCCTCTGATCCTACTTCATTTTCACTATGTTAGACATCCAGTTGCCATCAACCTTCTTGGTGAAAACCAAAACAAAGAAGTCATTAAACACTTCTGCCAATTCCACATTTTCTGTTATTGTTTTTTTCCCCTCATTGAGTAATGGGCCTACCCTGTCCTTGGTCTTCCTCTTGCTTCTAATATATTTGTAGAATATTTTCTTGTTACCCTTTATGTCTCTAGCTAGTCTGATCTTGTTTTGTGCCTTGGACTTTCTATTTTGTCCCTTCATACTTGTGTTAGTTGTTTATATTCATCCTTTGTAATTTGTCTCTTGCCATACTTCCTATCTTTCCTATGCAGTGGGATAGTTTGCTCTTGTGCCCTTAATAATGTCTCTCTCTGAAAAACTGCCAACTGTCTTCAGTTGTTTTTCCTCTTAGACTTGCTTCCCATGTGATCTTACCTACCAACTCCCTGAGTTTGCTAAAGTCTGTCTTCTTGAAATCCATTGTCTTTATTTTGCTGTTCTCCCTCCTACCATTCCTTAAAATCATGAACCTACCATTTCATGATCACTTTCACCCAAGCTGCCTTCCATTTTCAAAATTTCAACCAGTTCTTCCATGTGCATAAGCTTCTGAATCCCACCATTGTCAGAGTTACACAAGGATCTTCAAACTGTTTTGGAGGCTATCTAATATGTATGATTTTATATAGCTTTCAAAGGCCCAATCCTGTAATTGTTCTTCATGAACAACCTCCATTTTAATTTGTTTGAGGGCATAGGATCCAGATGAGAAAACGTATGGATACAATTGAAAATTTTTAGAACTCCTCCCCTCCCCCGCAAAAAAGAAAGAAAGAAAGAAAGAAGGCATAGATTAATGAAAGTCTCTGTGTAGAAACAATCTTCAGTAGATTATAGAATCATAGAATCATAGAATCAAAAGGTTGGAAGGGACCTCATGAGGACATCTAGTCCAACCCCCTGCTAAAGGCAGGACCATTTTCCCTAAATAATCCCAGCCAGGGTGCGATCTAGCTGGACTTTAAATAGCTCTAAAGATGGAGATTCTACCACCTCCCTAGGTAACCCATTCCAATACTTCACCACTCTCCTAGT
>NC_133778.1:29396071-29454994 GCF_003597395.2 Chelonoidis abingdonii | reverse complement strand
TCACAGTGGGCTGCTCTCCTCCTCTCCTCTCTGCGTTCCCCAGTGTAGTAGTCTGGGAGTTGATCCTGCCCGTAAAGACTGAAGTGAAGAAGGAATTGAGTACTTCAGCCTTTTCCATATCTTCCACCACTAGGATACCTGCCTCATTGAGTAAGGGACCTACACCAAACCTCCCTCTCAACATCACTTCCAATACGTAGCATTGCCTGTGTTCTGAATTTGAATTCCATGAAGACAAAAAAAATAGAGATACTGAGTTTATTCTTATTCAGAAAAATAGCTTTTAGTATGCTTTTAAAAATAGAAATGTCAGTTAAAATTTAATAAAACTACAGTAAAATCATAGCTTCAAAAAGGATTCCATTATCCATAGAGAAGACAAAAACGTGCTTAAAGAATTTTTTGACCCATATGAAAGAGGAGTTATTGTTAATGAAATGATTTATGATAAGCTTGTGGTATTGTATGTTTTGGTCATGTGGTTCTGGTTTTAATCAAAATTAAACTAATGTCTTGCACAAAAGATCGGATCCAGCAAGATACTAAGCTCTCCCTGAGACATGCTGAGGACTTTCCATGACAGGCCACATTAGTTCATTTTGAAACATTAGTGTATTTAGACTGGTATAAACCATGTTGGTGTGTCATGTTTTCATTATTGAGCCAGTGTCACAGCAGTCTGTGTCAGAATGAAGTGTTCAGTGATCATTTATAATTTCTTACTTCCTTGACTCTAGGAATTAGGCGCTCCCAACTCACATAGCTTGAAGAGTTCAATACTTTCCTGCCAAAAAAAACAAACCAAACAACGTTGTACAAAATCATAGTATATCACTATTTAGAATTTGATTTTTACCAGCAGGTGGAGCTGATGTTCTACAGCAAAACAATAATTGATGAATTTTTTTCTTAATACTTCCCCACACACTTTTATTTCAAATACTACT
Source organism: Chelonoidis abingdonii (assembly GCF_003597395.2). Classification (NCBI taxonomy): domain Eukaryota; kingdom Metazoa; phylum Chordata; order Testudines; family Testudinidae; genus Chelonoidis; species Chelonoidis abingdonii. Next base: position 29,454,047 of record NC_133778.1, on the reverse strand, counting down.
TTCATGTTTTTAAATGCTCGGTTATTTTCCTGGGTCATTTGCAGTTTTAACCATGATATGGTTGTTAGAAGACAGCAAGCCACTTTCTCACTTTGTCTCCTTTCTTGATCAGATCCACTCAATTTTCTTTATCCAGAATGTTATTAAACTTTGCCTTGTTTTCAGGTTATTTTAGGGCACAAGGGAAGGATGATGAGAATCATAATTATGCAGGAAATAGAGAAAATTTGGCACTGTAGCGTTTTACGGCATGTGTTTAGAAACACTTCTAAGATGGATAATGGGAACACTTGCCTCTAACATTTTTGAGCTGGATTTTCCAGAATTCTAGTCAAATGAACATCTAGTCGAGAAAATTGGCATAGTAGAGATAAGTCAAAGAAGTTTGCAATTAGATCTGAACTTGCCCAAAGTTTGAAGTTCAGCTGCAATTTTCTGGTTCAAGCCCATCTATAGTACTTGTACATGTTACTGGATGTATGTGGAAACTAAGGATATACATCTCCGATTAAGTGTCCCTTCTCTCTGCCTTTCTTCAATGGCATCAGGTAGGGAGCAGCCTTCAATACAACAGTGAGCGCAGGAGTGAGAGAAATAAGAAAGGAAGGGGTGGTCAGCCATTGAAAGGGCAGGGCTTTGGCATCTGCACAGGAAAAATAGCAGGCAAGGAAGGAGGGAGCATTTCAGTCGGGCTGACCCAGGGCATCTCCTTCCAAGGGCAGCAGAAGGAAGCTACCCTCATCTACTATACTCATTCTAGTCAGGGATTGACTGGAGAAGAACCATGCTAATATGGGGTTTCAAAATGACTCTGGTTGCCTACACTCCTCTGCCTTGCTAAGAAGTGGGATTCAGGGTGGCCAGGCTGCTGCTGCAGCAGGGAAACCACCTGGAGGGAATGCAGAGGAACTGCAAATGAATAATTCATTCCTAGGCTCAGAGCCTCTTTCCTTTGCAGCCTCTAAAGGAAGAAGGCCTGCATGAAGGGATCTTGATGGCTAGGAATCATGGCTGGTCTCTGTTCTCCTTATCCCAGCTTGGTTGTTGTCCAGCAACAGTGTCTAACAACTCCATCATCAAGCTGCTTTGAAGTCCACTTTCCTAGCTTCCTTAGATGGAGATTAGGAGGGAGGTCATAAGAGGTACCAGTCACTTTGAAGCCTGGCTTCAGCAAGTTTATTCCTCAATTTCTCCTCTGTTCCTTGATAGGGTGTAGAAAGTAAGGTGTTTCCTGTACATACTACCCAGTGTGTGTTCTCTGCACATACTACCCAGGAGAAGCAGCCACCTCTTGCAGTTATTAATGGACCAGAGTGATGATCAAAGGCACCATTTCTATTCTGTGCTTCAAAAGCTGCAGTATTGCCCTGTCAATAGCTGAGCTCCCACCCATTGCTCCTTTTCACTACATTGGTGGATTTCCAGGGGACACTTTGAGTCCTTTTACCCACCATGTTGTAATCACAGAAGAAAAATGGGGCACATGAGATCTGAAGATGAGAGCTGGTGGGAGGAGGGGCAGTGAAAAGACTATGTGGAGTGCAAAAAAGCTCCACAGTACACCTCCAAAAGTCAGTCTGAAAGAAGCATCCTTGACCCATCTAACAACTCTACATGGATAGGAACACAGACTTATGGCCCACTACAGTGTCTGCCAGACTGTGGGGCATGGAGATATAACCTTCCCATCCACCTGAAAGAGACTGATCTGCTGGGAGTCTAAGGAGATTACTTGCGCACATATACCTGGCAGCCCTTAAGAGACCCTCAAATGGGAAGGCAAAGGACACAGCAACATAGAAAACTGCCTAATCTCTTTCCTTGCCTTCCATTACATCCTGCCCCTAGCTCCTCATGCCTGCTGGGCTGCGATCCCGTAGGTCTTGTATACTTGGAGGGGAGAGGAGAGGAAATGGGACTGAGTCCCCTGCAGCACTTTACCAGACACACTCAGTGGTAGAGTCTTCTTACCAAAGCTGGCAGATTTTTTAGGCTTCTTCCCAGCCTGGCATATATTTTGATAGACCTTGTGTAACTCTCTTTTCTACCCATCCTAGCTGGTACATTTCTGAGAAACTTACCCCTTCTACCTGTATCTTAAAGGACTGAAATTTTCTTCTTTTTGAGTGCTCTTCTTTGTTCTTGCTGTTTGAAGGCTAAATTCCAAGGACCCTCTTTCCTTATATGCATTTATTGCACCTAGCACAGTGGGGCCCTCATAAGGGATGGTACGTATAATGAAGAAGCAGCTGCAGTCTGGCTAAACTCTTCTTCTACCTCCAGCTGATATTGTCATGGCAGGATTGGGAGAAGCATCTTCCCACATTTCGGTAACAAAGGTGAGACATGGATGGCGGTCCCCAGATGAGCTAAAATTAAAGTGAGAACAGGATTTGTTTTTAATTCATGGCTCTAATGAAAGAGTCTAAGACACTTGCCCAAGTTCACGCAGGAAGTTGGTGTGATAGCAGAGAACTGAACTCCAGTCTCCTGGGTCCAGGCTAACAACTGAACCATCTTCCCTTTAAAAAATGAGGCTACAGGGAATACAATTAAATCCGTAAAATGAAATATAAATGTTAAGTAAAATTATATTACTTTGATTTGGCATTTGATTTTCTTTAATCATTGTATAATCTGGTACTTCTCTAAATAGATCATCTGTGCATATTTTAAGATGTGTGTTTTTGTCCTCATATAGTTCTGTTCCTGATTAACCCTGTGATTGTGGTTTGCTATTACTTAATGCATAAGTTTTTCAAATATAACTTAATTATCCCAAACAAGAAGGCAATTTTCCCAAACACTGTTGTGAAATTAATGAAATACGTGCATATATACAGTGTTGGGCGGTGAGGTGCGGGAGAGGCTTTGAGTTAAATGAAACTGGAGAAAATCAGTTTAAATATATGAGTTGTGTTTTCCCCTTAAAAAGTCACATACAGCTAAGGACACCATAACTGTCCATTCCAAAAACTACGTAAAAAGGAAAGTTAAAAATTTTCACTTATTTAATTTAAATTTCATTCATCCCTTTACAGTTAGTTAAGATCTGATTCTACCCAGTGGGCTTCTGTTCATGATATTGAGCTAAAATCTGTTGTTTTGCCCAAGTGAGGATTAGGTAAAAACTAAACAAGAGCCTGTGAAGTTGGCCCACTGTGTTCATTACCAAGCCATGTTGTGATTCAATTTAACTTTATGTTCTAAACCTATGATCCTTGCCAATCTCAGCTCCAAAGATCAGTCTGTCGACATGTTCTTCTCCAAGTTCCCAGTATTTTTCCCACTTTCTGTTTTGATGCTAATCTGAGGCTGCACATGTTTACCCTCTTAAAGAATTTTATTAGTGTGTAGGCTGCAAACGGGGATGGGGGATGTTGAATACGTGCTGAACGTAGAAAAATAGAGTTTGTAAGGACATTTGAGCTACATGGCCTTTTCCAGGCACTGTCTGTTAAAGGAAATAGTGGAAGTAATGGAGAGAGATAGAGGCAAGAAAAATAAAGGGGTAGATATTTGGAAAAGAATATTTGCTCCAGGATCAGTTCTTTGGAACCCTGTGATGCTTTTGGGATGGGTAAGAATGGGACACAAAGATGGGAGAAGTTCTCTAAGTTGCACCACTTGCAATGGCCTCCAAAGTGCCATTCCAGGAGCCAGGAATGACGGCAGTGCAAATATCCTCAATCCACAACCCCAGTTCTGGGAGGCTGCAATGGGTGGTGGACCGATACTGGCTATATGAGGTGCCATGGCAATTGCCCAGCAGGTCAGTTAAGCTAGTTTATTATAATTTTGTTGTCTTTGTATTGCCATAGGATGAGCCAGCTGGGAGCAGGGACCCATTGTGCTATGTATTATACAAATGTTTCATACAAGACAACATCTACCCCTGAAGGTTTAGACTCATGGACTCATAGACTCATAGGTCAGAAGGGACCAACATGATCATCTAGTCTGACCTCCTGCACAAAGCAGGCCACAGAACCCTACCCATCCACTTCTATAAAAACCCCTAACCTATGTCCGAGTTATTGAAGTCTTCAAATTGTGGTTTGAAGACCTCAAGCAGAGAATCCACCAGCAAGTGACCCATGCCGAACCGCCATCGCCTCATGCTGCAGGTCATGCGCAGGGAAGGTGAAAAAAACCTCCAGAGCCGTCAGCCAATCTCACTGGAGGAAATTCCTTCGACCCCAATATGGCTAATCAGTTAAACCCCCTGAGCATGTGGCAAGGCTCCCCAGCCAGCACTCAGGAAAAATTCTCTGCAGGTACTCTGATCCCATCCCATCCAACATCCCATCGAGACCATTGAGCAAACCTATTCTGCTGATAATCCAAGGACCATGCCAAAAATTAAACTATCTACATATCAAAATCCCTTCCATAACTTACAAAGCTTAAGTCTTAAAGCCAGATATGTCTTTTTGCCCCCACTACTCCTCAGAAGGCTTTCCAGAACTTCACCTCCTCAATGGTTAAAACCTTCGTCTAATTTCAAGCCTGAACTTCCTAGTGTCCAGTTTGACCCATTTGTCTGTGTCTACATTAATACTAAAGCTTAAAAAATAATTCCTCTCCTTCCCTAGACGGGTAATCCCCTGATATAATTTTATATAGAGCAAGCCATATCCTCCCATCCGGAGTCTTCTTTGGTTAGGTTAAAAGCAAGCCAAGCTCTTTGAGTCTCCTTTTCATAAGGCAGGTTTCCATTCCTCGGATCATCCAGAGCCCACCTCTGAACCTGTTCCAAGTTTGAATTCATGCTTCTTAAACATGGGAGAACCCAAGAAACTGCAACACAGTATTCCAGTGAAGGTCGCACCAGCGCGCTTATAACACGTACTACAACCTCCTTATCTTGCTGGAAATCACCTCGCCTGAAATGCACCCTAGAACGCATTGCTTTTTAATGGCCATATCGCATTGGCGGCTCAATACGTCATCCGCGGTCAACCAATACCCCAAGTCCTCTCCTCCCTGTTGTTTCCAATGATGCATCCCAATGTATATCGAAAATTCTTATTATTAATCCCTAAGTGCATGACCTTGCACTTTTCACTATTAAATTTCATCCTAATACTATTCTTCTCAGTTTAACAGGTCATCCAGATCTTCCTGTATGGTATCGCGGTCCTTCCTGTGTTAGCATACCCACTTGTATCATCCGCAAACTTATTCGCACATTATGCTCTTTGTGCCAAGTCAGTAATAAAAAGGTTAAATAAAATTGGGTCCCAAACTGATCCTTGAGGAACTCCACTAGTACACTCCTTCAGCCTGACAGTTCACCCTTTCAGTACGACCCGTGAGTCTCCCCTTAACCAATCCTAATTCCACTTCTCAGATTTTCATATTCATCATTTGACACCATTTTTCGCAGCTTCTAACAATTCCATAGCGGACTGTGTCAAAATGCCTTACGATCAAAGTAAAATTAGATCTATAAACCGGCATTTCTCTTTGTCTAAAATCCTGCCCCTTCTGAAGAAGGAGATAGGTGGTTTGGAAACGATCTACCTCTGAAAACCGTGTTGTATTTGTCCCAATTACCGATTGACCTCGTGGTCCTTAATACTTTCTCCTTCAACACGAAATTTTTCCAAGACCTACATACGACATGACGTCAAACTAAACAGGCTATGTTACTCTTCATGCAGATGTAACCCTTTTCAGGTAACCCCTCTAGGATCATGTACATGCCGCAGCTTCCACATCCAGTCATCCTCAATGTGTCTTTCACTGCTCCCTCTGTATCAGTCATGGCCTTCTCACTTTGTGCCTGGCAATCCAGGCCACACGCCACGACACGGACCTCCTAGGCACCGGGCTCCTGGTGCCCCACTGTCCTCTTTTTTCTCTGGCTTGTTGGTTCCTCTGCCTTGGTCTCCCCTCCAACCTCCCCCTGGAAACTCCCACTGAAACTCCCTTGTTAGCAGCTCTGTTTGCTGGCTTCTGTGCCGCTGCCGCTGCCTGAGTACCTGGCTACTTATATAGGACCCCTAATCAGGTAAGCCCCGCCCGCTACCCAGGGCTCAGCCGCTCTCTCAGCACACAGCCCCTAGCAGCCTTCACACACACAAACTACGCAATACAATCCACAAACTACAAAAACCTGCTCCTCCAACAGAACTCCCATATAAAAAGACGTTAAACTGAACATAAGAAAAAAGGCGGTGAAAGGGAGGAAAGAGGATAAATAAGAAAATATGAGAATGAAATAGAAAATATCATAAGCTTTAATACAGGCTTAGAAAAAAAATCTATATTAATGAAATGCCTGTTTTAACAAGGACAGTGATAGTCTGCAGGCTCTGTAAAGAACTGGGAGTTTGGCTGCAGGACACACATAGGAGGCAAAAGGAAGTTATTTAAGTTATCTGTTTTTTTAGACAATTGGCAGGAAGCTAAGTAGATAGCTTTTCTCGGTGAGTTTGCTGTGGCCATCCTGTTACAAGCCAGCTTAAAAAAGGTCTTGCCAAAGTTTATCACAGTCCTAGCTGCTGCAATTGAAAGAGGACATCTACGTCTATGAGTATTTTTTAAACTAAAATTGTATTAGTGTGGCACTTACCAACTAATGTGATGATGGACTGATCAGTAATTAATGACCCAGTGCCATTTTAAACTGGAAAACTGGTAACATGGTATAGTGATTTCATCTCTGCTTCCCTTCTTATAGTTTGCAAGACATATCAAGAAATCTGAAGGCCAGAAAACCCCGAAAGTTGAATTACAAATCTCAATTTATGGTGTAAAAATTCTAGATCCAAAAACAAAGGTAAGAAACTTCACTTCATAATTGTTTGTTACACCAGTAGTTAATTCAACATTGATTTAGAAATTCTATTTTATAAACCACTCTTCTAACAATTTCTAGTAGTGAAAAACTCCCTACTTATGGAACAACTGTAAAAATGCCTTTGCTAGTTACTGTAAATAATCATTTTTGTCAATATTTACCACACAGAAGTATATGAGATAACACGGGTTTTCTAAATATAGAGTACATAGGGATGCTCACATCTCTGTAACAGAACTACACTGGGACTGACATTCCATATAGCCATTCAAGAAGGGCAAAGTGGCCACGACCCTCTGACACCTGTTTCCAACCCTCCTGTGTCCTCTGGTTTGAGAGCATATGGAAGAAGAAATAGCTGTGGCAACTATGAGTTGTGCGCTGGCAGATGTTGACTATTTAATGGGGATAACTAAATATGTAGTAGTGTTGCATATCAACTTTTGTAGCTGACTTTATGAGCCATTTATATTTGCTGTGAGACTTCTCTTTCACTATTTTGGAAGGGGTATTTGTTTTTCTGGGTGTTCCCCCCCCTCAGAAGGCTTTGAAATTCCAGCTGTGCTATAAGTATGGCTTCATAACAATGGCAGCAACTGATTTGGTGAAATATGGCCTGAACCATGGTCATTTCTACAGTATTGTAGTTCATTGTCTCCCTATTGTGGTTGAAAATGTAATTTGACTTACAGAAAAAAAACAAAACTAAACAAAAAATCTTCCCTTGAATTCAAAGAGGAATAATGACTTAAAGGCCTATAAACAGATCTTAAAAGTATTGTAGGTCTAGTTATTCAATAATTTTCAACATTTTATAATTACTAAACTCTTGTTGCTGCATTTTGTATTATTATTTTTATGATGAATATTGCAATTCAGTATAATACTGTAGTAGGAGATAAGCCAAATTTAATTCAAGGACATTTTTACTTGCAAACCTTTCTGCTTGAGACCCTTTAAGTGACAGTGGGTGAAAAGTTGGTAAGCAGAAAAAACCCAGCAATGCTAAGTTGACTTCATTGTAGTTCTGTATCCTCCTTGTGGCATTGTGGGATGAAAAGTGATTTCAAATCCTTGTCCTAACTACAGCCATTTTAAAAATAACAAATGCCAAAAAAAAGTTAATCCTTTGCAGAAAGAAATATAAGGAGCTTTATAGAAAATTGTGGGACACAAATTACTAAGGGAACAAGACATTTTAAACTCTTGAAAATGTTATAACAAGCATTAATAGAAATCAACTAGGAGCAGTTTTTGTACCTCTTTTTTCTTTGTTTTCTTAACACTACAAAATTACACATGAATGAAGCCCTCATTTGCAATTCAGCAAAAGCAGATTTAAAATACACACAGTATTATGACAATATCAAAAGGAACACATTTATTGTGTTTTCTGTAAACAGAGGATAAATAGCTTATTCCAACACAAACACATTATTCCTTTGTATTACATGTACAAATAGTTGAACTCACTTTTAATCAGTGTGGAGGGATTTTTTTTATAGATGTTTATGGATATCTTTTTCAGATGTTATAACAATCGCTTTTTTCTTTTTTTGTTTTTGTTGAGAATAATTCATTTTAATTAGCTTACTGACCACAGTGAGTCATGGTAGCTGAAGGAGTCTTTTTTCCCCTGAACTGTTTTGCGTGTTATTAATATTATTATTAATTTTAATTGTGGTAGCACCTGGGAGCCCCAATCATAGATCAGATCTCCATTTTGGGAAGTTCTGTGCAAACACAAAAGATGTCCCCTGGCCCAAATAGTGTAGGAGTTATACAGTGTTGAACAAACCTGGACTTTAAAAGTCAAGAAACAGAGAAATTGGGGCCCAGTTCAGTGAGGTGATTTAACTCCCACTAAGGTCAATGAAAGGGTGAAGATGCCAAGCCCATGAGGAAGGAGGCCCTCAGCATCTCATAGAATCAAGCCCCAAATCACTTGCTCAGACCACACAGCAACAACAGAACCAAGATTATAACACAGGACTTCCTCACTCCCAGTTGCTGTCAGGCTGAGAATAACTTGCCCAGGGAAATCAGTGACAGAACCATGTTTAGAATATGATACTGCCTGGCTCAGTCCCCTCAACATTTTCTTCCTCTGGTGCTGTCACCGTCTAATTTACTGACTCAAAGGTTGAAGAGGAAACATAAAAGAGCTTTTCTTCTTCCCACTGTAGCCCATCTCCCTAAACACAAGGAAAAATTGCTTCCTTCTTTCCTAAATGGGGTTGAGAGGGCAGCTGGCAGTCGCTGCAAAGAATTGCCTCTTTCCCTAGAAGGCTCCTGTGCTGCCCGCTGAGGTGGCACTGGGAACATGAAGAAACACAATCTGTTGTTAAAGGGGTGGATGGAGAGAGTATAAGGTAAAGTTTGGAGAGCTCCAAGCTTTGTGGAGAGGTGAAGAAGAGGAGAAAGCCAAAAGGGAAGGGGTGGGGAGAGTGTCTTGGGATGTAGGGGAGAGGAAGAGAGCTGAGAGCATGGAAAAGGGAGGAGAGAGCAGATGGAAGATGCGGGAGATAGGAAGAGGAGAGAGCCTTTTGTTCGGCGCGGGGGAACAGATCCGAATGAGACCAGTTTGGAAGAAGAGGCAGAACCTAGGGGATGTGGTGAAGATTGCGCAACCAGCATGGATGGAAAAGAATGTGACTAAGATTTTTGGCGAGAAGGTAAATGAGAAAAATTGTTTTAACGTGTGTGTGTTTTTTGACAAGCTGCAGGAGAGATAGAGGTTCAGTGTGTGTGAGACATTTTACTGGAGGACAAGATGCGCAAGAGGATAGATGTGGAGAGAGTGTAGAGACTGGGAACAGGGAACATGGCAGACGGAGAGAGATTGAAAACATGGAGAAATCTTTGAAAGACTTAAATCCTGTGTTATAATCTTGGTTCTGCTGTTGGTCTGTGGCCCTAAGCAAATTATTTGAGGCTTGATTCTTGGAGATCTGACTGCCCCCCCTGCTGAGATTACAGCAATCTATCATCTCTGCACAGGAATCCACAATTTTTAAAGTAGATATAGTTCACATATCAACTGCAATATTTTCCTTCATAGCTGGTACTGCTTTCCCATGCTACTGGCCAAATGAAATAAAACACCAAGAGGGTTATTGAGAAAAATAAAATACTAGAATCTCAAATATTCTTTCTATTTCTGTAATTTTGCCAGGCTCTTGAAAATTAAGAACACTCTCATTGCCAGTGTTTAAGCAGTTAGGCCATAAGAAAATATTGGGGAGTAGTTTGGGGTTTTTTTAATTCCATTCATCAGAAACAGTGATTTACATGGTCACACTTCTAATTCCAAGACTGTATTTTAAGTGTGTGTCACAGAGTACAGGGAGGGAAGGTGGGGAGAGCGCAGGAGAGCATGTACTCTGCTCACTTAGATGCTAATTACTTTCCCAGGGAAAACTGATTGGGGTAATTATCTAACCAGGCTGGTGGGCTGGGTGGGATAAAGATTCAATTAGCCCATCAGCCCAGGTCTGATAAAGAGGCACAGGAAGGAAGTGCCAAGAGGGAGTGAGAGAGAGGAACAGCGCTAGCTGAGCTCAGCCACACAGAGATCTTAGAGATATGAGACCTCTGTTCCCCTCAGGTCCTGAGGAGAGGGCCAAAGGCACTGTGAATATTGTAAAGCGACTGTCCCACGGGGACTGTAATAATTTTGGTGGAGAGAACTTAAAATGAAAGGTCACTGAGTGTACACCTGGTGGAGTCTGCTCAGTTTCTGAAGGAAAGAAGACAGAAATGAAGCCATGCCCTTGTCACAGTATAACTTGTGTGTACTTTAAAATATATATCTTGAGTTGACAGAATGTGAGTGTACTTGTGTATATAGGAAGGATTTGGATTTGTGCCTTTTTTCATAGAAACCATATGAAGGAATTTGAAAAACACCCCATTTGTTGCCAACAGAAACATTTAGAATTACTTAATGCATTTTATAAGAAAAGCCATAGTTTCTGTAGAAATTGTTTTCTTTGATATTAACAATAGAATAGTGAATTAGAATGGTTCTGCCATGACACACACATACTACAAGCATGTAGGGAGTTTCCTCTGGGTACTACTCCAAATTAAATCTCTCCTGGCTTTTAGGTGTCAAGAAGGTCTGGACTCCATAATCAGATTACTTCTTTGCTGGGTGAGATATTAATTGTCATTTCAAAGCATAATTACAGAGGATGCACTCCTGAGCAGAAATATTAAACTGAAAAAGCAAAACACAACTTACAACTCTCAGGCATAGGACATCAGAACTCCAACAAAAAGCTCTGTGTTCAAGTTCTTAACTAACTAGTTCTCACAAAAAGTGTCCCAAATGCCCTGTGTTTTGTGTGTTTTAATTCTTCTCCCAAACATATTAAGTCCTTGAGTTATTAAGATCTGGTCTGACACTCAAAATCACAACTCTCATAGGCACATGATTTATCACATTTGTTAAAAACCTGAAAGTTCTATACTGATATTTCTTAGGCACATGTGTACACTCTTGTTCTTTTGTCTTGTCTCTTCTGATAGTTACTAGTATGTTTTATTTTCCTCTCTGCAGTTATAAGATGATGGTTTTGATTCACCACTTTTACACTAGAAATAAAAATTAGTAACCATCTAGACCATTAATGAACGTTATTGCTGTTTTCCAATACCCAATTTTACAATAACCTTTACCTAATCTAAATGCTTAGTTACTTCTGTCAGGGCTAAATAATTCCAGCTGTCTTTATCTGTTCTCATTTGTAAGCCTTTTTTGTCTTGCAGATTCTGCTTTTTAAGGTTTGCTTCTTAGGAGATTGAGGGCATGTCCTCACCAGGGGGTAAGTCGACCTAAGTTACGCCACTCCAGCTGCGTGAATAACATAGCTGGAGTCGACATAGCTTATGTCGACTTACCCCAGTGTCTTCACTGCACTGCGGTGACAGGAGATGCTCTCTGGTCGACTTCCCTTACTCTTCTCAGAGAGCTGGAATACAGTAACTCCTCACTTAACGTTGTAGTTATGTTCCTGAAAAATGCAACTTTAAGTGAAACGATGTTAAGCAAATCCAATTTTCCCATAAGAATGAATATAAATGGAGGGGGTTAGGTTCCAGGGAAATTTTTTTTTGCCATAAGGTACTGTACAGTGCTATAGTTGGGAGGTGCTCCCGCCTTACTCCACACAGGCACAGCCCACTGGCACTGGAGACAATGAGGCAGGCAAGGAGGCTGAAGGTGTTGTAGGGTAGGAGAAGCAGGTTGCTCAGCAGCATCAGCAGCTTCCCCTACTCTGCAAGCACCAGGAGCAGGGGGTCTCAACCCTCAGCCCTCCCACTCCACCCCTTCCCCCAAACCCCCACTCTTAACCCACCTTTTCTTCCTCCCCTCCGCCCCCTTTACTCCACACACCATGTCCTCACTCGCCCCCCTCCCTCCTCTGCCTCCTGCCTGTGGCAATCAGCTGGCTTTCAGCGTTCAGGAGGGAGAGGGGAGAAGCGCAGACATGGCACGCAGGCTCCCCCTGCCTCCTGAACACCACAAGCCAGCTGATTATCGCGGGCAGGAGGGAGGGGGCAGGCGTGCCATGTCCTCGTTCCTTCTCCCTCCCTCCTGCCCTTGGCAATCAGCTGGCTTGCAACGTTCAGGGAGCAGGAAGGAGGGGGAAGGAGCAAGGACTTGACGCAAAGCCTCCCCCCTCCCTCCCCTGTCTCCTGCCTGCAACTATCAGCTGGTTTGTGGCATTCAGGAGGCAGGGGAGAGATGGGGAGCCTGCGCACAGAATCCTCGTTCCTCCCCCTCCTTCCTGAACACTAGGAGGGGGGTATAGGGGAGCTGATAGGGGAGCTACCAACTCTGGACAAAGCAGGCAGCCAAACAATGTTATAGTGAAACATTGCACAACTTTAAATGGAGCATATTCTGTAATTGACCAGGGATATAATATCGAAACAACGTTAAGCAAGAGGATGTTAAGTGGGGAGTTATTGTATCAAGATCAACTGAAGAGCACTCTGCCATCAATTTAGCAGGTCTTCACTAGACCTGCTAAATCAATCCCTGCTGCATCGATTGCGGCAGCGTCTATCTCCCTATAGTGAAGAACCACCCTCAGATGCAGTCAGTATTAGCTAGAATGATCACTAACAGTTTAAACAAATTTTGAATTCTTCAAACTGCAATAAAGGTTTAATTGATAAAATTAGGTAGCTGTCCTGCAATGAGTTCCACACAGGCGCATAGGTCCATCTGCACAAAGCTCATTGCAGGGCGGGGACCTTCCCTTGTAACTACATGCACATTGAATGATGCAATATCATTTCCTAAAAAGAGGGAAAGGTCACAATAAATTTGTCACAATAAAGTAAACATCATATTACTATAACTTGTTCCTTTATATCAAGCTATGTAGAGTATTAATTTTCTGAATAAAATACTAAAAAATTAACTCATCAGATGTGATCATTCTATTGTCATTTGCAGGAAGTCCAGCACAATTGCCAGCTTCATAGGATATCATTTTGTGCTGATGATAAAACTGACAAGAGGATATTTACCTTCATATGCAAAGATTCTGAGTCAAATAAACACTTGTGCTATGTATTTGACAGTGAAAAGTGTGTAAGTATGTCAGATGTTTTACAATGATTTTGGTATCTCAAATGGCCTGTTTTGAAATTAGTATTAGGAAGAGGCTAAAACAAGCAGCTGGGTAGCCCCTTGTATAGGGGCAGCTTGATATATTGTTTCATGTCAAGATATTGCCTTTAAAATTGTACTTGTGTGTATTACAGATTTAAATTAAACATTTTGTTAATGCTTTTTCACCTAAGTCACAATGTTCTTTTTTGAGACAAATCTTCTTCCCGGTACCCAGCCTCACTACCTGGGCCTAGCACCAGGCTGACACACAAGATGGGGAGAGGATCCGTTTCCCTCCAGGCTCTGGAATGTTGCAAAGCTGCCATGTGGAGGTTACTGCAGCACGCTATGTGACGTAGCCACATGGACTGTTGTGCAGTACACACACACACATCCTTATGGGATTTGCACAGTCAGCATCCTCCCCTCTGCTGGGTCACCCATGTGCTGATACACCACTACAAGAATGCAGTCACTTCTGTGATGCAACATGACAACTGTTCAACAATGCATAGTTACATTCAAGAATAGTTTAGGACAGGAAGAGAGGAATACTGTGTTCAGCTGAAACAGTAGGAGTTTACATAGGCAGAAAATAAATGCCTAATGGAATTTAACTAGGATATTAATGCTAATGCACTTATTCTTATGAAGAATGACAAGGGATATTTAATATTCACAATTGCTCAGGACCTCTGTTTCATCATGCCTCATTTAGAAGACTGTAAAAAAACTCTTGACAAAAATTACAGCTTTTTTTTCCTTTATAGCATTAGATGCAGTTATATAATCTTTTGCCTTACCGCTTATAGAATGTGTTCGGTGGTCTTGTCATTCATCTGCAATAGTACAGTGCCAATGCCAGTAACAATGTGTATACTCACTGTACATTTCTGTTCATTTCTGTCTTCTTGTCTGTCTTCCTTTCTCTCTTTTTTTAGGGAGGGCAGCAATAAACACTGATCACTTCTCAATCTCAGGTGCATTTCTTCTTCCCTCCCACTAATCTCTTTATGCTAGTACCTTTCAGAGACCAGGATATGAGCAGTTGTGCGTAGTGGTTGGTACAGGAATCAATAGCCAGAAAAAGGCACCCAGGCTCAGAGGAGAGGCCAGAGTCAGATGTCAATAATTGGATTTGAGGGTCAGAATCAGAGTGGGGAAGGCAGAGGAAAGGCTGGGTCCACCATCAAAGGCAGGAGCACGACTGAAACAAGGTGGGAGCAAGTTTGGGAACAAATAGGCAAAGGAGTTATCGCAGCTGTGGGCAATAACAGCCTACTACAGGCCAGCTGCACTTGTTAGGTTGTCTGGAGATTGACTCTTCTGCAGGGCAGAATACCTGACAATACTCCCAGCTTGAGGATGCCTCCTAACTGGGCCCAGTTTCTCCAGGTACTTCTGATGGAACTCTTGCAATACGTCCAGAATGTGCATGTTCTCTGCCCTGTCCCAAGACCATCATTCCAGACTGTAGTCTTCCCAGTCCGCCAGGTACTGGAGCCTTCCCCTAACTTGCTGAGTTGAGGATTCAGTGGACCAAATACTCCTCCTGTCCGAGAACTGTTATAGGTGGGGAGGTTTGGGTATAGGCTCTAGGTGTAGGGCTTTAAAAGTGTGAGGTGAGAAGGTGGATCTTCGAGGACTCAAGCAACTGTAGCCTGAAGGTCACTGTGTTTATCCATTCTATAATCTTGAAGGGGCCCAGGCATTGGTAATCTAGTTTGGCAAATGGGTAGTTTGATTTAAGATTCTGGGCAGAGAGCCATACCATGTCCCTATGGCCAGATTTTGGACGGCTTGGTTGTCTTGGTCCATGTGGTGTTTTATAGGCTTCTTTGGCAGGCTTCAAGTGTTCCATGAGCTCTTCGTGCACCCAATATATGTTGAGGGCTAAATCCACAGTGGCTGGTGCTTGGGAACTTATGGGTACTTATGCATGAAAGTGGGAGAGGAAGCCATAGTTTGCAAAGAAGGGGCTATATTGCGTCTGGTATGTGTTTGTAGTCAATAAAACATTTTGTCAAATAACTAACTCTTTTGACATTTTATTTAAGACAATCAAGCAATATTTAATACAGTGCTGTGCAGAGAAAGGAAATATACATATCAATCTCTGTAATGGAGAAGTGATGCTTAATGGTTAATCAGTGCACTTCTGTTTAACTTCCTTAAAATCACCCTTTATATATACATTCAGAACCCAGAAAAATCCTCATGTTTTTCCCAGAGTTGATTTTGCTGACATTTTGCTTATCTGAATATTCTTAACCTTAACCTAATCAATAAGTTAATCACGTCTGTAACCATATTTAGCTCTTAATGACTTGGACATTAGTCAACACATAACTTAATGGTTTGTTGTTACATTGATTCCAGAACACATCCGCTATACCAAATGCTCCTTGTCCATTTTGTCAGTTACTAACTTTATCAGTTACCATGCACGTATGTGTATCCCTTAACAATTATGTCATTTTGTCCATTACAACAAACATGTATAATAATAGGCACCCCTTTATATACAATGGGTGCTTACAGACCAAGAAAAAATGACCTTTTGACTATGAAGTTCTTTTCATGTAATTATAAACACAAGATATAGTAGGACTTTGGCTCATCTAGAAAGAATCAGTGGGTTATGGTTAAGATTAAGATTTTGTCACAGTTATTTTTAGTAAAAGTTATGGACAGGTGGGGGGCAATAAACAAAAATGCATGGGAGCCCGTGACCTGTCTGCGACTTTTACTAAAAATAACCAGGGGGAGGAATGACAGCTGGAGCCTTATGGGAGCGGACTGACAGCCTGAGCTCCACCACCAAGGGGAGGGGGCACAGCCCCAGCCCAAGCTGTGGGGCGGGGGTGCACAAACCTGGCTCCAACCCCAGCTACAGCCACTGACAGCTGAAGCCAAAGAAGTCATGGAAGTCCATTAAAAACACAGAATCCGTGACCTCCAGAACTAAACCGTATCCTCAGTTATGGTCGTGTGGTTTAATGATTAACAGGTCAAGATGTAGATTGCATTGTTGGAGTAGCACATCAGGGAAGGCTAATCGTCCTGGTGGTAACTGAGAAAACAATAAAGATACTGCACCAAGATTTGATTCTCTCTCTGTTTGCCCATTGGTCTTTGGGTGATAAGTGAGTCTCTCACCTCAGCCAATCTGAAAAATTCCCACCAGAATCAAGAAATGAACAGGGACCCTGATGAGATACAATGCCTGTCTTTAACCCATTGTAACGGAAAACATTTTCTAGGAAGAGTGAACCTGGGTCCCAATGTGGTAGGAAAGGTACAGTTTGGGATGAAGTGTGCCATATTTGTTAGCAGATCAGTGCATCCAGGATTAACGTGTATTCTTGTGAGCATGACATTTCTGCAATTAAATCCATTGATATAGTATACAAAGGCTGCAGATGTGTGGGTAGAGGCCGGAGAAGATCTAGCCGTTTTGATTGTAGGTTCATGGTATGGGCGCATTTGTAAATAGTTTTGTGTAGTCTGCGTGAATCAGGATGAGTGCTGAGAGGAATGCTTTCTTTAGTTCATCAAAGGCTGTCTGACCCTATGTGAGCTCGGGAAACTGAGCCCCCTTGTGCAAGAACACTGTTATGGGTGCAACCAGGCTAGAGAATCCTTTAATGAATTGCTTTTAGAAATTAGCGAACCCCAGGAATTGCTGCACCCTTCATATCTTCTTGGCTGCAGCCCAGTTGGATATTTTCACCACTTTATGTGGGTTCCCGGTGTATTCCTCAGGTGAAAAGATATATCACCGTGACCTTATCAAGCTTTTCTCAAGCTTCATGCATAGATGGTTTTGGCAGAGTCTCTCCAAGACAATGCGCACGTGATGATTGTGGAGCTCAGAGAGAATGAGGATCTCATCCAGGTAAATGATGACAAACTGGTCCAGCATATCCCTAATATATCATTTATGAAATGCTGGAAGATTGCCAGAGCACCCAAACAGTATGACCAAATATTTATAGTTGCCATACCTGGTACAGAAGATGGTCTTCTATTCATCTCCTTGCTAGATAACTCACCAGGTTATAAGCTCCATGGAGGTTCAACTTTGTAAAGATCATGGAAGAGTGGAGTCTTTCAAACAGTTCATTTATAAGCGGTAAGAGGTACCAGTTTCAGAGTGTAATCTCGTTCAGAGCTCAGTAGTCCACACAAGGCTGGAAAGAACCATCTTTCTTCACCACAAAGAAGACTAGGGTTCTGCTGGGGACGTGATGGGGCAAATGAATCCCTTCTGCAGGTTTTAGTCAAGATAGCTCCGAAATACCAATACTTCAGGTTCAGAGAGGGAGAACCTCTGCTCTCGGCTAGAAGTTGATGGGACAGTCATAGCTCTGAGGGGGCAGTAGGGCATTGGCTTTCTTTTTGCGGAACACATCGACATAGTGCTGCTATTTAACAGGAATCCACAGAGCTTTTGAGTGTTGTCATGGTGATTGTTGGGTCACCTTTACATCCTATCTTCATGTCTCTGAATTCTTTGGAGGACCAAGTAAACCAAAAAAGGTTTCTGATCTCCAGTTAGCCATCAGAAAACAAGACTATTGAAAAAATGGGAGATCAAAGCATACCATGCCGGAGTGCCAATAGATGCATGGGTCATGGGAGATGAGCCAGGGGATGCCAGTGTCAACTGATGAATACAGTGAATGAATTAGCTCAAACTGGAGGACTTCTCAGTAGCCTCAGGGGCAGTTAACTCTAAGAGAACCATCTGGTCTTCACAAAAGGAATGACAGCTCTGTGGACTTCACTAACTTGGGGGAGTCGTTGTGCTGGGTGGAGATATTGTGTGCTTGGGCAAATTCCAGATCCATGAAATTGCCTGACGTTTTGAATCCACCAGCTACTCTAGATTGGTGTCAGGCATCACAGGGTGCCATAGCTGGAAAGGGAGTTGAAGATGTGTTGGTTGCTGATTGGCTATCATGAAAGTACCGGTGGATGAGAATAGGCATAGACTGCTGGGGTGAGGGAAAAGACGCAAACCCAGCCCTGATCCCCATAGGTCCAATGTCCAGTGTCAATTCCTGTATGTGTCGGAGAGGCAGGGCTGGACCTGATTGACTTGCTTGGGCTCAAGCAATGGAGAAGGGACTAGTGGTGGGGGAATGGAGCTGGAGCCAGCAGGGCTAGCTGGAGCCAAGAGGACCATCATTTTTTCTCGGTAGCATTTGTCAATTTTGATGACTAGGTTGAGTAAGGCAGCCAGGCAGGATGGCGATTACACCTGTGCCAATTCATCTTTAATATTGCCATTTAGGCCAAGCCAGAAATGATAACACTAGATGTCTCCTACCAACCATCAGAACTCTGCTGCATATTTAGCAACTGGCCAGCATCTCCTACTGCAAAACCTCACGTGCAGCTTCAGCTGTACGCTCATGACTTGAGTCATTGAAAATCACCACCATAGCTCAAATAAAGTTCTTAAATCGGCCCAGAAGTGGGCTTGATTTTTTCAGGAGCAGAGATGCCCAAACCAGAGCCTCCCAGGTAAACAGGCTGATAATTAGTCCCACTTGGGCTTGGCCATTGGGGTACAACTGTGGGCATAGCAGAAATAGGAGCCAACATTGATTTAGGAACCCATGAAACATGATGATTGTCATTGAACTTATCAGACAGAGAGAGTTTGGGGTCATGAGGAGCAGGGGTTGGAACCGAAAGCAAAGTTTGAGCTTACAAGATTGTGTTCTATGCCTTCAGAGTGGTAACCTGGGCCTGCAAGATCTGTCGGGCTCCGATTATTTCCATCAGAGAGGTATTGGCATTTGTAGGATCCAAGCTAACCATATCAGTTCTAGTTCCCTGGTTTTTTGGGCTGCTAAAACTGTCATAAATTGAGACATGGCAGTCATGCCTAGCAACTGGAGAAGGAGGTAAATCTGGTGGAACAAAGTGAGAGCAAGGCTGGGAACAAGCAAACACAGGAGCTATCACAGCCATGGGTGAATGTTTTGAGCAGCTACCAAACTGTTGCATCTACTGGGCTCAAGAGCTGATTTGCTGACTCTCTTCCCACCAGTCAGGCAGTGTAGCCAATCAGACAGCCTGCTACAAGCTAGCTGCGCTCATTAAGTTGCCTGGTGACTGGCTCTGCTGTAAGCCCTGATTCTTGACAGTACCTTTCTCATCCCAGTCACTATTGCTCTTTCTCTGACACTTCTGTCTGTCTACCCCTATGGTCCCCAAAGTGAGTTTTGCCCCCTCCGTCTTTCCAGTCCATTAGCTCCTTCAGCTTCCAAAGAAGCTCACTCAAGTTGATGCCTTCCCTTCCAATCTACGCACATTTCCTGGAAAGTACCCATAGTGCCAGCATTGCATATTCCTAAATGCCAATTTACCATTATTTAATTAGTTGTAAATATGGTCAGTTCTCTAAGATAGTCAACATGCAGCTGATTGGTAATGATAATTCTGAGCAACTGTCACTTTGTTGTGTTAATTTGCAGCAGATAAAATGATTAAACTTCTATCAGTCATTTGGTATTACAGAAAGTTATCAAAGGGAAAGTCTCTACTTGCTTTGAAAATTAAAATCTCAGTCTTGCTTTGATATTTTCCCATGTTTTTCTTTGCTTTTCAATGACAAAGAAAACCAATAGTCTAATCCAGTTGACATAAATCCAGTTCTTATAGTGGTTGTCAAAAAAAAATCTGTTTTCCAACAAACACATTGCATATATGCCAGTTTTTCCTGTTCTAAGTACAAGGAGAAAACTGAGCAAATGCTGACTATTTAATAGTGATTACTGGGATTAACTAAGTTTCCAAAAACATTAACAATGACTTAATGTATTGTATTGTTGGGTTTTTGACACTGCAAAAGTTATCCAAAGTAAAACTTTCCTATGTAAAAGGAATTGAAACATTATGTATGGAGTTCTCAGATATGAAGAGAGAAAACTATTTTATTTGCCTGGACATGCACAGATTTGGTTTGGCACTTGTGGTCTTCAATACTTAAGCACAGATATATGATATATAGATATATTGACCTTGTGGAAATTGATACCCTATTTTTATAATATAGACTTTTGAAACCTAACTAAAAACAGTGAAAGCAAAATTTGAATTCAGTAAAAATATTTATTTAACAAAAGAAAAGTTACAGCCATCAGCCACTTTCAAGAGATGAAAATGCAACAAAAACAGACCGAAGCACATTGTTTATAGATATTAAAGTAGCATAATGTACACTGCACCATAGATATTTGCATTCTATCTACAGCAGTTTCCCCTGTAGTTTATTTGCATCAATTATTCTTCAGTTATCTTCCTGGCTGCCATGTTTCTTTTCAAAGCTGACTTCATTTCAGCGGTGGGTGAAGCAATACCTAGGTATATTGAACATTATGTATAGGGCCATACCAAATTCAGGATCCATTTTGATGAATTTAACAGACAGAGATTTAAAATTGGTCAATTTCATGATTTCAGCTCTTTATATCTGAAATTTCACAGTGTTGTAATCATGGGGGTCCCAACCAAAAAGGTACCTGGAAGTAGATCTAATCTCCCTAACACACACCCTCTCCTCAGAGCTACCATGCAAAGGAGGGACAAGTCCTGTCTCTCCCCAGCCCAGCAGGGACTCACAGGTAAGAGCTCCCTGGGTAGGGCACTTCCAGGAGCAGGGGAATATCAGACCCACCTCCACAAAAGTCCTCCTGCTGCAGGAACTTCTGGGGCTGGAGCTTCCTGCAGCAGGGGGAGGCACTCCAAGGTGGGTCTGATCTCCCCCTGAAAGTAAGAATGGCCGTGCAGGGGAAGGACAAGTCCTCTCCCAGCCCAGCCAGGACTTGCAGCTAGGAGCCCCCTGACTGGAGTTCTCCCAGCAACAAGGGGGAGATCAGATTTCACAGGGAAGGGCTTATTTCACAGTCAGTGACAAATTTTTCACGGCCGTTAAATTGGTAGGGCCCTAATTTTGTAATATGTTTTGTGCTACTGTGAAATGAAAAACACTGTATAAGATACTCTTAACTTGCTAATTCCAATATTTTACTTATCTAAAGGCTGAAGAAATAACTTTAACAATTGGTCAAGCATTTGACCTGGCTTACAGGAAATTTCTGGAATCTGGAGGAAAAGATGTTGAAACAAGAAAACAGATTGCAGGGTTACAGAAAAGAGTAAGTCATATATATTTGGTGCTTCTCTTGATGAAAATTATATACTACCGTATATACAGATTTCTGTGAAGTATGCTGGAGCGTAGGTTGCAGTACTATACTGTACTAAGGACAGAAGATTATTAACAGACTCCAGAAACACTAAAAAAGAGGACAATCATCTATGAAATAATACAGTGTGCATATTTCCATCATCCTGAACATTCACAAGTGCTAAGAAATTTATTACATTATCAAATAAAATGAGGCATTTGTGTCAATTATTAAACACAATTACTAACTTTTTGGTAATTAGTTTGTCGTATACTGTTAAGAAGAGCAGATATCAGATAAATAAAGAAATGAAAATGTTACTCATGATTTATAGCTAAAATTAGATACATCAGAGGATGAGTCTCCCCCTAGCTGTTACAATGACTATTTGTTTTTTTAGATTCAAGAACTAGAAACTGAAAATATAGAACTGAAAAATAAGGTACAAGATTTGGAGAACCAGTTAAGAATAAATCAAATACATACATCTCCAGTGAGTACATGGATACAACTATGTTTTCCAGCCAAGATTGGTATAACTTAAAATTATTTAACAACATCTTTGTGTTCTGATAACAAATACAGAATTCACACTATTTCTGATTATTGTAATTAACACACTATAATCCTATATTTAAGTAACAGTAAGATTGTGACAAACCAACAATTGTAGGAAAATTAAAAGTTATATTCAATAAGTGATGCTTAATAACTTTCTGTCACAAACATATTGTTACTTACATCTATTGTTTTGTCTATAACTTACTTCTTGTCTTAACAAGTTTTATGTTCTTCTGAAATTCCCTACAGTTATCCATGGAAATATTTTGCCTTCTTCAGAATCAGTGGATGTCAATTTTTATGGAATTTTTAAATGGCAGATTTAGATATCTAGTTAGTGAACTATTAAAAGTATAGGTTGTTTAGCAGACTGACCCTAATGGCTCTAAAGAAGTTATAGTTTATTGTATCCAAATATATTTACATAGCTGTAACAACAACAACAAAAAGTTGATGTGCATATACAAGTCCTTATGAAAAGTATCTAGTTTTTAATCTAAATATAATTGATGAAATGCTGGTCCTATTGAAGTCAATTGGGACAGAATTACATCCCTTGAATCTATATATTTGTCCAAGCAGAAAAATAATTTGCCAATTTTTATTTTTTTTATTTTCTTAAGTCAGAGGGGGGGTTTTGTTTGTTTTTTGGTTTTTTTTTAATTACAGAAGTATCCACACAATGTACAGTGCATTTGCTTTAATTTTTACAGTTGTGTAAATTAAAATTTGGCCCTACCACATATTTTTAAAATGTGTTTTGGTTTTTTTTCAACATTGCCAGCCTGAAATTTCATTAGTCCTAGTATCAGCCTGAAGTGGATGTTTACATTTTGATCCACAAAACCCTCCAGAGTCTGTTTATTATTGTAATGATAATTTATTAGTATTATCATACTGAAATGAAGTTCTGTGGAGGTCTGTCTCCACACTGTCGTCAAGTGTAATAGTAACGTGTGACCGGAATGGATATGATTGTATATATGAAGGTCTTTCTTTCATAGGGACTTATATGAATTCCTCAGTGAAAACTGTAAATTGTATATGATTTATGACTTACTATGCATTCAATCAAAAGTGCTAATCCCTCAGGCCAAATCCTCAGCCTGTATTCAGGATTTTTTCCTATAAAAGTTGATCCTTTATTGGTAAACCTGATCATTCAATTTGTCTAATAGCAAAATCAGCTTTTATACTAACCCTGTGATAGATACATTCTTCATATAAAAGAAACAAGAATAACAAAAAACAATATTTTCCTGTTCAGCTTTTTGGTCCAGGAACCATATGTTCATTATGTGTGCATCCAGTGTTGATCACAATGGGACCCAAGTACCTGATGGGGCCTCTTGACACTTAAAGAATAGAAATAACATATGAGATTGTAAATTGCAATTGTATAATGGCCAAATTATGTGCTTCACTGATTTATTATTGGCATTGTGGTAGCAATGTGTATATGCTTGCTGTGTATTATTTCAATGTGACTTCTGGCACATGGTTCTGAGAACAGAATTTGACCCTTACGACAGCTGTTATTTTGTATGGTGGAATGCCTGTGAATGCCTGTTTGGAAATCTGCAATACAGTCTCAAAAGTACTGATTTAAGCATTTTTGCACATTGTTTTCGTTGTTTTATTTGCTAGTGAATATAAGACACACAGATGTTAATATGACATTTACATTTAATACTCATTAATTACAAGAATAGCATATTTAAATCTTATATTTTCAAAAAATCATCTCCAGAATGTTGAGTTTCAAATATAAGCATACTCTAATTTATTTATTTCTTTAGATTTAACATTTAAAAAGAAAGAATTACCATACAGAAGTTCTAATAATTAGAATTAGCATATTATAGTTAGAAGAGGCATCAAAGAGTCCTGCAGCATTCAGTTGTGATGAGCATGTTATAGTTAGAAGAGGCACCAAAACTTGGCAGGATGTGGACTGGTATGTGTTTAAGGCTAAATTATGCTTAGTCAAACAAGGAAATCTAAATTACTATGTTTTACAAAAGTAAAAGTAGAATGAATATATCTTTTCTTGTATTCTCTATACATTTCTGTGAAGCAAATTTGTAATGTTACCAAAAATAGTAATAAAAAGTAATCGTAGGATTTTGCTAAAATTACTTTAATGCACTTTTTTCATAGGAGAATTTTTAAATTCATAGGTCTAACCATTGGGTAATCTGCTTCCTCTTTTTTGCTTTTGTTTTTTTGGTTTTTTCAATGTATGACCTTTCTTGTGTTACTTTCTAATGAGCAGACACATTTTTCCAATCTGATGAAAATTTAACTTTCTGGGCAAAATATATTTCAATGCCTGGACCTTTCTCAAAAAACTATCACATCTCAATAGCCAGCTAACCACTTCTAATAATCAGTGTGAAAAATGCAGCTTCTTTTTGTTAATTCTGCTCATTCCCCATTGAGATCTGTGCAGTGAACTTCATAAGGATATAATCTTGTAATGATGTAACACAGAAGAACCACTATATTCAGTCAGAAAAATGTAAATCTAGTTTTGCTCATTCACATTTAAAATAGCAGATGAATTACTGTGTTTTATATGCTATAAGTGAAGTATGATAGATGATATGCATTATTAGGGGGTTCCTACTATGACTCAATAACACAAAGAGTTTGTAGTTGTTTGGGAGTACTAATCTTCATAGAAATTCACAGCAAGTATCATAATTATTTCCTCTTGTGTTACAATGTGAAATAATGTTTAAATTTTTAAGTATAAAATAATTTAAATCCATACTAATATATGTGTAGGAAAGATCCTTATGAAAAATCCTACATGTAAATTAGCAATACTTCAAACCTCAGACTGTCAATTGTTTCAGTGAAAAAAAAAGAAGAAGAAGAAGAAGAAGAAGAAATTAGCTGGCATGGTATATTATTGATCTATTAATATTTTTAAAACATATCCCAATTTTTAGAGGAGATTAAAACATCTGAATCCAATAAACTTAAACATTACTAAGTGAATTTTAAGTGGGCAGGACTTGAACCTGTATAAATATACATATTTATGGTTTGTTTTTCTTTCCATTTTTTGAAGTAATAATTTAAAAAATAATTATTTTTAAAAGGTGCCAGTATCATGCTGGGTTTCTGACCCTCATTTGGACATAATATCAAATAATTAGATCTATTCATATTTTCCATCACTTGGATATAACTATTTATATCTGTTCATAACATGGTATATATCAGTTTTATCTTTCAATCATTTTGTACATGGAGCTCCCATTAAAGTAAATTAGTGTTTACGTGGTAAGAGACTGCAGGACTGAGACTTAATGCTCTGTCACTGTGCAATGCTATAATATTACATGTGCTACTGTTGGAACCAGGCTACCCTCAATGAGGCAGTAGCAGAGCTCTGCTCTCTTTCCTGATCAGCCGCCAACTGGGTAGTCTCTTCCTTTTAAGTCCCCTTCTCCACACCTGACAATGCTGGAGGTGTAGTGGGGAGGGTCCATTGCCTGTCCTTTAAACTCTTGTTGCCTTGGCACTGGTATTGTCTGATCCAAACTTATGTATTATACAGAATTATAAACTATTAAATTAACAAAACTCTAACAAAAATTATAATTTAACAATTCTTCATCTTTATATTTCAATATCAAAGTTCAGTATGTATCCTCATAACTAATTTTTATTTCAATGGGGAATTATGGAAAAACTGATGACCTTTTATGTCAGCATTTCTTATCTTCTTTAAACATGGGTTTTCAGAAACCTTTTACTCAAAGTCCAACATTATGTTTGTGAATTATTACCAAAAAAAAAAAAAAAAACCCCAACAACCCAACACCCAACTTGTTAGTAATTTCCCCTGCATTGCATTTTGAGGGGTATCTCAATTTTGGGGCCTTAATCATCATTCCCCAACAGTTTTCTCACATGCAGGTGAATGGGAAGAAATGAGGAGTGGTTCCTAGTTGTTCCAGTTCCACATCTGCTCTTGGGACAGGGCAACTGTGCACTGTCCCATGTACAGGGCTTCTGGCAAAGCTGCAACTGAGCTCTATGTGAATATCCTTTTGATCAAGAGGTGTGGAACATTCACAGACTCAAAGGCCAGTGCTCTATCCACTAGACAAACTAGATACCATTAACTTAGGTTTGAACAGAGACTGGGAATGGCTCAGTGATTACACTAATTGAATCTATTTCCCCATGTTAAAGTATCCTCACACCTTCGTGTCAACTGTCCGAAATGGGCCATCTTGATTATCACTTCTAAAGTTTTTCTCCCCTGCTGATAAAAGTTTCTCATAATTAATTAGTGTCTTACAGTTGGTATGAGTACTTCCACCTTTTCATGTTCTCTGTATGTATAAATATCTTCTTCTTGTATGTTCCATTCTATGCATCCCATTAAGTGGGCGGTAGCCCACGAAAGCTTATGCTCAAATAAATTTGTTAGTCTCTAAGGTGCCACAAGTACTTCTGTTCTTTTCGCTGATACAGACTAACACGGTTGCTACTCTGAAACCTGTCTTTAATTATTAAATAGTAACCTGATTCTATCTTGTTGACCTCTCCCAAGGAAAGATATGGATTTGGCAGGTATGAGTATGGCAAAGTATTGACTGGACGGGTGACTTGACTCAGCTCTAGCTCTTGAGGAATTTTTTCGTTAACTATGAAGTACATACGCTATGTGGATTCCAGATTTCTTCCCCTTCTCCCCAGATTCCTATGTCCTCAGTAAGGAATACTGAATTCTCTTAGAAAATTCTCCCAGGAACAGTTTTTTAAATCTTTGTTTAGGGATTTCTTCCGCATGAAAAAGAAGCACGTGAACTTGAGTTGTTAGGGGACAACTTTCCATACAGAGGACACATAACTGACCTGAGTATGATCATCATTCCAGTCAAGTCAGAGCAGGTAGTCAAGGTAGCATGAGGTCAGCTCTTCCTCCTGCCCAGCCCAGCAAGTCCTACCCATGGATGGATTGGAGGGGCACATATCAAGTAAAATGGGGGATTTCATTCTGATACAAGATACAATGTAAAAGAGTAGATAAAATGAAACATTGTTACATTGTTTTATTTTTGAGAGGTGTGCTGACAATCGGATATTAACACAGCTGTGTTAACTTCAAAAGTGATTGGATACTCAAAACAGTATCTAATCAAATAATGTCTTTGAGTTTAGGGGTTGTAATTTTGTATGGAATATGTAGGATTAAATTTCCATCAAGCTGCATCTCAAAAGTCTAGTCACAGGACACTACAATTATAAACAGATATGTTCTATTTGTCTTAGATCAACCCAACAGGTTAACTGCACTTTACAGATACATATACATTTACTTTGGTTTTGGTTTGTTTTTTTTTCTGATTTGTCTTCATCATATTAAATTAGCATGATAGTTAAAGAAAAGTAAAGACATATGCTCCATTAAAACCATTTGTTTTACTTAATGTTAAGGGTGTGCTAATTCTTATTATCATGATTTAAAGTACTAGTTCTCTTCCACTTTTTAAAATATTTGCTTTTTGCCTGTAGTGAATCTGAGGGATGTAAAAGGTTGTAAGTATATGTGTATTTAGCTCTCAAGAATGGCCTGAGATATATTAAACATTCTGGGCTAGATTCTCATATGAAGTCCTGTTAAATAATCCTTTTAACTTCATTGGCACCATTTGTAGATTGAGGTGCTACTCAGCAGAAGAAAAATAGGAGACTGTGGCCTTTGTGGTAAATTTTAGTGGTCAGGACTTGAATGTGTGATCTTTGTATCACATATTAAATGGTTCTTTTCAGTCCCTCAAATTTAATTCCTTCAGTCTCTTGCCTTTCTTTGTAGAGTGTGATATTGGGAAGTGACTGAGACTATTTTACTCTCAGATTCTCAAGGTAGATTGTGACTCCAATAATCTGCCCTTCTTACATGTGGAGAGCTCACATTAATTTCAGTGGGTGTTCTATGCATGTAGGAAGAACTGAATCTTGGTGCTAAGATTTATAGAACAGATCTAAGGGAAACATTTTATCTTAAAGCTATACAGCTATGTGTATAATTGCTATTTCTAATTAATGCTGGTGATGTTCAGTGATATGAAGAATACTAGTGAGAATGAGATGCTCACTGTAGTAAAGGTTTTCTAGATTTTTAAAAACTGATAGTCTCACAATGTTGCAGTAGAAGTAAAAGGTTTTCCCTTTAGGTGCTAATATAACGTAAAGCTGCAGGTTTTTTTTACAAGAGCAAAGGTTCCTAGTCAAACAGAAGACAGTTACTGATATTCAAATTCTAACATCATGATTATTATTGATTTAATGTCATTAAAAGATCTTTAAATTATAAGGACTAAGTCTTGACATTGATGTTTACGTAATAATCCTACAGAATTCCCATGCGAAGAGGGAGGGCAGATTATGGTCATTATACCATACAGAGGCTTACATTTAGGCATAAAATGAGAAAAGACTACTCTACTAAACTTCCCATGTATTACTTTGTCTCTTTTCAGATAAAGGTTGCTACTATGTATGCTTGAATTTATTGCAAGAGTTCTACTCTGTGAGGGAAGACAGATGTATGTCTCTGCATGGGTGACGTTGTGTGACATTCTGCATGTAAACTTTTAAAAGCTAAAATTTGTTATTTGTTAACTGCCTGGCAGTTGAAATTTACAAATAAAAATAAATTGCTATTGAGGACCCTGGAAAAGATCACATGGTATCACAGAGCAAAATCTTACTAGTGCCTTCTTCTCTTATCTAGAGTCCCTGAAACAAGTGGGAATGGTCTGTTATTTGTCCATTGTAATCAAGTCCTGTTTTAACACATGGCATGGACATGTGAAATGCAATACAAAATTGTTTATTTGATGATAAAAAAAATGGAAACAAGACTTCCCTAAATATTTTAAGTAAGGTTAGAGACAAGTCAAGTGGAGACAACTGGAAACTAAACAACTGGAAAGTAAAATATACATTTTAAATGGACTTATTTAAAAGAGCAGAAATGTAGAAAAACAGCAGAAAATGAGTTTGATATGGGCACACTATTTCTTAAACAATCCAGTCAACTCAAACTATGATCTAGTGGAGTGGTTCTCAACCTGCGACCCACAGGCCGCTTGCAACCCTATCAGCAGAGAGAGGCAGCCTATGTCAGATTCTTAGGGCCATACAGGTAGTATTGGATGCATCCCACATAACACATTGCGGGCCACATATGGTCAATAGGTTGAGAACCACTGATCTAGTGAGTGTCAGTAAGTGATCAGATGGATTTATAATGCTATTGACTTCCTTTATAAAGTGTTTTGAGACCTACTGATGGAAAGCACTCTATCTATCAAAGCTGATAGTGATGATAGCTTAAATAGTTGCTCACTATGATATTTAACTGTCAGTGGAGAAGTCTTATGCAAAATAGGGTAATACATTTGTTACCACTTCCTGAATAAGTCTGTGAGAAGTATTAGGGTAATACTATAACGTGGTTAGAAATATGTGGTTTCCTTAGTTGGGACTAGACCGTTGGAGTTTCTGTGCAGTTATACTCCTGTGTGGCATTTGAACTGTTGGCACAGGGTGTTCCTGCTGGCTGTTGGTGTTTTTTTCTCCGTTTCATGCAATCAGTCATTTAGATATACAGCTAAAGTTTCCATTACTCTTGTATGTGTGCTGTTTACTTTTCCTCTGTGTTTTAGTGGTTTGGCAGTACATTAATCACTGGTCATTCTTGCATTTGGTCTTGATTATGTGGGAGCAATCTGATTTTCTCTTTATTGGTTTCATATGGTGGTGCTGCTTATGTTTGTATCACAATAAGAGTTTAGATACTGCTTTTGAGAGAACTTGCACACACAACCTCAGTGGATCCCTGAGTGCATCTATTTAATTTAAATAAACCTATTTTCATTATTCAAAATATCTGGGTGTGCCTTTTTGCACTGTTGCTGCCTGAAGCAATCTAGAAGGGGATGAGCTCTACCCACCAGCCTTCATGGGGATGTACAATTGATTGAAAGTGTAGTCATTCACAACCATGTTGACTCTATCTCTTTCCATAAGAAGTTATATACCAAGCCCTGGCTGACTGCTTAGGAACCAGCCAAACAGGCCTTGATCTAGAGACAGGAAGGATTTTTTTTTTTTCAAATGTTGGATATTTTTTCAAGACATTCCTGGAGCATCTGCAAGCATTACAGGATCTGACTAACCAGAATTTCAGAATCAGAAAAAAAGAAACTGAAGGAAATGCCATGACAGCCACAGAACTCCCTTGATGAGAATAAATAACAGGGAACAGTCAGGAAGGAAGGCAGTGTGTGAGAGAAGAGCAATGCAAGGGAAGTAGTAAAAGACGAAACAAACAGAGGAGTAGAGGAAGAAACCAACCAATGTGGAAAATAGTGTCAGAGAGAGAAAAACAGACAGAAAATATGTGTGCGCCTTTGGATCTCACTGCATCACAGGTGTCTGCTAATTCCTGGCCTGACCTTACCTTTGTTTAGTGTAAACAAAGGCCTGCTCAGGACTCTCCCCAGCCAGCCCCACTTTAGCTCTGTCTCTCTCTCTCTGCTAGATTCGGCACAGAAATTCAACATTTTTGAAGGGTTACCTTCACAACTGAAGGACAAATTAAGCAGCACAAAAATACACTTAATTTAGGCCTGTATTTCCAATGTAGTTATTCTCATAGTGGAAGATACCTGACAATGACAACCATAAATACAAATAAAGGTCTGGTTTCAGCAAATGAAAAGAAAAGGAGATTAGTTATAAACTGTTTCCAGAGATGCTGAGCAGCAGGCACATTTTATAAACTTCATGATCAACTCCTGCAATCTGAAATAGAAAGTCAAGAACTGCATCTCAGTGCAACAAGCATATATCTGTCATTGTGTCAAAGTTTAAATCAGGAAACAATTTGTGAAGCACATTGAAGTTGCACCTGTAGTAGTAGCTGATGCTATTTCCAGATAAACTTTGCTTGAAACAAGCACAGCTGAAGACCTGTAGATGAGCTACAAAGCCAAAGATCTCATAGATGATAGAAAACCAAAAAGCCCAAAGACCCTGTAGACAAGCAGGTCAACAATGAAGCAGGTCTAAGCAGACTTCCTGCTGAAATAGGTTTGACATTCCCATCTAGTAAGTCACTTTCAAGATTGTTTTATCATCTGAGCTATTACTCATGCTTGTACTGCTTGTCCTTACCAGTCCACTGAGAATGATATGCCATATGGACAGTTTCCTTTTTGTCATATAGGCCACCATTTTTCATCTTCATTTTACAGAATGAAAAATGCACCACGCTGAAGATTTACATGTCAAGTGGCTAGTATACTGATCTCTTTCAGATTATGCATACTGTCACATTTATTGGTTGTTCAAGGATACAGATTTTCGAAAATCGGTCTGGTTAACAGTGATTGAAAGAATACTCTAAAGTCAATGTCTGTTCATGGCAGAAGCAAACAACATGTGTAGTCAAATGTGGCAGCTTTACAGTTCACGGAGGATCAATGCATGTCTTGATAAACAAGCATCTGAACATAATAAGAAATGGCAAGAAGTACTAAAAATATTGATTGATGCTGTTAAAACTTTAGCTAGTTTAGGTCTCCCCTTCATGGCCACCGTGAAGTGCTGGAGAGCAACAATGATGGTATTTAGTTGAGCATCATTACGCTATTTGCAAGGCACACTGTCACTTTTGCTCAATATATCAGTGACACTAAGGGAAATCAAGTACTTAAACAAGACAATTACTGATGAACGTAAGTCTTTTAGCATCAGAAGCCAGGAGGTACATACACCTCTACCTCGATATAATGCTGTCCTTGGGAGCCAAAAATTCTTATCGCGTTATAGGTGAAACTGCATTATATTGAACTTGATTTGATCTGCTGGAGCGCGCAGCCCTGCCCCCTCAGAGTTCTGCTTTACCACGTTATAGCCGAATTCGTGCTATATCGGGTGGCATTATATCAGGGTGGAGGTGTACTTCATAGCTGTAAAAAAGATAAGTTGTTACCTGGAAATATTAGCCATGTTGATCTGATGACTATTTTGCTTCTATTTGTTAATATTGATCATTTTGAAGGAAAAGTAGGTATTAAAGAGCATTTTGTAAGCTTTGTGGCAGCAAGTGAGGCAGATGCTGCCTCCTTGTGTGACCAGTTATCTAATATAGAATTCTGCAAGTATGGATTAGACCCCAAATACATGTCTGGACAGGGATATGATGGGGACAGTGTTATGGCCAGAGCTTGTGGAGGACTGTAAGCAAAAAAATGAGAGAATATCTGTCAGGCAGAGGAGACAAAGTGTATGCATCATACATTGATTGCTCAGTACATCAAATTAACCTACTTTTGGTGCATGCTGCTGAAGATAAGGCCAGTCCAGATCTGAAGGGTTTGTTCTGAACTTTGCAGGAAATATATAAATATTTTGCAGACTCTAACCGTCGATAGGGAAAGCTAATGATTAAGTCCAAAATAATCATTACCTTCATACTTTTGCTTGAAACAGTGAAGTTTTGCAAAGGGAAGAGGAACTTGATGATGTGCCTCAGACCCCTGAAGAAGTTGGCAGGATAGATGCAGCACATAAAATTGAACAGGCTTCTGAAGAATGAAGGAGATCTTTAGATTTAAAGACAATCTGCAATACTAAATGGGCAGCTCAAATGAAAGCCAATGAGAGTAAATTTTCAGAATACAATTGAATCCCTATAAGTTGAAACTGTTGCTTAATGCAGGAGCCGGGGACACACATCAAGAGTAAAAAACAACTTGTCTTTCATGGTCTGGATGTTCTACCTCAATCTGTTATGGTGACATAGGATCTTGGTTATCATGGCTGCAGCCTCTGGAATCCTTCAGCCAAAGAAAATTAATCTGTGCCAGGACATTTAAGAGCACAGTGAATGAGCTCAGTGAACTCTGATATGAAGAAAAGTACAAGGAAATTGTAAAAGCATCTCAGAACAGGTGGGAATCAATGGGTTTTGAAAATTCAAACTATCCAAGCGACAGGAAGAGACATGAACACCACACGTGATGAATTTGCATACAGTTCTGTCTTTGAAGCAAAGGATAACCATTGAAGGAGATATTTTGAGGTTTTAGACAAAACAGGGAACTAAAATCTCAGTGTGAAGGATTTCAAGAGGTAGTTAAGCTGTTTGGTTTCCCCCAGCCCAAGTGACTTTGAAATATAACTTTAGAAAAGTCAACAGAGGAAGTTCTTAAATTCATGGGAAAATACTCTTAATTTTCTTCAGACTTGATTCAGGAGATTGTGTCATTCAGGCTGTATTATTTTACAGAGGACACAGAGGTGTTCAGTTTGTCACTTGCAATCCAGAGCTACTTGAGTTTCATAGTGTCAAGTTCTCTCAATGATTTTTTACCAGAAGTGGAAAATGGGCACGGCTCAGTGACCTTGCTTTCCTTGCAAGTGAGGAAGACAAGACAGCAAGGATGGAGCTGGACATCATTATAGAACAATTTGCCAAGAAAAAGTGTTACCGTGGTGCAATATTCCAGTAGTTGGCAGCATGTGAGCCAACACAGTTTGGGTGAGATTCCATTTTTGTTTAGGCTTGTGATTTTTTTTTCATGTTTTTTTTTAACTTTCTATCTTTAAAAAGCCTAAGATGATGTGACCTTTGGGTCTTGTGTTGCATGTTGGCTGGCCTTGCTCTAACCCTTAAATCTGGCCCTGTAAATGCACACCTGCTACAGCACTGGCCCTGGCTAAGAGCTTCAAAGTGAGCTGAAGAGAGAAGACAGTGTCCATGGATGTTCTGAGCACATCTCTTTTTTAAAAGCGATCTGTAGCACCTTGCGATGGGATATACAAACCTCACGCTGGGCATCGTGGGGTTAAGGGATTATTTTGGGCTCAGCCAGCCCCGCCACAACTGCAGCAAATACTCCATCTGCTGGAGAAATTAAAAGACAGGGAATTAGCTTATTTGGGTGGCAGAGCTGGAGGTGAACAGACTTGCAGCCCACAGCTCCAGCAGTGCAGAGCAGAGGGAAGCCTAAGGCACTGACACAGCTGCCCAAAGGGGCCCTCCCTAAGGGAAGGGAAGACCCACCCCAGAGACAACCAGAAAGGGACGTATCCTGTGGACTTTGGACATTGGTAAACCCCTCTTATTTATTGTGTTAAAAAAGCAAGTATTGGATGAATGGACTATAAGGTGGATAGAAAGCTGGCTAGATTGTCGGGTTCAATGGGTAGCGATCAACAGCTCGATTCTAGTTGGCAGGCGGTATCAAATGAAGTGCCCCAGGGGTCTGTCCTGGAGACAGTTTTGTTCAACATCTTCATTAATGTTCTGGATGATGGGATGGATTGCACCCTCAGCAAGTTTGTGGATGACACTAAGCTGCGGGGAGAGGTAGATATGCTGAAGGGTAGGAATAGGGTCCAGAGTGACCTAGACAAACTGGAGGATTGGGCCAAAAGAAATCTGATGAGGTTCAACAAGGAGAAGTGCAGAGTCTTGCACTTTGCACAGAAGAATCCCATGCACTGCTACAGACTGGGGACCGACTGGCTAAGTGGCAGTGATGCAGAAAAGGACCTGGGGATTACAGTGGACGAAAAGCTGGATATGAGTCAACAGTGTGCCCTTGTTGCCAGCAGATCAAGGTAAAATGATTATTCCCCTCTATTCGGCACTGGTGAGGCCACATCTCGAGTATTGCATCCAGTTTTGGGGGCCCCACTACAGAAAGGATGTGGACAAATTGGAGAGAGTCCAGCAATTTGGGGGCTGGAGCACATGACTTATGAGAAGAGGCTGAGGGACCTGGGCTTATTTAGTCTGCAGAAGAGAAGAGTGAGGGGGGATTTGATAGCAGCCTTCAACTACCTGAAAGGGGGTTCCAAAGAGGATGGAGCTCGGCTGTTCTCAGTGGTGGCAGATGACAGAACAAGGAGCAATAGTCTCAAGTTGTGGTGGAGGAGGTCTAAGATATTAGGAAAACCTGTTTCACTTGGAGGGTGGTAAAGCGCTGAAATGGATTACCTAGGGAAGTGGTGGAATCTCCATCCTTAGAGGTTTTTAAGCCCCAGCTTGACAGATCCCTGGCTGGTATCATATAGTTGGTGTTGGTCCTGGTTCGAGCAGGGCGGTGGACTAGATGACCTCCTGAGGTCTCTTCCAACCCTAATATTCTATGATTCTTGGACTAAGCTGACCTAGGGGGACAACAGGAGAAAGAGGCCCAGAGAGGGCAGCCTTGGCTGCCAGACTACTGATAGCCCAAAGAACCCTGGGTCAGAGCCTGACAGAGTGGGAGGGTCAGGGCTTCCCTCCACACAATCTTCTTGGCAGTCAGAAGTTGCGGTCCTGACCAGTAGACCATGCTCCCCAAACAGACCCCAAATGAGGACTGTCACACACCTTTTCTTCTTCTGTACTTCTGGTGAGGATTTTCCATTCTCCCATCATAGAGAGTGGTAAAGCATACAAGAGTCATGAGTAAGGCTACATTTTAATCACAGGTATTTTTAGTAAAAGTCATGTACAGGTCACAGGCAGTAAACAGAAATTCATGGCCCGTAACCTGTCCATGACTGTTACTAAAAATACCTGCTGTGACTTAAACTTGGGTGGGGATCTGCGGGTGCTAGGAGGGGCAGTCTGGGGACACCAGGGATGCTGAGGAAGGCGATTCAGGAGACCCTGCTGGTGGGGAGGGGGCAGGCAGCACAGCCCGGGATCCCCACTGTTGCTGGGGGTGGGCCAGGGCGTGGCATGTGGCCAGGACCCCATGCTTTTGCTGCAGGGGGCAGGGAGGGTTGGTGGGGCTGGCAGGAGCTCCCTACCCGGCTCCACATCCCTGCAGCTCTTAGACAGCAGGGGGAGGGTCAGGGGGCTCAGTGCACTGCTCCAGCCACAAGCACCAGCTGCCGCCGCTCCCATTAGCCAGGAACCGCAGCCCATAGGAGCTGCAGGGGTGCGGCCTGGGCAGTTGGCAGCATAGAGCTCCCCTCCCCACGGCCCCTCCACTGCCTAGGAGTTACGGGGCCATGGGAGCTGGGGAGCCTCCCACCCCGAGGTAATCATGCCCCCAACCCCCTGTCCCTAGCCCTGACCCTGCTCCCACACACCCAAACTGCTGCTGGTGGCCCAGGAGCTGCCTGGCCCTGGCATCCCCTGAGCCAGCACCAGCAGCTGCAGAAGTCACGGAAAGTCACGGAAGCCCTAGTCATGAGCAAGACAGTAATCCTTGGAAGCCTCTGGGTGACTCTTCCTGTCTCTTTCCAGAAGATGAAAAATAGCCATGTTATACAGCACATCAGTTTATGCTCTCAACACTGGTTCAAATCGCAGTGCAGGTGCACAATTGCAAATTACTCACAAAACAAAATTAAATCCATAAGTTGATTCCAGTCTCATCACTCAGGATTTTTATTTGGCATAGAACACAGCTATACTGCTAGACAGTAACTCCTCATGTAACGTAGTTATGTTACTGAAAAATGCAACTTTAAGCGAAATGATATTAAACTAATCTAATTTCCCCATAAGAATTAATGTAAATGAGGGGGTTAGGTTCCAGGGAATTTTTTTTCCACCAGACAAAAGACTATATATAGAGAGAGAGATATATACACACACACAATATAAGTTTTAAACAAACGATTTAATACTGGTACACTGTGATGATGATTGTGAAGCTTGGTGTAGGTGGTGGAGTCAGAGGGTGGGATTTTCCCTTACTGCTAAATGATGAACTAGCAATTTGCTGAGCCTTCAAGGGTTAACTCTCTCACTCTACAAAGCAGCAGGAATGGAGGGAGGGAAGACAACCCAGACAGAGACACACATCATTTGTGTGAGAGAGAGATATGCACATTTCCCCTTTAAGTACACTGCATTGTTAATTAGATCAGCTTGCTGAGACTGCAGCTGCCGCAAGCTCCCTCCATCTTGAGCCCTGGTGTGTCCCCCCTGTTCTATGGGAGATGGGGTAGGTGGGGTGTAGGAGCAGGGGGAGGGAGACACGCTGACATTAGTCCCCCTGTTCCTTCCCTCCCCACCCCCCTCGCACAGCAAGCAGGAGTCTCAGGGAGCTGCTGCAAGGCAGAGGGCAGGAGCAGCACATGGCAGTGGGGGGAGGGATAGCTGAACTGCAGGCAGCTGCTGCACAGGGAACTTAGGGGAGCAGGAAGCTGATAGGGGGAGCTGATAGGGGGGCTGCTGGACCACCCTGGTTCCAAGCCCCCACCAACTAGCTGCGATGGGCTGCTCTTCCTGCTGCCAAACACTGTTATAAGGGAGCATTGCACAACTTTAAACGAGCATGTTCCCTAATTGATCAGCAATGTAACAATGAAACAACGTTAACTGAGATGACTTTAAGTGAGGAGTTACTGTACTGAGTTGACCAGAATCAAACAAAAGGGATGGGTATAGGGTGTACCACACATCCAAAGTTACATGGAAAATCTCTTCCGTTACATAAAACTACATATTACATTGTACTTCCTGTACCAGGGGTCAGCAACCTTTCAGAAGTGGTGTGCCGAGTCTTCGTTTATTCACTCTGATTTAAGGTTTCGCATGCCAGTAATACATGTTAACGTTTTTAGAAGGTCTCTTCCTATAAGTCTATAATATATAACTAAACTATTGTTGTATGTAAAGTAAATAAGGTTTTTAAAATATTTAAGAAGCATCATTTAAAATTAAATTAAAATGCAGAGCCCCCCGGACTAGTGGCCAGGACCCAGGCAATGTGAATGCCACTGAAAATCAGCTCATGTGCCACCTTCAGCACACATGCCATAGGTTGCCTACCCCTGTACTATACGTTTGATCACACTTTGGGATATCGGCTTGGTTACTTTGTAGGACCCAAATGGTGACTCTGATGACTGAATAATCCTTCTCAATTGTTTTGTATTTTAGACAGTATTTTGCTTGCTTAAGTCTATTCAAATCTAGTATCACATAATATATAAATGTAATAACTGGTAATATGTAACATTAGCAAACTCTACGATCTTTGGACAGTGGGAAAACTCTGCACCAGCACCGTTACTGGAGACATAGCCTAGTGAGGTTGTTCTTCAAAATTCTACCAAAATTATTTAAATCTTGTTTTCCTGAGTATTTATGTATTTATTTATTTTATTTGAATATTTAGGTTTTGTATGGCTTGGAACACAAAGTTTCAGCCTGCAGCAAATATGTTTTTCCATGTTTTAATATAAGAAAATGAGTTTTTGCTGTTTTCAGTTACAAACATTGAGTGGATACACATGCAGTGTAGATTTTACGTTTAGCGCTCTTGTAATTTAAAAACCGCTTTGCTGTTAAAATTGCCAAGTTGTGTCCTTAACATGGCTTTGACCATAAAGAAAACAAGAAAAATTGAGGCACTTGAAAAGAAAGTGAAATGTTTCCTAAATAACCATGAAAGAACAGTTTAAGGTCTTATTATTTCAGGCCCAAATCTTGATCCACATGTGGGTATGCAAGACTCAAAAAGCAATGATAATGCCAAATTTCAGTTGTACGGCAGGGTTACTGTATGAAGAAGCCATGCAAGGTGAACTTTGCAACCTTCTCTGTCAGGCCCTCAGAGTGGAGTGACTGTGGGCAAACCAGAAAGTTAGATGGACAAAGTATTCACAGCATACATCCACCATCTTCAGTCCCCACTCCTCTTAGCCTTGCCAAGGAGTACTGGCTGTTCAAGAAGTAAATCCCTTTTTGCAGGATTGAAGGAGGATTCTGTTTTTATATGCAGCTTGATATTTCACTTGTGCAAAGATGTTTTTATCAGGCTTTGGGGCAAGAATCAAGATATGGCTCCAAAGAGTGCCTGGTTAGACACATTTCCAAACCAAATATTTGTGAACCTTGCCCTCATTTTCCAGGACCTGTGTTCAAGGCTCAGTGTCTATAATGGAGGTGGGGGTCGGGGTGGGGCTGAGAGAATGATGACATCACAAACACTTAAAGCAGGGGATAGAGTCAACTCCCTGGTCTGGCTGAGTTGTTTGTAATGCCATCATTTCTTTCATGAGAAACACAGAACCTTGACCCCAGCTCAGGACATGGCAGGGAAAATCAAACAAAACCTTTCCACCTGCTTTTCAAATAATGTTTGTGTGTTTTGTTTTTGAAATGAGAAGCCTATAGAATTATAAATGAAAACACAGCTTTTTTAAAAGAAAATTTTAAAACAACTTCTTTTAAATCTTAAAATTCAAATAGATACAGGAAACAAAAGGAAGTAAGAAGTTAAAAATGAAAGGAAATAAAATCGAGGAAGTAAGGCTTTACTGTCAGACTTTTGGGTAATGAGAATAAGTACACATTTTAGCACCCACCAAATCTAAGACATGATTCCCTGCTGACTGTGTGTTTGGGGGTGGCCATGGGGAGGGGAGGAATCCTCTCCCCAGGTCACAGAGCAGACAAGGACCAGTCCCAGTGATGCTACTCAAAGGCTGAAGTAGTAATTCTGGCCATTGCACCCCTCATCCCGTTGTGTGTGGAGGACTTGAGGCTTGGTAGAACCTTCATGCTTCACCCCTCTTCAGCTGGAAAGAACTGCTGTGCCAGAAGTCCCCAGAATGCTGGATTGTTCACGGCAAGAGGCTCCCCACTCAGCATAACCACAGCAGTTCCACTGTGTCATAAACCCTGTTTACCTGTACTAGAGGAAAGAGGATTTGAGCCTTTGTGATAGAAGATCTTAGACACTGTTTGAATTTCTAGTAAAAAGCATCTAATTTCAACTCAAAAGTGCTTTAGTTGCTATTGTACCAAAAATGTCATAAGGATATATATTTCTGTGCAGGAACTGTATAGTTTCCATATTCTATAGCTGAGTAACTAAAGGAGCCAATATAATCTTCCTATTCAAAATAAAACAAATCCCATAAACTGCCTACATAGCAGACTTTTTTATTGTATAAGGATTTTATTATATGAATTTTTTTTTATTTTGGGGGTAAAAAGAAATGGTCAATGGAACTGTATATTAACATAACAGTGAACCAGATTCTGGCCTGTACTTTAACCACAACAACTTTCCTCCCTAATTATATGCCTAACTACTGTTTTGCATGTGCAAATACGGGGTTATGTTGTTGCATGAAGATTTTTGTGGGTGCAACCCATTCTGCCCATATTTGAAAATATATTCATTGTATTTTGATTCAATTTTTAATATCTTATTTGAATCTTATTTGTTCCCACAAATACTGGAATATCTTTTATGACTATGGGTTTTTAAGGTTCTTTTTTCATTAACAAAAAAATTATTTAGCTTTCTGTTGAACAGCGATTTGCAAACAAATTTTTAAAATATAAAATGTGCATTTTTTCTTTCCCTTATGCTACCACTTTCTATTCCTTAGAATATTTTCTCTTTCTGTGATTCCTTTACAGCTGCTGCACATAAAGTCTGATAATGATCAACATATGTTTCAAAGACCCTCCACCTTTTTCTGGTGTAATAATGAGGATTCAACTCCTTGTTTAGATATCTCTTCCATTACACTTACTCCTATGAGCTCTCCTGACTCCAGACTATCATCTGGACTATTAACACCACCACCTTCAAAAAGTGGTCTTCCAAAGCCAGTCAATGAATACAGCATCCCAAGACCTCGTGTAATCCTGCTGTGCAAAATTTTTTTTCTATTTTCCCATGTTCTTTGTTGTGTGTTGATTGTATTAAATATACATTTTGTACAGTGGTTAAAGGACAGATCAGATGTATTGTAGGTTTTGTCTGGGTACGGTTAAAATATGGAGACTTCTTGAGATGTTCTGTAGTGCCTGCATCATATCCTTAAGATAATACCCTATTTTCCCAACTTTTTAACATTTCTTTTTCTTTACATTCTAATGGTTTACCTGTATGTGCTATATTTATTGGACTAGTTTGCTATTTTTGGTAGAGTAATTATACTAATAATAGCTATTTACATTATTCAAGACAGTGTCCCAAAAGTCTGATTTGGAGGGCTTTAATTTTTTCAGTAGAAAGAGAACTTGGGTAAGTGAGAAAGTATTGATTAGCCAGACGAGCAATCAGCCATTATATTTATTTTACCATAGTTTATATAAACTCTGTGCAAAATGAAGGCTGCAGATTATTTTATTCTAAATGATCTGTAACATGCATATTGACTGCCTTCTCATAACAATTTGTCAATACTCACAACCTTTTTTCCATTTGCAAATGACATTTGGCTGTATTTGGCAAACATTATCATGGCTTTCTGCATGTGTTTACTGAATAAAAATGCTTCTCATGTTCATCCAGATTTTAATAGTGCACATTTATTTTTTGAATTAACCACTAATGATCAAATTTAATAAAATTAGTTGTATTAATGGTATCAAAATATCCAATGAATATGACAAGAAATTGGAATATTGAACAGCAAAATATGAATGAAAAGCTTTTACCAAAAAGACTCATTTAAGACTGACCTTAAATATTGTTTACGTCTCTCTCTAGCTTCTGCAGAGCTATTTATAACCTTAAGTTCTCAGTTATAATCTACTGGCCACAATTCACGCAAAGATCTTCCATGAACATCAGTGGGAAATCTGCATGTGAATCTAGGGTAATTTATGTCTCATAAATACATGCATGGCGTGATATCATGCTCCTGATGCAGACAAACCACCTCTCCTGTCGGTGGGAGTTCTATTTGCATGAGGAGTGTGAGATCTGCCCACTTTTTGATTACTGTTGTTTGTGCTGCACAGCCTGCAAATTACACACAGAATTCCGATGATATTAATGGGAGTTCTATGTGCAGATTAACAAGAGTCTATTGCACATAAACAATATTCTCTCAAGAACCGTTGGGCCATAGGCTGTCTCTGAAGTGCATGTGCTTACACCTCTTGATGTCAGCAAGAGTGTGTGCATATGTGTGTGAAAAGTCCCATATAATTTAATCATTTTTTAAAAAAGAAGTTGAACTCTAATCTTACCACAAACATGCATGAGAATTATTTATTTTAAATAGAATGAAGTAAAAAAACAAGCCAAAATTTTTATATGTGGAACCCTTAAATTAGGCACATCAATACATATAAATAAAAACGGGCCAACCTCAGAAGGGCTGAGTATGCCCAGATCCTACAGTACATATATAAAATATAAATTCCAAATTCATGAGCTGGACTTATGTGATTTTGAGAAAATAATACCACAAAAGGCTATTGAATAAAGACAATATAGATGAATATACAGGAAATAAATACTTTAGGACTGTCTCCAGCCCAAGCTTTATATATTATACAGATTATATCTATAGATATATATATATAAAATCTTTCCAAGCAGTACAGTCTGTAGAAGTCCGAGAGTCAACACATTCAAGAAACAGGTTAGCTTTTTGCAGAAAACAACACTTTCAAAAAACCCTGCCAACTGGGGAGTAGAAGAGCATTTCACTGAGAGAGGAAGAAGTACTGAAAATGAGATTTCTGCCTCCAGTGAGTTCTTATCCAGAGCCTGTCTCTGCTCTATCTCCCCTTCTTCTCCACCACCTCCTGGAGTGATGCTGAATGAGAGAATGCTGCAGATGAGCGAAATATTTGGGTAGCCTCAAGAAGCAGAGAAGGCTGGTTCTGGCCTGTATATGGACTTTATGTTAAAAATAATAATAATAGTAACCTAGTTATATGAGTAGAAGGTTTTAATTGATCCCGCACAGAGTGAATGTGCTGCTAAAGAATCGCATTCTGATCTCCAGCTCTGCCCTTCTTTTCTGGAATGGAACTGTGTGGCTGCATCTCTGGGAAGGGACAGTTCAAGCTACAGAGAAACTACTAACGAAAGGAAAATACCTTTCCAACATTCCTATTACAGCTGTGTGTCCCAGGAGGGCTGTGGAACGCCCATGAGCCAGCATCTGTAAAGGCTGCTTATCACACAGGTTGTAGCACTGAGATAATCTGACTAAATCAGTCTGTCTTAATCCTGTGGTTACAACCTCTTTCATATCAGCATTTTGACCAAATTGAGAATTATTTTACCAAGTAATTAGGAAATAGGACTTTTTCATTTCACATTATAGTATTTCTAGTTTCCAGAAGCTTGTTTTCTATAATGTGAGTAAAGCTGAACTTGCATTTGTGTTTCCCATATCAATGGTATATATTTTGCCTTAGTTTGGTTTGTCATTCTGAATTTTTAAGCTGTGTTTTTAGTGTCTGTTCTGTATTGACTTGATAGCGTTGTATTCTGTGTCCTGGGAATGATGGTAGAACTGCTGTATGAGCTGTGATTAATGTTTTTATTTTAATGTGACTTTAAAACCACAGTAACTTATTTGCTTATCCAGTATTTGCTGAAGTCTGCTAAAAAGTCCTGGGCTTTCATAATGAAATATTTTCTGCTCCCCATTCAAGGATATATTTTTTTTAATTTTG
Organism: Chelonoidis abingdonii; assembly: GCF_003597395.2. Taxonomy (NCBI): domain Eukaryota; kingdom Metazoa; phylum Chordata; order Testudines; family Testudinidae; genus Chelonoidis; species Chelonoidis abingdonii. The sequence goes on along the minus strand of NC_133778.1, from coordinate 29,410,392 downwards.
GATTTTAATATTACATGTTGTCAGTGTGTTAGATGTCCAGGTTATTGCTTATCACAAAATACATTCCACGCATTGAGAAGAGCAGCATAGGTTATCAAATAAATACTCATGTTATATAAGGATAAATCAGTAACAAAAAATATTGTAATTATATCTTTTAATTTCAGGCACTAGTTCTGTACATTCAAATGTATAGCCTACTGCTGTTGCCCCGTTATCTTAAATGGGTCTTGGGAATAATACCTCTATTCAAATTCTTTTTAATTTAGAGTTATTTCTGTCCGGCTCTTTCAGGTCTAAATGTCATTTATTTCTGGCTATCTCAGATTTACTGAAAATGTGAAATTTACGATGCTATTCAGGTTTTAGCATGTCCCATAAACTCTTGGTTGTGAATGCCATTTGCTTGGTGTCAGGAGCTGGGTTTTGCATGCTGTTATTTTTGATACTGTAGCTCTTATCTGCATGCTGAAAAGTTCAGTATTGTGATTTTTCATGTGAAATATTACCCTAATATTTATTGTCCTTATTGTAGGCAGGCAGTGTGACACCTAAATCACCCTCCACTGACATCTTTGATATGGTTCCCTTTTCTCCCATATCCCCTCAGTCATCAACACCTACTCGCAATGGCACACAGCCTCCTCCAGTACCCAGTAGATCTGCAGAGATCAGTAAGTTTTGTAACAACTGACCTAATTTTTTCATATATTGTTTTTTTAATAAAGCATCTAAAATGGTTTACTGACATTTTCGTGACAAGCCATTTACTGTTTTTGATAGTCACATGTCTGATAATGCCATTTCATTTTTATACCATCTGACCCAAATTCTTTGCAGTTCCTGCCAAGTTAAATAATGGATACATTCATTGAATTGATTAAACTATCATATTCACAATTCGACAGTTGGGAATTAAAACTTCCTTACTTTTTATAGTATGTTTTGGGTTTTTTAAGTTAACCCAGGAAGTATTTTGACTTCCAGTTACATTTTCTTTATTGCGGCTCGCAACATTAATATTTTTGAAAACCTCCTTTTGGTGGGGAGGGGGTGGCAGGAAGAGTGGTGATGGTATAGAAGGGAGAGTTGGATTCACAACTGAATATTCAGAGTTTATTGGGTAATAGTGTTCATGTAACTTTTCATGTTATCCATAAGAAACAAAGATAAAAGCTCAGACTCTCAGTATGAAAGTAGTTTTTTCTGTTTCCAGCATTTCACTGTGATGGAGGAATATTGCATTTTATTGCCTGGCATGGTCTAGAACAGGGGTGGCCAAGCTGTGGCTCCAGAGCCACATGCAGCTCTTCAGAGGTTAATATGTGGCTCTTTGCATAGGCGCCAACTCTGGGGCTGGAGCTACAGGCGCCAATTTTCCACTGTGCTACAGGGTGCTCACTGCTCAACCCCTGGCTCTGCCCCAGGCCCGGCCCCCACTCCACCCCTTCCCCCAAGGCTGCTGCCCCTTTCCCTGTCTCTGCTGCACCCTTGCTCCTTCTCTTCCCCACCTTCAAGCCTCCGGCACACCACAAAACAGCTGATCGCAGCAGGCAGGAAGTGAGGGATGGAGGGTTAGGTGCTGATCAGCAGTGCTGCTGGCGGATGGGAGACACTGAGGGTGGGGAGGGAGCTGACGGGGGGCTGCTGATGTGTTACTGTGGCTCTTTGGCAATGCACATTGGTAAATTCTGGCTTCCTCTGAGGCACAAGTTGGCCACCCCAGTGTAGAAGTCATATCCTGAGAGTTGCTGAGCTCTCCGAATTTGACCCCAGAATGTACTAGAGAAAGTAGAATACCCAATTCAGCCCAACTACAAGTCCACTGAAGTCATTAGTGTTTTGCCTGCTCAAATCAAGGTTCAATTTGATCTGCAGACTTTACAGAATGTGTCACTGCACATCTTCCACCTAGTGTACACATGAAGATCCATTTCCTGGTCTCATCTAGGTCAGTGGCAAAAGCCCATTGATTTCAGTGGAAGTAGAATCGGGCCCAAAAATACCAGGTAACAGAAATGGTACCTAATTCTGATCACAGTTACACTGGTGTAAATTAGGAGTGACTCCAATTAAGCTATGCATTAACTCAGTGTAGAAAAGTGGTATAAATGAAACTAACATCAGTCCTGATTTTAATTTCTTTAACTTAACAGAAAAACACTGCAAGAGAATTTGCCATTTAACGGTGAACTGAAAGGCTGTTTATAGTTGATGAAAGTATTTGCATTTCCTTTGAACAGCAATGTTGCAGTTGTGTTGCAATTGTGCAATGGAGCTTTATAATGTTTGGTGTTTTTCTTAAAGCCCCATCTTTTGAGTCCTCTGGTTACAACAAAATCTCAGTTTTCTTTTTTTTTTTTAAGTATATTTCTAGCCCTCGTAGTTGCAAAGAAAATCTTGAAAATGTAAACCTCAAAGGCTCAAAAAACAGAAAGTAGATAATGAGAGCAAACATTAATTTTGTTTTAAAATTTCATGATTTTAAAGTCAATCTCGATTTTTGAGGACTGACTCATGAGTTTTGAACATGAGATGATACTACCGCAACAGTTGATGTCATTAACACCTAACATGGAGGTCAGGTGTTGCAGGTGTTAATGGTTTCATTAACTGCTTACGTAATACATGTCCATAAAGGAAATACCAAATCCATATTTTTTAACAAGTTCCTACAGATGCTCTGGCCATGTATGTGGCAGAACTAGTAGCCAAATTGTTGCAGTGTTCTAAAACCATTGGGCCACTGGTTCTGCCACATTCATGGCCACAGCATCTGGCTCGCTAACAAAAACCAACAGAGACCAATCAGCACATACCATGTACTTGGACTTTCAGAAAGTCTTTGACAAGGTCCCTCAACAAAGGCTCTTATGCAGATTAAGGGGTCATGGGATAAGAGGGAAGCTCTTCTCATGGATTAGTAACTGGTTAGAAGATAGCAAAGAAAGGGTAGGAATAAATGGTCAGTTTTCACAGTGGAGACAGGTAAACAGCAAGGTCCCCCAAAGTTCTGAACTGGGACCACTGCTTTTCCACATATTCATAAGTGATATGGCTAAAGGGCTAACCAGTGAGGTGGCAAAGTCCAAAGCAGACTGCAAAGAGTTACAAAGGGGTCTCACAAAACTGGGTGACTGGGCAACAAAATTGCAGATGAAATTCAGTGTTAATAAATACAAAGTAATGCACACTGGAAGACACAATCCCAACTATACATACAAAATGATGGGGCTGAAATTAGCTGTTGTCAATCAAGAAGGAGATCTTGGAGTCATTGTGGATAGTTCTCAGAAGACATCTACTCAATGAGTAGCACCAGTCATGCCTACAAATTCCATTACTCTAATGAATACACCATTTTCTGCTAGAATATAGAGAAAATATATTTTTGTCTTGATCTGACTATTGACAAACCATTTTGAATTAATTTTGAAAAAGAAAGGAATTTTAAATTGAACTGATAACCTGGATACTCAGTTTCAATTCAGAGGGTGTCATATGTTCTGAAAAGTGAGTAAGAAGTTTGCATATTCCAGAAATTTAAGGAGACACTGAATGATTGAGGTATTGCTGAGTGTCTTTACAATTGCTCGTAGCCCTAATGTTGCCACCCTTGTTTGCGCTGAGTAGTACTTTACTCCAGTGATTTCAGTGGGACAGCTGGTACAGTTTGATAGCACCAAAGACTATCAGAATCAGATCCTAAGCATCACATCATATTAGTGTAGTCTGGCAGTAGAAATCTGTTCATACATAGCCTAGAACTCTCTTTGTGCTGCCTGGTATGCTTCAGTTATAAGGGATATTCTTGCAATATTCTTTATGTTCTCAAAATCTCATTGATCTCATTGCAATTTGGGATGCACAGAAAGGACAGGTTTGAGTCTTTTTTCTGTATAAATTTATGTTATAGATTAATCTATATTCATGCTGGGATTTTATAGCTCAAGGAAGGATATAAAGGAGGCTCTAAGCCACCTTTCTGCCTCCTCTGCTCATGGGGCTGGCTCCTGGTGAAAGTTATAGCATGTCCCATCCACTACCCCATTCCACCCAAGAATGCCTCCTTTTAGAGCTGCTCAGTAAAATCCCAAGAAGGCATTTGGTTCTCAGAATTTACTGATTTGTTGAAATTTAATGTTTCGCAGAGACAGTTCGATTTTGATGTTACTCCCCCAGAAATTAGGCAGGATTTCAATAGAACCCTGCCTAACAGATAGCTTTCAGAACCTGACTCATTTTCTACCAGCATGCCAGCTGAGTTCTTCAACATCCCAGGCTTCCAGGCTCATGGTGCCTCAATTGCTGGCTCTACTCATCCCCACTGTAGATGAGAGAGAGCTATGTGGAGAATGACAATTCTGTTTCACAGGGGATTTCAATGCTTTGAAATTTTTTTTTGTTTCAATTAGAAAAGCAAACAAAAAAAATTAGAAATTTTCTATGAAAGGGAGTGCTCAGGATGCAAGATGGGATTCTTCAAGGTGAATTGCAAAGCTAGTTAAATCCAGATTGTTTACTGAGTGCTTCCACCAGCCAATGATTTTTTTTCCACTTTGTGAAATATCCAGAATCTTTCTGTCTGTTGTAGGGCCAATAACATAATACTGTTACATTGAGATTTGTGGTATCAGTGTTGTCACAAACTGAGAAATTATGAGATCTTCAGCAAACCAGGAAGAGCAAGGCCAAAAAAGAATATTTAAGAAGTTAAAACATATTTGAATGCAGAATGGTCTCACCAGCCTGGTTAGTGGGATTAATGAACACAGAAATCTCAGTTTAACTCAATTTTAAATTCAGTTTTCAAGTTCACCTCCACACTATATATACATTGCAAATACAAGGGTTGAAAAATCAGTTTTTCAGTTCTTTTAGTTACCGATGACGAACTGAGTTCAGGTACTTCCTTTGTGAAAATTCCAATAAACAATATAGACTCCTTTAAATAATCATCATAGCGTGTCTCTGATATAGCTATAAAAACAGCCATACTGGTTCAGAGTATCCTGTCTCTGACAGACACCTGTACCAGATGCTTCTGAGGGAGGGAACAGAACAGACAAGTGTATCAAGTGATCCACATCATTATCAAGTCCCCATTTCGGGCTGGGGGACAGAGGTTAGGGACACCCAGAGCATAGGGTCACAGCCCTGACCGTCTTGGCTACTAGTCATTGATGGACCTGTCCTCCATGAATTTATCTAATTTTTTTAGATCCCAGTTATACTTTTGGCCTTCAGAACACTGCTGCCCATGAGTTCCACAGATTGTGCATTGTGTGAAGAAGTACTGTCTTTTGCTTGTTTTAAACCTGAAGCCTGTTAATTTCATTGGGTGACCCCTGCTTTTTGTGTTATGTTAAGGGGTAAATAACACTTTTTCTTCACACTATTCATGATTTTATAGACCTCGATCATATATACACTCAGTTGTCTCTTCCTCAGGTTGAGCAGTCCCTTTCTTTTTAATTCTCTCCTCATATGAAAGCTATTACATACCCCTAATCATTTTTATTCCTCTTCCCTGTACTTTTTTCCCAATTCTAATGTATCCATTTTGAGATAGGGTGACCAGAACTGCACACAGTATTTGAGGTGTAGGCATATAATGGATTTATATAGTGGCAAAAAGGAATTACCAGGTGAGAAATTCTCATGTTTTAAGAAATTCTCACTTGCTTTGTCATGTCATAGATAGTCAAAAAGGATCTGTGTTACCTCTATCCTAATCTACATACTCAGGATGGGAAATACGATATTATTACAATGGAAACTCTCATTGAGGGACTGTTCTCAGTCATGGAGATAACACAACTGACAGGTGCAGTATTTCTAAATCCTGTTTTGAAAATTACTTTTATACTTTTCTCTCTCTAAGTGTAATGCATATGTATAATATAGTCATTTTTGTAACAAAAAACTAGTTTCATTGTTAAGTATCTGCTGATTTTTAACCTCCTATTAGGCTACATTTCAGACAGGGCAAGTACTGCACATTCAAACTGAAATGTTGTCTTCCACTTCTATAGACCAGAGGCACTTCTCACAGAGTGGGATGGCCACACAGGGAAGCTGCATCACTTAAAGGGGTGCAGTGGTTCACTCCTTATGCAGGGTGAAGGGCTCTGAGAGACAAGCCTGTGGTGATCCCCTGGAGGGTGCAGCTGCATCCATCACACAGCTGTGCCTAAATGTTGTTACCTAGCCCAAAGTTACCACACAACTGACAGCCTCTGTTCAGGAGAACAGCGACAATAATGTGGCTGCTCAGAACAAGGCTGTATAAATCAAAATGTGTGTGGTAGCTTTCACAACACCTGCCTGGCACTGTGTCTGGCTCAGGGCAGTGTTGTCCATTTCTCTCAGAACTCAGAGTATTACATCCACTCACAAACATGTCATGAAACATAAATGTTGTTTTTAAGTACAGCAAAGAGAGTGTGGAAGTACAAGGGCAATTCTCAGTCCTCTCCAAAGAACAGTATTTGATCAAACCCAACCCTAAGATAGGTATTTAGACGCTGAACGTGTTCAGGCATAATTTGTATTGGAAAGTTTATTCGATATGGCACTGGATAAGTATCTATAAAGTTAATTTTGAACATTAATTAAACTGATGAATGGCATGGTTTAGCGCATCTAGAGTAAGTCTTGCTGTGCATAGTTTTGAAGGATAAAGTTACATAAAATAAATAACAGTAGAAACAAACCATTCCCTCACCTGAAGGGAGAAATTACTGATCAAACTCTGTAACCTGCAACTCTTACACATATGAGGAGTTCCATTGACTTGAGCAGAACTGCTTCTCGCAGGTTTGGGCCCAAATGAGAAATATTCTGAAATAACTGAAAATATTTCATATCAGCTGAATTTTCAGAAATTTCCTTTTAATAATAATATGAAGTTATATTTCAGCTCTAAGAAATGCAAAAGCCATGGGTTTTTTTATTTCACTGCCCGTTTGGTAAGGCATGATATCAAAAACTGACTGCCTTCAGTTATCTGCCAAGGACAATATCACACTGAAAAATATCATCTTCTTGGTATTATGAAATGGAAATACTAAATAAAAATAAAAATAACTCATATCTATAGTAAGGAATCTACATATATCTCCTGAACACTACCGAAGAATGATGATTCTGTGCCCATTGTCAGTTAGAGCATCCCTGAGTTGCCCAACATATGCTGGCTACCATCTGGGAATCACCAGAACTGAAGAGTACTCTAGCCATATCTCTTTAGTGCACCCCGGAGAAATCCTGTTTGTTATACAGAAAGCCATAGATCCAGAGGCCAGTTATATCAGCTCTATATTAGCCAAGGATTCTCCTACACCATAGTGGTCTGTATTTGCCTACAATGGACAGCTTTCTGCTAGCATAAAGGAGCTGCACCATGGGTCACGATATAGTCCTAAGGTTCGAGGCCACATCATATAACCACATGGAGTGTAATGTAACCGCAGCTTCTGAGGTTCTGGTTAACCAATCAAATTCCATCTTGCTTTAATACTTTGATGTTAAGTATGACAGAAACATTAAAATAGCCTCTTAATACTTGTTGTTTCAAATGGATTTTGACATACTTAAGGTTAGTTGTTAATCATGGCAAAAAAAAAAGGGAAAAGTCATGATCCTGTCATGGAAAAGATGCAAACGTAGTCATTTTAGTTAAATATGTTGTGGCACATGATAATTTAAGTTGTTTGCAATGAGACATTATGAGAACTCTAATATCCTTTTTAAAAAAATCTGAATATCTTAAAGCCATGTAATAATACGAAATTGTTAGTTTAAAACCCATGATCTATTGCAATGGGCTGGCATGGGAACCACATCAGTGGGTGAAATCCTGGCCCTGCTGAATTCAAGGGAGTTTTGCCATTGACTTAAGTGGGGCCAAGACTTGAACCTGTGATTTTTTGTGAATCATACACACATGCATACAGCCACACAGAATTGCCATCGAAATCACGGCTGTGTAGACATGCTGTTCTATAAACAGATTTCAAAATTAATATATTAATATTCTATATTCTGTATGTATCCTGTGCAATTTCTTTCAGCATTGATTGCATGAACAGTAGTACTGTAACATGCAGTCTCTTGATTTAGAAAATACTTTGTAGTTTGTTGTTCAGTGTAACATAATTGACTGCTGATTCCCAACTCTTGACTCTAATGTTGCAGGTCATATTTTGGGCTAGAACATAAAGCTAGTAGTATTACAGGTATCAATAGCCTTCTTTACTTTTAAATTAACACACTTTATAATTGGATAGCAGCATGGTTAGCAGATCAGGTGGCTAAAAGATAGGATATAATTTTAACTTTCCTTCTGGCAACTGTGCAGATGTAGTTACCTAGTTTTGCAAGTGATGCAACCAATATGTTTAAACTGTGTTAGCAAAATGGTTATCAAAACCAGTTTAGCTGGCTTCCAGTCTAGGAATAGCATTTTTACATGGCACTCATTTTATGGAGAAAAAAACATCTGTACCTGATGAGAGAGAAAAAATCAATGAACTTGGGCTACAAATCAGATGAAATAAGATTAGTATAGTACTGAGCTAATATAGTAAAGTGATACTGAAGATACTGGATCTTGACTGGACCTTAAAAATAGGCAGTGACACAATTAAGAAAAACAAAGATTAGTTAGGAAGAAAAAATGAATAGTGAGAAGTTGCTGTAAGGCACTGACAGAAAGAGATGTTCAGATGTATTGCTCCATTTCAGTTCCGGGTTCTTTGGACATGTATGATAACTGATCTTTCATGGTCCATTACTTTTTATTTTTTGATTTGTCTTTTTCTTATCTAAGAGTAAATTAAAATACCTGAGGGCTAATAGTTGTTTCCATTAATACCAGCTGTGTCTAAAAGAACTATGTTGCAAGTCAAGGCCTTACTTGGTGTGTACAGAGAGGGCCATTTGTCTTTATGCAAACCCTCTGACCTGACTGCAAGAAGCAACAAACAGGTGACATGAAGACTGGATAGTTTTCAAGAGTCTATTTCTGCCATGGATTAAATTAAAAAAAAAAAAGATGAATGCTTGGTGCCCACTTCTGCACCTTTTTCATTTATGAAACTCCCACACACAATAATTGCAGGACTGTGCCATTAGGACTTACCTCACAGAGACAAGGGGTAAGGCCTGAACTTCCTTCAGCTAGGCTATGATAGGATAATTACTGAACATTCCTAAAAAAATGCAAGAGAGATAACTGAAAACAAATAAAGAAGTGAAAACATCAGCTTGGTAGCATTCTTAGAAAGGGAGGAAAAGAAGCTAACTCAGACTATCTTCCAACTTTATATTTAAACATTGCTGTTCATAAAATGGATTACAGGAAATGTTGTTTAGGTTATTTTGTAGGGAGACATGCTTACCACGAACCATGCTATTCCTTCCCTATGTCACTAACCTTTGTCTTAATGTTCCTTTTCATTCTAGAGAGAGACCTTTTTGGAGCAGAACCATTTGACCCCTTTAGCTGTGGAGCAGGAGATTTCCCTCCAGACATTCAGTCCAAACTAGATGAGATGCAGGTAATTACTTATTTATCATTTCAAAAAATGGTTTCCATTAGCACATGAACACTTACCTAATAAGAGTAAAGTATACATCATAGAGCTGTCTTTGTGTTATAGCATGTTAAGAATTTGTTCTTTATTATGCAATGAAGAATGAACTTTGATGTTTGTGGATGGATCCCACTGACCTTCAATCAGAGTTGAACATTTGACTCCCTGAGGCAATCCTGAATATTCTCAGTGTCTTTAGAAAGAATGCATTTGGCACTTAAGTGTACTAATTATTGCTGGTTGGAAATTTTCTGACATCATTTGACATTTTCTGTCAGAAAATGATGTTCAAATAAAAATGCTCTGCAGGACCATCCTGATTTTGACAAAATTCTGAGCAAAAACCAGACAAGTTTCCAACAGAACCCTGCCTAGTTTTCTGTCAGCTTACCTGCCTGGCGCCTTGGCAGCCCAGTTTCCTCGGCAGCTGCGGGCTCCCAAGTAAGGGGCAGCTCTGGGAGACTTGGAAATCTTTAGAAAAGATCACAATGAAACTTTGGAATTCTGATTCATGGGAAATGTTGAACTTTCATTTATCATTCCATTTTGGAACAACTTTTTCATTTTGAAATTTACTGTGGACTGGGAATTCAAGTCTCTGACCAGCACTATTACTAATATTTGAATATCAAAGCTAAAGTTAATAGGACATGAGAAATATCACTCAGAGGTTTGGCATCAGGAAAACCTAAGTAGAACAGTTCTACTGTGGAATTTCCACAGCATTGTTTAAATAACTTCTTCAGCAAAGGAGTTTGAATTTGATTGCATAATGCATATGATATCATCCTATAAAGAATGTTAGCATAAATCAATGGTTTGGGTCAAAAAAAACCCCCTAAAACATGTTTATATTTTTTCATACTATTTCTAATATCTCTTTTATCTTCTTGTGCTTTCCTGGGTGTTTAGCGTCAGCGATGGTTGGTATATTCTATTTTAATATCAATATTAAATCAACTTGTTATAATTAAAATCCTAAAAAATGGGCATGCTGTATAATTGACATCTTTTGTGAGGTTTATATTTAATGTCTGTAATTCAGGACCATTTTTATGCAAATGTTTTTGGGGGGCTTTGTCATTTTTAAGAGGGGGTTGGTGGGTTGGTTTGGGGCAGGGGGTTGTTTTTCAAGTCATAATTTATAGACTTTTTTTTCCTAATTGTTCATTTCCTTATTTAAATATGGTTGCTTTTTCCTTTCCACTTACATGGGTATTGTGTAAGTTAACTTTCGTATTTTCATCATCAGACCATTGCTAGTGAAAGTGTCTTTTCAGGCAAATATTATTTATCAATCTATTCTACCCAAATGTATCTGGAACCCGGGGTGTGGGGGGTAGAGGGGGAGGATGTTTCTGTCTTGGTTGTTGGTGTTCATTTCTCTTGCATAATCTTTTGACACAATATGAGGCATCTTCCATGCTGGCATATGAAAATATAGGGGTGTTGAAAAACCTGTGGCATTTTTTTGCTTCCATTTCACACTTGAACTTCAGAGGCAAAATTGTTGACATTAAGCTTTTGTATAATAAGATCTATATAATAAATTAGTTCTTGATTAGGATCAATCAGTTGCTCGCCTATTTTTAAATGGAAAGAAATATGAAACAGTGCATGATAGGCAAGTTTAGCATCTTAGAAAAGTCATGGGTGATTTCTTGGGCCCACAAGCCTATCTCAGGAGTCAGTGAATACGTGAAAAGAATTAGGAAGAAAAACATAAGCAGTTCCAAGAAACGTAGTGAGGCCAAATACCACATGTTCTGAGGAATATGACAGTAATGGGGAATATGAGACAAAACTGAAGGCCTCGTTTATATTCTATAGTAGACATGTATGTAGACCCAGCATGTTTGTACTCATTTACTTTGTAAAAATACAGATTTTCTGAATTTCGATAAGTGTATATTTGATCAAATAATATAGAAAGCTGTTATTTATTGGTTGTCTGTCCAGGGAGACAATTTACATAGAGTTCAGCAGTGAGGGCAAGCTGACAACTTAGAACAACTGATCATTCAAAAGAACTTAAAGCTACTGATATAAGTGGGGAATTTCTAAGTAATTTCCAGTGTACAGTGTTAGTATATCTTTATACCAGGTACTGTGTGAGACAGACATAGAGTGAAGGCATAACAAGAATGTCAGTAAAAAAAGAACAGGTGATAAGAAAGCACTAAGTAGCTGCTGCTTGTTGTTGCTGTCAGCACTGCCAAAAAAGATGGACTCAAATTAAATTCTGTGAACTTTTGGGTATCTTTCCAAAGCCAACTTTAATTTTGGTCCATATTTCACAATGATGATCTTTTTACTGTCACTGTGAATCTGACCTTTTAGGAATGGTAAAAATCCAGACATACCCAAATCTGAATTTTGCAGCTCAGACACATCTCTGGTAAACATGCTGTGACAGGATCCTTCCGGGGTGCAGCCTGGGACTGTGGGACCGCTGTGCCTCCTGAACTCTCTCCAGCCTGAGCTGTCTCTCACAATGCCTTGCTAGTGAACAACAGCAAACCCCTCCAGGTATTTTGATCAGTCAGCACAACAGCATATGGAGCTCCACACACAGCTATATTGCATGAATCCTCCCAGAGCCACTCACGAATCACCCAGAGAAAGGCCCCAAAGCCAAATACCCGCAGCTGCCAGCACCTTACCTGAGGAATATACCATCTTGCACTGCTCAAGATGGGCAGTGCAGATTTGTTAATTGGTTCACTACTTCAACAATGGAAAGTGGAGCTACACTAGCCTTTGTCAAACCTGAGCAGATTTGCCAGACACTTCATAAAAATTCACTGGTAAAGATAAAAAATTAAACAAATTTACTGACTATAAATTATAGATGTTAAGTGATAGGCAAAAAGTCAGAGTTGGTTACCAAAAGAAATAAAATATAAGCGTGCAGTCTAAACTCTCAACCCTATTAGACTGGGCAGCAACTAGATTAAGCAGTTTTTCTTACCCCACTGGATAAAGCAGTCCTCAGTATACAGGTTTGTTCCTTAAACCTAGGCCAGTCTCCTCTGTTGGAGTCTTGTCTTCTTCTCAGTGTCTTAGATGCTTGCAACATAGTTTGGGGCAGGAGAAGGTCCCAGCACATGGCCACTCTCTCTGTTTCATACCCTCAGTCCATGTGCTTGGAAAACACAAGTCCAGGCATGTCTGGGAGCATTGCTGAATCTCCAGGCAAAGTTGAGCAATTCCCCTGGTGTGGCCCCATGTAGGTGAGTCATTGCATTGTAGCTCCCTTGCTGGACAATGGTTCTTGATGGTTGATTGATACCCCACCCGGGTGTTGGTTACTTTCCTTGCTGTTGCCTCTGGGGAGCTAATATTTGACTAATTCCCCAGTTTACAGCATGTTTTAGTGACAACCGTACAACACAATTTTCATAACTTCATATGCATTAATGATACACATATATGGACAGAGAAATAACTTTCAGCAGATCAAACCTTTGCCCTGATACCTTACAAGACATGTTTTTATATGTAAGATCACAATTATATGAAAATGAGGAATATGGGGTTCCAGGATGCTCCCCCAAGGTATAGAATGTCACACATTCCTTCTGTTTTGCTGAAACATTTTCATCCCTCTGTGTTTTTACCGTACTTCACACATAAATCAAATCAGTCCTTCCGTATTCTCTAATCTCCTGAATTTGAAGTTTCTTAGAGGATGTTGCATGGATGGAAACTTCCCCATTTCACAAATTATAGCAGCAGCAGCAGCTGTTATATGTTCTAAAGTCCCACTTTAGTTAATCTTGTACAGCTTGCAGAAGCTGTGGTCATTCTTCTTTCTCTTCCTAACACAATAAGAGGCTTGCCTTTATTTTCCCTGAAATCAATCACATTTAGATAGAGATCATTATCTGCTCAAATACATGTACATTTGCCATTGGATCAATGGGGCTGTGCTGCTTGAAGCCCTGTGGGTGCAGTCAGACTAACAATGAAAAGCAAGTCAACCAGGTTAAAAAACAGAAAGTTCTACCATTTACCTGAGCTCAGGACTCTGCTACATCTCAGCAGTGCTGGCCATTAAATGACTGAAAAACTATTGGAATCACTAGTGTGTGTCCTCACTAGAGCTGGTCAAGTATCTAGATTCCTCAGCTTTCCAAAGGGATACAGGCCTGAGTATGTCACCAACACTGTCCTAGTTGGTTTGGTAACTTATCCTCTGCTCTCAACATTGTAGATCGGGTGTCTGTACTCATATTGGTAAATCTGGCCACTGTGTGCAATATCAGTTGTTGTGAGATGATGTTGATCTGCTCCGAAAGACGGTGGCCTTTCAGTGGCTTAAGCTATGTCTACAGTTAAAATGCTACAGCAGTAGAGCTACAGCACTATAGCTGCACGATTGTAGCATTTCAATGTAGACACTACAGCGGCAGGAGAACCCCTGCCATCACTGTAGTAAATCCACCTCCTGAGAGAATTCTTTCATCAGTCTAGCATTAGCTTCTTTGGGACTTACGTCAGCTGAACTGCATCACTCAGGGGTGTCAATTTTTCATACCCTTGAGTGACACAGCTGGATCTAACTTTCTAGTGTAGACCAGCCCTGGTTTTTTACCTCTTAGGCCAGGTCTACACTGCGACTTTAAATCGGTTTAATGGCCGATATACCGATTTAACGCTGTATCCGTTCACACTACGTCGTCATTAATATCGAGTTAACCGCCTCCTTAAATCGATTTC
>NC_133778.1:29210775-29389410 GCF_003597395.2 Chelonoidis abingdonii | reverse complement strand
CGGAAGTGGGAACTATGGGATAGCTGAGGAACAGCTACCCACAGTGCACCGCTCCTGAAATCGATGGTAGCCTTGGACCATGGACATAAGCAATCGATTTTTTGATCGCACTGTGGACGCGCAAAACCGATTTTATAACATCGGTTTTGTAATATCGGTTTAAACTACTTCGAAATAATCGTGCAGTGTAGACGTACCCTTAGAGACACCGTCTTAGAGAAAGTAGTTTGGGGCCAGGGCAGCTCCAGGCACCAGCACAGCAAGAGCGTGCCTGGGGCGGCAAGCCGGGGGTAGGAAGTGGCCTGCCGGTCGTTGTGAGGGCAGCAGTCAGGGAGCCTTCAGCGGTGTTTCTGCGGGAGGTCCGCCAGTCCCACAGTTTCGGCGGCAATTCAGTGGTGGGTACGCCAAAGGCATGGGACCGACAGATAACCCACAGAACTGCCACTGAATCTCCGTGACTGGCGGACCTCCTGCAAAAATGCCACCGACGGCTCCCTGACTGCCGTGCTTGGGGCGGCAAAAAAAATAGAGCCGCCCTGTTTGGGGCAATTACTTTTCTGCATCAAGGATCTGTCACATGGAGTTCTGTAAGATGCCCTCTCTCCCTGCCTTTTGTATGTATAATTGGCTCTTAAGAGGCATAATCAAGGGGCCATGACCTACGGTGTTTTCATTATGCTTTTTGTTCTCATCTCTGTTTCTGTTTCATCTGACTCTGGCAGGGCTCCTGAATGACTTCTCCAATGTGTACTAGCTATTGGGGAATGGATGATGGTTAGCTGACTGAAACTGAGTCTGAACAAGATTGAAATGATGGTGATTGGATGAAGGAAGTGACTGGAAAGTATGCTATCCTTTAACTGAGTGTGTTTATCCATCTTTTGTTACTAAAGTTCACAATCTGGTGGTCTTATTTGATCCTCTTTTGCTGTTTAACAGTCATGTGGCCACCCTAGCCAGGACAGTGCCTTTTCCTCTCTCTATATCCTAGAAATTGCAACCATTTCTTTGGATATGGACATTGCTATTGTGATTCATGCTTTCATCACTTCAGATTGCGCCACTAAAATGTGTTGTAACTGGGGCCTCTCATTAAAACAACTTGGAAATCTAAGGTGGTGCAGAATATGCAGTTTGCTTAATAAGGAGAATTTCTTATCATGATCACAACCACAGATCCCAGCCTTCAATATACCCATCCTTCCCCAAAGACTGGAGATGAGCATGGTTGGGTGCCCTGCAGATCAACAGGTTTGAGTTATTTCAGACCCAAGGGGGAGTGATCTCAAGGGTTAATGGTAAAATTACTGCTTGCACTTAGTAATTTCTTCCTGAATTTTTAAAGTCATGGAGAACATGCTATTTTATTGGGACAGCAGCATCTTCAGTAAAAAATCCTTCCTGTCCACAGAAGCTAAAGTACATATATATAATGATACAAATAATATATTTCAATGTGTTGTGCTTGTACATGGTTCCCTTTAAATGAAAAATTGTTGTGTATTACAGATATTAAATGCTATTTTATGTACAACAAATATTATGAAAAATATCTATTATTGACTGCCCATAACATATTTAATATCATTATTTTTAAAAGAATATTCTGACTTCTAAAATAATCCTGCTTTTCAAAAATAATGAAACAAAGCATAAATGCTGATCCATTTTTCTCCAGCTCTGGCATTTCAACTGACATCATTATTATGACAGCTGAAAGTGTTGGTCTTTGGGAGTGAAAGGTGAAGGGAGATATACGCACTGCAGTCTGGGTTTCATAATAAATATACAGCACCTTAACCCATATAATTTCTTAAAACCTGTGCATATGAATTGTGTGCCTGAAAGCCTGCACAAAGCTTTAATTATTCTCAGTTAACCATGAGAGCTACAGATTAGAGAAATTATTAAATAAAAAGTAAAAGTAGCCCATGGCTTTATAAATCATCTCACCTCCATAGATGCACACAAAGGGCACTCTCGTCACCCACACCATCCCCTTTCCTTGCAAAAGGGAGTTCATCTGACTTCACAGCACTGTTACCACCCCTTCTCCTGTTACCTGGACTCTACAGAGTATAATAGGAGTTAGCAAGCTGGGGGGGTACCTGTTGTTTCCCCCTTTTCCCCCATGACGCTTAGACAGAAGAAATATTATAGCCAAGCCAGTATGAACTATAGAACTTTAAAAAGCTGTGGGCCAAATTTATAAGCAGGTTTAAAAAAGAAAAACAAATGTTTGTCTCTAAGACCACATTCAAGAGCATGATATGCCCATGGAAACTTCCAGACGCTAGTGCTGTGCTTGACAGATTGGATTTGCAGATTACAAAAATAAACCCAACAAAAAATATGTTTAAACACCATACAAAGAGTTGTCGGGTTAAATTCAGTCCACTTATGAGACAAGAGAACACTTGAAAGAAGCTGAAAAATGCCAGTCTAAATTTTTGATACGCTGAGGGATCCTCTTCTTCAAAAGTAAAATGGAGATTTCAAGCAATCCATGGGCTGTTTGACATTTATGTGACAGTGGATCAAATCCTGTTCACTTTAATGAATTAGTTTCATTGACGCCGATGGGATTACCCATGTGAATAAGGCAGGCAGGATGTGATTTAAGGAGGAAGGAATGTACTTTCTTTACAAATCTGCTGTAAACTTTAAAAACATGTAAAATAGTTATAAAAATATGTTAATACATAAAGCTAATAATCAATATTTGTGTGGGGAAGATGCTTTAAACTAGACAGACATAAGCACATTTTTAGTTCATGCAAATAATAGTTTTTGCATTTTAAATAAAGGGAAAAATGTTAGATGTTCCTTTTTTCATTGATATCAACATCTTGTTACTTCTAGGAAAACATTGACTCTACCTACATATTTTTGCCCAAATAGATCAAAATGAACAATTTGAAAACAATCTGAAAAAGGTGATAATATGTGACAATATGAACACCTGTAGTTCATTTAAGTCAGGAAATAAGTGGATTGAAGTTTTATGCCATTCAACTACTTTTCTTTGTGCCATTGTCAGCCAGATTTTAGGTCAAGTCCTAATGTCCTTGCTCAGTTTTACTCCATGCATTCAATGGGAATTTGGCCATAGTAAGGAGAGAAGGATTTGATAGTAAGAATGCTTTTGATAAGGGTTAACAGTCCTATCTAAACATATCTTCCAAATGGTGCATTCTTGATAAAGACTACTGTTTACAGAAACCTATGTAAGAATCATAGAAATGTAGGGCTGGAAGGGACCTTGAGAGGTCATTTAGTCCAACCCCCTGGGCAGAGTTAGGACCAAGTAAACCTAACCATCCCTGACAAGCGTTGTTTCAACCTGTTCTTAAAAATCTCCACTGGTGGAGATCCATAGCCTCCTTTGGAAGCCTATTTCAGAACTTAACTGACACTTGTAATTAGAAAGATTTTCCAAATATATCCCCCTTGCTGAGATTAAACCCATTACTTCTTATCCTACCTTCAGTGGACATGGAGAGCAATTGAGCACCATCTTCTTTATAACAGCCCTTAACATACGCGAAGACTGTTATCAGACGCCCCTCAGTTTTCTTTTTCCAAGACTAAACATGCCTAGTCTTTTTAACCTTTGCTTATAGGTCAAAGGTTTGCAAATCCTGTTGCATTTTTTGCTGCTCTCCTCTGAGCTCCTTTTTGTCCACATCTTTCCTGAAGTGTGGTGCCAGAATTGGACACAGTACTCTGAGGCCTGCCCAATGCTGAATGGAGCAGGACAGTTACTTCCCGTGTCTTTCATAGATTCCAAAGCCAGAAAGGGCCATTATGATAATCTAGTGAGTCTGATAATTTTTAAGTCAACTCATGTTAACACTGTAGTTCCTGGAATTACAATATTATTTTATCTTGCCCTTTTTGGAAATCCTTCTTATTACAGAAAGCTGGTTTTTATGTATGGTATTAGTTAAGTATGGCAGCTAAACCAGCAGTTTCTGTTAGTCCTGAAGTTTGCTAATTACAATAATAAAAGACAAAAGGCATATTAATAGAACTCTGATACAATATGTACATGAATTCTTTGAATGGATCAAACTTTGACTGTGTAATTTATTCTATTCTCTTTGCCATTCATATTACAGACACATGAACATTGAGCTATTTTTGTTTGCTTTGTAAATTTAGAATATTGGGGAAAGTTTAGAAAGGACTGGAGGCCTAAACTTTGTGATGGAAGGGATAGAGCAGGTCACAGACAGACAAAGGAGACAGTCAGAAACAAAACAGAACAAAAAATCAATGTGTCAGGCAGGAAATAGGCTAGAAATATGTAAAAGGCAAAACATACTGCACACAACAGATGATAAGTAACAAAACAGCCATTTGTTTGGACTAAAAAGACAGGAATAAGTAAAAACAGCTGCTCTGTTTCTGAATACCTGTAAGAGTTGGGAGATTGGAGCCCAAAAACAAAGCTTGAAAGGAGGAGGCTCCTGCAATGTCAGCAAATTCTCCAAAATGTCTCCAAAGTGCTTTTCAAAATGGGGGGCCTGGCTCATTCTTTCCCCACTGCAGCCTCCAGTGATGGAATGCCACCTAGAGCAGGGATCACACTGGCATGAGGCACCTGAAAGCACTACTCCCCTGTGCTGTGCTCCATTGCTCGCAGTGTGAAGTGACAAGGACAGGACACCCTGCAAATACACAGATTTCAGAGTATCTCCTCAGGTACTATTTCTGTCATGGCCCTAGCTGGAGTTTAAAGCTGACCTCCGCGCCAGATGAATCCCTGTGGTCCTTCTGCTGGTGCACTTGCACCAATGAGCACTGGAGGGCATGCAGATTTTCCCCTTGCAACATCAGGAATGAATCAGTTCTTCGTATGTTTTAAGAGCTCAGTAAAGGTTTCATACACATTTAACTGCAGGTTTTAAAAGTTAGCAGAGCAAATTTACGGCTTGATTCTGTAAGCTTTACTTTTGTAAGTAGTCCTTACTCATCAGAGTGCTCCCCTTGCAGTCATGAGGAGTATGTGTTGTACCAACACTAGTAATGTGTGCAAGGTCAGGGCATTAGCCTCTGTGTAAGTGGGCACAGCTCCATCCATTGCATTTAGCTGAGAGGTGCCCACTTACACCAGGTTTGTATTTGGCCTCTGTAACCATGCCTCTGTGGGTCACAACTGAGAATACCAAATTCAAGACAAACTGCTAAAAAATAGAGCCGACACATCCCAAAACTGGTGGTTATTCTCCCATAAGACATACCAGGCCAGCAACAAAATATACTTCTGTTTCACCGCATTGGCTAACAAGAAGTCAAAAAAGCAGTCTCCTTAGGGATTACAACACTAGACTTAATGATGAGTGGTTATTTAAAACCAGTTTCATCAACCAAAGGGTTCTTCTGATCCCAAACAACCAGCCACATACCCAGGTCAATATATAACTCAGATCTTACCCAAAAATCACACTGCTGCTAATCCTTTAGTATCTAATATCTAAAGGTTTATTTATAAAAAGCAAGGAAGAAATGTGAGAGTTAAAATTGGTTAAAAGAATCAAATATATACAATAATTGCAAGGTTCTTGGATCAGGCTTGTAGCAGTGATGGAATAAACTGTTAACTGGTTAAGTCTCTGGTTGCTCCCAAATCATTGGAAGGACCTCCGTCCCTTGGTTAGAATGCTCCCATTAGTATAAGTTCATAGTCCAGAGGTCTGAGCAGGAAAGAGGCCAAATGGGAATGTTTTCAAGGCCTTTTATAGCTTCTGCCATGTGGAGGGAAATCCATTGTTCTAGTTTGTGGAAAATCACAGGTAACAAGACAGAGTTTGGACTCACATGGGCAGGTCACATGGGCTTAGTCATAGCAGAGGCCATTACCTACACTCTCTTTAGACTGTTTACATGAAAGTCCTTCAGGTGTGGATAGACATCTTCCATGGTCCATTGTGAGTTACGTGTTCTTTGATGGGGCATTCAACTTGAATAGTCCCTTCACAATGTGCTGACTTAATACCTTTTGGTGTTACCACAGGAGCAAACATTTGAAATATGGACACATAGTTAATATTCATAACTTCAGATACAAACATGATACAGCCATACAGATAAGATCATAATATTCAGCAAACCATAATTTTTTCATACACGCCTTACGTGACACATTTTGTACAAGAGCTGTTGCAATTATGTAACAGTGGTAGCAACAATGATCTACATGGTCATATTTTAATCATATAACGTTACAGCCTCTACTGAATGTATTGTGTTTGCTTAGAACAATTCTTCTGTGTTTAGGGCTTGTGTGCTTTCATTCTGTGTTGCCAGCTCTAGTAAAATTCATAAAAAATGGGGCAAATTCACCAACATGCTCTGGCTGCTTTATGCCACCCAGGCAATGCAACACAATCATGTACTCAGGCTAGTGCAACCAGGTCTACAACTGCTTAGTCTTGCTGGACCATAATAGTGATTCTGGCCTGTAATGTGATCTTGGTAGGAAACTGCTGTTAGACAAATCTTTTTCCTGGAAAATCTCAGATCACATTATAATTAAACCCCTTGAAGTTTATTTTATTTCTCTTAATATTATTTTTCAGCCATTAATAATCCCAAGTGAGATTATTAAATATTTTGACACTTTAAATTCTAGCATGTGACTTGATTTTTTTCATGAGACGAGGCTAGCTGAATCTGTGATTTGCCTTTTATCTTTAAAGGATATCTTTTTGATATACAATACATGCATGCTATTTATTCATGGCAACTTAATGAGAGTTACAAGTGTACAAAAACAGGAGACTATCTCTTTGGAGTTTAAGTTTATATCTATCACAATATGGATGACTTAAAAATCATGCTTGATTATTTTGTCTTAGATGCTTTATAAAAACACATACTGTTTACTTCATACTGCATCAGCAACATTTCCCAAATACATCCTACTTTCAGGAAAAAACTGAAATGAGCATTACAGCAGGAGCTACTGTAATTAAAATTATCTTGGCCTTTTCATAGGGCCTTCTACCTTTCTTCCAATTGCTCATAATTGCAGTATTTTCACTTATCAGAATGAAATTTTCCAGGCTTAAATGATGTTTCTTTTAAAGTTCAAGCCAAAGTAGTTCAGCATTTTTTAAGGATGAGGAGAGTGGGGAAAGACAAGAAGAACACTTTCCCCATCAAAAAGACAAAAAGGGTTGTGTCAGATTCCTGCCCTTACTTATACTGAGTAGTATCTTACATCACAAGTAGTCCCACTAGAGTAAATGGGATTACGGAGGGAGTAGAGTCCTTCTCAATTGAAAAGTGGCAGAATCTGGCCTTTAATTTGTTTTTAAATACCTATACCATGAAAACAAAAGGAGAAAGCTGAAATTTGACATGAAAATAGGTAATAGTCTTGAGAATCATCTTTGAGTGTTCTAATAGCAATCATTGATTTTGATTTGACCAAATTATGTGCCTTGAACATGCACAGTGGATCTGGTGTGATTTTTTGCACTTTTTAGCAATGCTTTGAGTGAAGGTAGGTTGTGCAGCACTTGCATGGTTGATTTAGCTGCATAGTGTTTGTTAAAGGTAACAGAACCAGGTGTAAGAGAATGTTAGAGTTCCAGGGTTCCACACTGAGAGTTGAGGAAACAATAAAGTTAAGGTTCATAAACTATCAGGATTGGAAGGGATGTCAGGAGGTCATCTAGTCCAACCTCCTGCTTAAAGCAGGACCAATCCCCAGACCCCTAAGTGGCCCCCTCAAGGATTGAATTCATAACCCTGAGTTTAGCAGGCCAATGCTGAAACCACTGAGCTATCCCTCCCCACAGTTGCTTTTGTAACTTTAATGCTGACTGTTTGTGTGTATGCATTTTGCTACAACCTAGTGGTATGATCGTACGCTGTTTCTCAAAAACAATGTGATAACAATATAGTTGTTCCTACAAACTTAGATACACGTGTGTAACATCTTGAATATTTTATTCAGTCTCGTACACTGACATTGTTTTAATTCTTATAACTGTCCCATATATATTAGCTTAGACTTTTTATATGTTAAGTTTTCCTCTATATAAGCTATGTAATATAAGAATGTAGGGCCAAATTGTATGAGTAAACAGTGAAGAAGGTGGCATAAGAAGCTGTCTTTACCGTTGTGTGATCCATATATGATCTAGGACGATTTGCAGCATCTCTGTTAAATGGAGAAAAGGGGCTGTTATATCCCTATTTCTTTTGAGTTGGGGAGGTCTCCACCTCCCCATACATCTCCAGCCTGTAGTGTTGGTGACTATGTGGAGGTAGGTAGTTGCCTTGAGTAAGTTCCTTGAGACAAAATATTTTCCAGTGCTTCACCAGCATCCTGAAGTGTTCAAGGTGTTTTTGTTTT
Organism: Chelonoidis abingdonii; assembly: GCF_003597395.2. Taxonomy (NCBI): domain Eukaryota; kingdom Metazoa; phylum Chordata; order Testudines; family Testudinidae; genus Chelonoidis; species Chelonoidis abingdonii. The sequence continues at coordinate 29,381,039 of NC_133778.1, read as the reverse complement.
GTTTTCCAACAAGGAAGCTGACATTTCTTAGATTCAATTCAGGATATGAGGCAGCTAATTTAGCTACACACTCCTGGAAGTTGCAGTAACGGAAAGTGGTAATCTCCCAGTAATATCCCTATTAAAAATTGTAATAAGGAGTTTAATATATTGTGGATTTACCATCCCTGGAGAAATATAGCAATATTAGTAAGGATTCACATGGTGAATTTTTTGAAAAATTGTATCAGTTTAGTAAACACATGCAAAGTACTAAAAATGCCATTATATGCCATTAAATCTTCAGAAGTTTTTCACACTAGCATATCTACAAACCATTCTTTCATTCTTTTACCACTTGATATTATTCATTTTGTCTTTTAGGTGCATATTGTGTATTTGCACTCTGTTTCATGTAGTATTTTCAGACATTTGTGTATTTGCAATACATTTTTTTTTCTTCTGCACCTGTCCTGATTAAAAGGAACTTATTAAAACTCAGCCTTGGAATATGAACAATTTTTTTAAATGTGCAAGATTCACTATGTGATATTCATTTTAAATTCAGTTTTGGATTTTTGCACAAAGCCAAAAGACTCTGACTTTCTGGCACTAAAATCTTGCATCCTTGGGACCTCTTCTTGCAAAATTGCTTGACTTGACTCACATGAATGGTGCCACTGGAGCCGACGAGGACTACTTATATGCCTAAATATAAGCGTGCATTCAGGGTTGGGGTTTCGATCTATGGAAAAAGACTACCTTTTTATTAACTATGTCTGATTTTTTTTTTTTACAGGAGGGGTTCAAAATGGGACTAACTCTTGAAGGCACAGTATTTTGTCTGGACCCACTAGACAGCAGGTGCTGATGCCAAGACCAGAAATTTAGAAATTCATATACAATCCTTTATTTTTAATTCAGAACAAGTATTATAGATGTTATTCATGTGCCAAAAATTATATTTTTAAACATGTTAACTCTTGTGAAGTTTGCTTCTGTAAAACTCCAACTTAGGTTCCCTGTACAAATGTAAAAAGTCACACTTGGATATGAAATATGAATTAAATTACACTGTTGTATTTCTCGCTTTCATACTTGGACAGACATTTGCAATACCTAATGAGTATTCACTTTAAGCTGGGAAAGTTCTTTAATGAACTCATAGATACCTCTTTCTGTTAGAAGACAATATAATTTTTGCATAATATTTGAGTGGTGACATTTTAAAATTAATCGTCTCAAGCCACTATTTAATTCCAGGTCAATAGGATGATTATTGTACAATAAAAAATTTAAGTACCAATTAAGGAAGTAAAACATACTGAAAATTGGTATGTACATAACAGATAAATCTGGATGCCATGTAATTAATTCCAGTTAACTGTACACAATCACTATACTATATGAATAATATTATTGTTAGCCCATTGCATCTGTAATATTTTAGGCCTTTAATTCACATTTTAAAAAGTAAATCTATCAGATTAATTGTCAATATGCTAGCTAATGTTTGATAAGTGCACTAGGGAGGGCTAGTATACATGTGACCATTGTTTTGTAAAATGGACAAACTTAATGCTATGCATTTCTGGTTTGATGTTTTACAGCTAAGCTAGTTGCACATATTGTATGATGTTTGTAATTTGGAATTCATTACATGACAGCTATATTTAATGTTCTGAAAACTAAGACTTTCATGCTAAAGAACATGTAGTAACCCCACTGCATTCTCTGGGACTACTTGTGAGTAAAGGTACTCGCATGCTAACGTGTTTGCAGGAGCGGGGCCTTCAAATGTTGAGAAACACTGTAGTGTTACTGTTAAATGTCACACTGCAACACTACAGCTTACAGCAACAACTCAGTGCAAACTAATAATGAAACCTTAAATACCCATAAATCGGTCACTTAACAGAGCTAGATATTAAAAATATCTTGCATTGTGATGAATAATCACACACACAAAATATTGCTGCTGGGTGTTAGTATATTGTTGACTTGTCTATGCATACTTTTCACTAATCTTTAACATAAACAGTAAGTGAATGTTTGCATTCAACCATGAAGTTGTTCCTTAATGTGTATACTTTGCCGTGATTTTGTTCAGTGTGTACCATGTCCAAATTTTATGTTAAGGATATTCCCTGCCATCCATAAAAACCCTCATTAACTCCCCCCTCCTCCTTAACAACACACATAAGTAGAAAAAGAACTTTCAGGGGATTTCTGGTAGGGTTCATTGGGGTCTTTTTTTTCCCCAAAAATACTTACTTTTTTTGGTACATTATGTCTCATGAAATGTTGCTTTTGAGCTTATTGTCTTAAGGTTTAAACAGAAAAAAATGCATTTATGCAATATTACCTTTAAGCATATATGCTTAGGCCCTAATTCAGCAAAGTACTTAAGCACGTATGTAATGTTAAGGATAAGGGTAGTTCCATTAGCATCAATGGAGGATACTCATTTGCTTGAAGTTAGGCATGTGCTTAAGTAACTTGCTGAATAGGTATCTTAATGTTCAACTTTACTTAAGTCTTCCTTTCTTATTCTTTGCTCAACATTCATATATATGCGCGCACACACACACACACACACACACATATAATCACTAACAAATAGAGTAGTATATGTTTCATAAGCAAAAGTCTTTACAATTTTGTTTGTCTTATAGTATTTTGGAATTTGTATAATGAGGATGTTTAGTAGCCATATCCATGGCTTTTTTTAACAAATAGAATTTGTATTTTTATTGTACTTTAAAAAGCTATACATAATAAGCATATATTTAGTGGCCATTTACGATCAATGGTAACACAATACTAAGATATTTGCACATTTTAAGAAACCTTTTTCTTTACTGATTTTTATGGCAATTGACTCTGCAAATGGCATGATTAAATATTATATAAACTGATTGGTCAGTACAAAAATACTTAAATCAATGCAACAGTGCATTTTTAATGAAAATGTTTAGTGATCTGGTTCAAAATTGTATTTCTATGTAATCTCAATTGTCTGTTTAATTTTGCCTAAAATAAATGTTTTTAAATAAATTGCATTGTAGAACATAATATTCATTCAGTAAATTACACAGAACTCAGTGGTGGGAAAGTCACATAAACACCATCTCAATAAGCCAAGAATTGCATGGCAGGGGACCCAGTACTTCAAGTCTTACACATGTGCTTAGCTTTACACGTTGTGGCAGATCCTCAGCAGGTGTAAATTGTTGTAAGGTTACTCTTATTGGACTGTGATCTCCTCTTCATGGGTTAGAGAAAGTTTCCAATAATAAGAGATGTCTCATGTCCCATACATCCTGATATTTCATACAGGTAAGTAGAAATATGCTCTGTTCCCCCAAATTGCAAATCTTGTTTTCATTCTTTGCCTGTCACCCAATAATACGATCCTTATCTTATTTAAATTATCATCGTGCCATGCACTTCATTGTAGCTATGACCTATGAAGTCAATGAAGTAGACTTGCTGCTGCAGGTGGTAAAGCTGGTCATGAAGAAAGGTCACTCAGGCTGCCATTCTGATGAGTACTGTCATTTCATAAGTACTGACCAATCAAAAATAATCTAACCTCTCTTTTTTTAATCTTCATAAAACATTACTTGGCACTTTGATTCTTTACTGGAATTATAACTTATTCATGCTCTTTTAAATCTGGAAATATTGAAACTAATTGCAAGCCTTCCACTGGCAGAAAGTGACTTCAAATGGAACTCTGCACATGGAGGGTTTACGGCAGTGGCCCCTTCAAGTGCTAATAAGGAATGGGTATGTTTAATAATCTCCGTCAAGTTTGGAAATGTGAACACACTTGTTATTCTTTCCCACAAGCCAGGTGCATTTGCTCCTTTCTATCAATGTTCTAAAATTGTTTATTCTTAATTTCAACCTGTTAAAACAACATATAAGTGCACATTTCAGATACTGTAGATTCACATTATGCAGCACAGTCGCCCGGTGGTTGATCCTGTCCTATTGAAGACAATGGAAAATTTACCACTGACTTCAATGGGAGCAGGATCATGCCTTTGGAACTTTTGTTTATCAACTGCCAAAAGTACTTCCAGTTTGTCATTTTTTTTTCTTTAAAAGCATGCTCCATTTTCCAATGCTTCGGGATCTTTTTAGAAGAGATGGCATGTTGTCGAGAACTCAGAGCAGGTGACTGTGAGAATGGGAGGCTTTGTGTCCTAATTTCAGTATCTGCTACTATCTCACTGAATGACCTTGGGGAATTCACCTAGCCTTAGCCTGCTGAGCTCTAAAATGGGATTATCAACATTTACCCACCTCACACTTGGATAGTTTGTGTTTTGGATCCAGAAGTCTGTGCTATATTGAGCATAAAAGAACAAACTGCAACAGCTAGGAGCCACCGGATTGGTCTGCTCTTTTCCTTCTTTCTCTTGAATGTATTTTTTTTTCCTGCTGGTTCTCTGGAATGCTGGTATTGACTAACAGCTGTGACTAACCCTTTTCCTCCAGGTGCATTACAATAACTCCTCACTTAAAGTCGTCCCAGTTAACATTGTTTCGTTATTAAGTTGTTGATCTATTAGATAACATACTCATGTAAAGTCATGCAATGTTCCATTATAAGGTTGTTTGCCTTGCCCATTCCAGCCGGAGAGCGGGGTCAGGGAGTGGGAGCTTTCCCTGTTCTGCCCACCTGGCGTTCCAGCTAGGGAGCAGGGTCGGGGCACGGGGGCTTATCCCACTCCTCCCGCCCGACATTCCAGCCAAGGAGTGAGCGAGCCCCTGACCGCCTTCCTCAGCAGGAGCAGAGTGGGCCCTGCCTGAACTAAGCTTCACAATCATCATTGGAGAGTACAGTATTAAATAGTTTGTTTAAAATTATTTAAAACTTATACTGTATATGTATATAATATCTTTTGTCTAGTGAAAAAAATTTCCCTGGAACCTAACCTCACCCCCCATTTATATTAATTCTTATGGAGAAATTATATTTGCTTGACATCATTTTGCATAAAGTAGCATTTTTCAGGAACGTAACTACAACATTAAGCAAGGAGTTACTGTATTATATTCTAATTCCATCTGTCAGCTGATTGAATGCCAGGCTAATGTACCTTCCTGAGTTATGCCAACACTGGAAATAAGATTCTGAACTTTATATTTCTGCAGCATGGAAATTTTCTCTCTGATGACCGGGTTGATCTCACTGAACTTGCCTAACTCACTTTCCGAGGTTCCCATATGTCTTAGCAAAGGTAAACTCTACTAGCTAACTGATCTGCCCTTTTCCTCTTTCTCTTGTTCAGGATCTTTCTATTTTCTGATGAATTATCAGAGTGATGTTATAGGCTATTCTCAGTTGTAACCCACTCCCTCTGCTGCAGTTCTTGCTAGTCTGGTTGGTCTGCACGTTGTCTTGTTTTATTCTTCCAGGGCCCAAAGGAAATTTGCCACGGCCAAAATAGCTGTCTCGAGCACCTGAACTACTTCCAAAGACTGGTTCTTTCCTGCAGTGAAGCCTTTTTGGCTTCATTTCTGGGGGAAAAAGTGCCTGGAGTCTTCTCATGCTTGCAGAAGTAAGCATGATTCTGTAATCCCTATGGTGATTGTAATTGCCAAGAAATAGAGTTTGCTCTCAAAAGTTTATTATAATTATTTTTCACTTTGTTGTCTCAACTCTGCAGTCTGTAGTTCCTGCAGAGTGGGTTCTATTTCACAAAAGAAGTCTCTGCCGTACATGAAAAGAGTACTCTGCCTAAGACATCTCTAACCAAACAGGAAAGGGCTCCATCTTCATGATAGCCTATCAACCATTAAGAAAACTATTCTTAAAGCACAGGAAGACATTTTAGTACTCTTCTGGCCTTTATAGTAGCCAGAATTGGCACCAGCCAATCAATTGGCTTCATTTCTTTGATATTTCATGCTTGTTGTAGCCAGTAAGACAGTGAAAGCTTTTCTAAAAAAACAGACAAACAAAATCCAGGAAGGATGTTTCAGAGGACTTAGCCTTTGAAAATCCATCTAAATAGCTGTCCAAGGATGTCTGTTTCCAATAAGTCATGTCCTATAAATGTAACCCTTCTGTAGGTGAAGCCAGCAGCAACAAGGGCCAGGTTCAGTGTCCAGGGGTTCCTTTTCAACAATATAACACAAAACTGGCTTGAGCCCCCACCCAGTGACCTGGGACAATTACACACCATCACCTGGGCACCTCTAAGGAGGCAATTAACTCAGCATTAATTTGGGAAAACACTGCAACTAGGGCCCATAAACTCAAACCATGAGCAAAAGACCCATCCCCAATTAAGTTGGGCAGTGTCCTTTTCCCCTCAGGGTCTTAAGTCCAGCAACCCAAAAGTCCCTTTAACGTCCCTGTCCCTTCTCTGTACCCCACTCACAGTTGCTGTCTTTGGCCAGTTCAGCCCCAGAGTTCAGAGGTTCATCCGCAGAGTTCGGGGTGGGGGGAAGGAAGCACCTAACACTCTGCACTGCTCGGGCACTCACTTGTAGTCACAATGGCCGATTGCCACGTCTCTGCAGGGCTCTGCTCTGTCCCTCTCCACCACCTTCTCTGCTGGCTGGTTTCCACACCTCTCTACCAGCCTCCCTGCTCACTACACCTCTCCGGCAGCCATCTGGCTAGCCGCTTGCCACGCTTCTCCACCAGCTGCCCGCTCGCTAAGATGGCTTCAGGGTCCCACACACACTTAACACAGCCCTCAGTTATTTCAGCTGTTAGTGGGGGAGCCTCATTGCTGGTGCACACTAGGGAATCTCTTGCAATAGAGACACTGTCCCAAAGGAGGTCTAATACATAAACCTAGGTATCAGTGATTTCAGCTCTGCAGTGTGTAACAACACTCTCAACTGAGTCTAAATTAGCTCTTTTATTATACCATAGAGAGAGAGAAAAGATCAGCTGGTGTCTAGGACCCTTAAACCAGGCCCACACCACCAGGTAAAAGTACCTGCCCCCACCCTCTATCAACTCACTGGGTTTTGGAACCCATGCCCTCTGTCTAGCGAGTGCTGTTCAGCTGAGGGTGAGTCCCTCCATCAGGGTATGCCAGGTACAGTTCTGCTGTCCTCCGTTCACCCAAGAAGGATAGCAACCCTTTATTACTTCTGCCTCAAAAACAAGGAGACTGGGGATCCCACACCAGCCACAAATGATCATTTGGGCAAGCAGCCCATCATGCTGAACACCTAAGCAGAGGAGAGGTGTCCATGCAAACGAGATCAGTTTCTGAAGTCTTTTTCCACAGCTCATGACTAGATGTCAGAGGAGCGCTCATCCAGACTATGCTTACATAAAGTTCAGCCAAAGGAAGCACACAGAGAGTTTTGGATATTGTCTTCCTTTATAATTCCCTGTTAAGATAAATAAACCTATTCCTTTTGATGAGAGGTAAAGACTTTTATGATACATTATGTTAATACATGAATGTTACACAGTATTCCTCAACAATTAAATATGATCAATTAGCCATTATTTAATTTTGTCCTTATGGAGATATTCAACAACTTTTGTCAAATGCTAGTGCCATTCCAACTGTGATCTATAATTCACAAGAAAAATTCTTTAGTTTGTACACCAGCAGACTTATTTTATGTCACATCTTACTAAAAACACTTGTATATCCAAATATTTTTATTGGACTCAAAATGGTCTCTGGACCTGGAAACACTTCTTTACCAGCTCATAACAGCAAACTTCATGGCAATCACAAAAATTGAGTGTGATGGGTTGAAGTTTTGTGAACATGTGGAGTTGTAATTTACCTTTTGTTGTTTGTAACACAACCACAACTTCATGAAGAAGTTTCTTGACAAAAAAAATCTTGGTTTTGTCTTGACACTGCAGGTTTTTGTGTAGTTGTTGTAAACAACATAATAAGAGAACACGTTCAGTCTCCAACATGATGGATTTTGACATTTATCTCATATGAACAGATAGGACCAGTCTGTGGAATAGTGAGATTTCTAAGTTGTTGTGAGGGTTTTGTCAGTTTTCTCAATCATTTTCTGCCTCACACAGTAGCCAGAATGATGGTTTGGCTCTCATGCTAATTTTCTTTAGTCTGGATTTCTCCTCTCAATTTAATAAAGCCTGCCTCTGCACAGGTAGAAAGTAGCTCAAAAACAGAAAGAAGTTAAGAGCAAAATAATTAAGTGGTCATCTACTGGCAAGATCATGCAACCCAGGGAAAAATTAGTGGGTGCTCTATACCTACTGGCAGCCAAGTTCCCCTCACCCCCAACCCACTCAAGGAAGTAGCTGGACAGTTCCCCTGGAAGGGGATAGAGGGCTGTGTCACTGAAGAGGACACCATGGTCCTGAGAGTGACGTGGGTACCAGAGCAGAAGTCATGCTGGTGAGGCACCAGAAGAGGGCACAGAGCTAATTCCCAAGACAGCCAGCAGGAGGCATCACGGTGGTGAGTCGCACTCCATCACAGTTAGGATGAAATTTTCTATTAGGATGGGTTGCACCATAAAATGTTTGCTGCCGGATTTCTCACAGTTTCCTCTAAGGTATTTTCTGCTGGTTGCTGTCAGGAACAGAGTAATGGACTTGATGGTCTGATCTGCTGTGGCAACTCCTATGTTTCTAGAAGTAGAAAACAGTATTCAATTAACATCAATTTTTGGTCCAATACATTACATTTTAGAAGACCAACTGGGAATACTGAACATAGTCAGAGCAGCCTTACACTGTTTCCCAACTACCACCACCAAAAGGATGATCATGGACTGGGAGCCTGGAGATTTTCCCACTTATAAAAATTGTGGTTTGAAACAAATCACTTTATTTTCTGCTTCAGTTTTCTCAGCTCTAAAATGGGGATAATACTTGGATGTCTACCTGATGGTGTGTTATACGGATTAATTTATGGGGCCTCTTTATGACGTTAGATACTGAACATGCACAGAGAGAAAATATGATCCTTCCCCCTTGGGACCTGCAATCTGATTCGTTGTTGTGTTATCCTGCTTTGACACTGATGTAACACTTTGATGGATTGAACCAGTGTAAAACTAGAGTAATGTGGTGGTGAATCAGGTTCAATGATTTATAAGCCCTTTGAACATGTAAAGTACCATTTAACTGCTAAAATATTATTATTGAAAAGTTAGGAATATGTGGGCAGGAACCTGAATAAATTGCTCCTGGGCAGTACAAAAAACAAGTCAATGGGACCACTACAACCACATGAGTTATATAAAATATGAATGTGCTTAAACTTAAGAAAACAAAAAATATTTCACCAGAACCACAGATCCAGTATCCCCCAGACCTGTGGAATGTAGAAAGAAAATGAAAAATCCCATTAGACACACTGGGCAAATCTCAGACCCAGTGAAACTTAATTGATGTGAATGGGTTGATATCAGGGATAAATTGGAACCACAGTGCATTGCAAAATGTATAAGAGAAGATAAATCCCATAGTTCAACATTGGTGGCATAATCAGCACAGCTTTTTTAGGAGGAGCTCTCCCATGAATAGGTATAAAAGAATTTTAACTGCATTACAACTCTAGCAATCCTATTCTAAAATATAAATAGTGAGATCATTCAATATATACTCTTAGTGCAGTAATTTGGGCTCTTGGCCTGCTCCTAGAACAAGGAGGTATACAATGTATTTTTTTTTTTTATTTTGTGATAGACCAGGATGACAGCAGGGTAACCAGAGCAATCATATGAGTCTATATGGGAAAGACAGAAAACAAGACAGCACAAGCTAACGTGAATGAGGTTTCAGCAAGGATCATGTTCATGCAAGTGGCAGAAGTCTCCAGGAGCCACAGAACGACTTAGATAGCAGCTATAAATTTTTCTGTTATTAACACAGAGGGAAGATGTGCCTGTGAGCTTCTATGAATCTTTAGGAAAGCTACCAAACAGCCTATCACAGAGCTGCTGATAGGCTCCTGTTTCAGAAAGTCTTCACTGGACAAAGTGAATACGTGCATACATCCAAGATGATATTCACCCAGCAACCAATCTGTTAAGACTAGAATTTTGAAGAGGAAGGCCATGTTTTGTAGCTATCCACAAACTGCTACAGCATAAAGATTCAGCTCTCCTAAGGTGCTGAGAACCTCCAACCTAGTTAGGGGGAATTGAGGGTGTTCAGAATGGGAGATGCTTCATGAGATTGTTCCAAAAAGAAACAAATAACTGCACAGTAAACTTGTAAGAATGCCAGGTCCACCATAATGGATCTTGTAGGCTGATGCAAACAACTTCAGACCATATGCAATCCATGCAGAAAGTGACCCCACCCCAACTGCAAGTTATTACAAATGTGTTAAGTCATCATTCCTCAATTTATATCTAGATCAAACTCACAAAAAAGGAGTCTGAGCCTGATTTATAGGCAAGGAATCTTGGCTAATAAAAAAACAAAACCTATTTCCCCTCTCACTTTCCTATTGTATTAGAGATTTTCAGTGACTTCAGATGTCAAGCATCTGATGCCATTTTTTATGGATAAACATAGGCAGGTAGGTGGCTGGTTTTCTTATGTGCATTCATCTCTAATTACCAAATATCCAGAACAATTATGTGACATTAGCCCTTGATCATAATGATAGACACAGAGAGAGCAACATGGCACTTCGCTATCAAAACTAAGCTCAGACTTTCAAACCAAAAAGGAATCTTTCAATCAATGTAGTAAGTCTGCAAAACAACTGGTCCACATATTGTAGGTTATTAATTAAAAGTAAGGAAGAGTTTTAAATAAGGTTGCACAAAATACATCCCATAGTCTATGGACTTGAACAGCTCTGTGCTTTTTCATAATATTTATTTAAATTTTAAATAGTGATTGCAAATGTACTCTCTTATTACATCAAAAAAGTATTTGAAACATTTTGTGTGGATTTCTGAATGCCTAAAGATAAAAGCATGGTAACTAAAAAAAAAAAGCTGAAATCCAGTCCTTTACTGGGATCATAGTTCCCACATTTGTGTCTAAGGTTAAACAAATCTGCCAAAGAAATGATATAAAAAACATTGTGATTTCCCTTACAAAAAAGATGTGTGCAGGCTGCAGCTATGATATTGCCCGTTAGCAATTCATCATCACACTTGCAATTTACAGCACTGTACTGTCTAGCACATATAATTATCTGAGTCCTGATTAGAATATTAGCTGTCTTGTAAAGTGAGTGGGTACAGAGGAAATTAAAAGTTGTGTTCTGAAGTACGTAAATTTCATCTAATATTCAGAATGTTCGCATGTTGCATTTGCTTTGCACTGCCGTAAGGGCCAACAAGGAAGTGTAGGGCATTGGAAAATCAGGCTCCAAATGTTCTAAGGCTAACTAGGGATGAATCATGGCATTTGAGGTTTTGCAAATTTCAGAAACTGTATTCCACATTAGAGATATGCGGCGAGATACAGAGGTAAGTAAATTCAACACCCAGCTTTGTCCTCTGTCTTCAGTGCCTGAAGCTTGCCTCTTCAGCATATTTCAGGGGGTTGGCTGTGTGATGCTGTTGCTACCTGTCTTAACTGATTATTACCTGTTGTTTCCAGATGTGAGGCAGGGAGACAGATCAGGCAGCAGGTGAGAGATGGAGAGGACTAGATTGCCCCATTGAAATCAGTGGAGTTACCTTCCTGTAAAAATGACATCAGGTGAGACCAGAATCAAGTCCACAATCTTAATCCATTTTGGTCAATATGTAACCAAAAGAACATTGAAAGTAACTTAATCTCTTCAAAGTGTCATAGTTTGTTTTATTTTTTAGAAAAAAAGAGATCATTTTATAAAAGAAAAGGTCCATTTTTTTCAGAATGGATTCATGAGCTAAAATATCTTCTTATATAATAATAAAAATAATGCCTAATTGTTACCATGTGTTCAGAAATACCCAAACACCGGTTTAATCAGAAGATGTTCTAGTTATTAGCATAACTTCATTTGTAAAATTATGGCAACGAGAGAAAAGTTACCAATTATTATCAATATTCTGCTGCAGTAAATTATCATATATAATACATGTGAATGTAAAATCTATTCCTCTGTCTACTATTTGATTTCATATTGAGTTTTGACCTTTCACTATTTTCAGTTGTTCAGTATTTGGTCAAATATTTCAATTGGCTAATTGCATCAATTGTTTGGGTTCCTTTTCACGCCTGATTCATGACAGTCCTACTGTTTAGGATTTTGCAATACCAGCTATCAGCAACAGAGATTATGAGAAATCAGCTATAACACTTTGTTCCATGCTAACAGGCCTCTCTCTTGATAAAATAACATAAATTTGGGTTAAAACTGAGCCGTTAACATAATTTTGAGGATGGCAGTTTTTGAAACAATGTAAACCATTGTCATCTCTGAACTTAAACTGCATTTTTCATATCAATGATTGTTTCGCTGCAAGTGTGTGTCTATATTGGCCTGATCAATATGCACATTCAAGTCAATAGAAAGACTCCCATTAACTTCAATGGGTGCTGAATAAGGCCCTAAGGCCAGATTTTTTTCTTTTTTTTAAATGTTATATTGTAGTCCACTTTCAGGAAGAGGAAACTTTTGCTGCGCTGATCCAGCAAAGCATTTGAGCAATTACTCAAAATTAGGCATATGAGTAGTTCCATTGAGGCTAATAAGACTATTCATGTGATTAATGGTAAACATTTGATTACATGCATGCTGAATCAGGGCCTAAGCATATACAGTTGCTTCAGGATTACTATCCTGATTATAGATAATATGTGTGATATTGTAATTCTAGGTCACTGCATTATGCTGGATTTGATAATTAATTATGGCCAAGCTAGAGTGGTTATTTTGCTTCTGTACACACAAGAGTGTAGCAACATGTCAATATTATTTCAGCCTGATTCATGCACTTTTAAAAATGCTAATCTGTGACCATTTTTAGCATGAACATCACTTTGTTATGAAATACTGGATTGTTCTGCAAGCCTGAAACTTTTTTACTAATGGAACACGGAATTTCTTGTTATACATATTCTGGCAACACATTAAATGATAAGATGTTTTAATGGTTAATTAAGCACAAAAAATAGCACACATTATAGTTCAATTGGGTTTGCTGAAAGAGTGCCAGGATTGATTTAAATGTGACACTAATTTTTCCCCTAAGACTATCCTGTATACAGGTATGAATGTATAAAAACATGGTGTGCTTCTCTGATAGTGGTTAGCAGAACAGATTTCTAATTCCCTGCCCCACATATGGATATCTCTATCATCATACCTTAACAGCAGGTTCTTAGTTAAATTCAGCTCCTATGTTCCCCTGTGCAATGAGGATCTGAAAAGGATTGGGGTAATATTCACAATAATAAAGAAACAACATGTGCATTGGTATATATTAAAGATATGTACAGTTTAGAGAATTCACTATTCAAATAGTTGATACAAAGATTTTCCTAGGGTGAGTATCATAGGAAAGGATATATCAGTAAATAGTCATTAAAACATCTTATTAAATTCCAGCTCTTGGTACTGATCCTGGAAACACTTATATACTTATCTTTAAGCATGAGTAGTCCCATAGATGTCAATCTAATCAGGTACATAAATGTTTTCAGGATCAGAGGTTAACATCCCAATGACTCATATGGGTTGAAATGCTGCATTTCATCCATAGTTTTACTGCAATCTATACATTTACCATGGCAATTTCTTTCTTAGCTTACAGAACAGCCCAGACCATAAACTTTGCTTTGGGGATATTAAGAAGGCAGTAACAATATCTCATAACACTTGGATTATATATCTTTGATTTCTCATTAAAATGACTTCCTGTATAATTCAGGGGAGAAATTTAAGGAAATTATTACAATTTGAGAGTCTCCATAAATTAAATATGTCACTTTTGGTGCAGTTTCCAGTTTTCTCAGCATATTGTATCAGTGCAATTACTTTAGCGTGAACAGAAAGTGGTGTCTACAACGGTATTACACTGTAAAGGGAGTTATTTAATAAAGTCCTCTCCTGTAATAGTTCTGTCACCAAACCTTTAGAGTGGATGTGCTGATTATTCCACATTGTGACACAGTGATGGGATACAACATAAAGAAGCAATCCCTTACCCAAGAAGCCCATTCCTTTGGGACTTCCTGATTCCTGCTCTCTCTCTCCCTGATACAAGGTTGCCCTTTTGGAGAGACCTTTTTTCCCAGCACATGTTTCAGTGTCTGGCCTTTAAATTTGGTAGACCCAATCAGCTCTACTTCTAAAGTGAAGCCATTTGCCGGTGGCAGATACCTGCATCATCTTCCTCTCTTCCAGTTGGTGAGTTGTTCTTAACTCCTACTGTGTTTGCCCTTTCTTATTCCTAATGGGATGGCACATGGAAATGGCTGGGTTAAAAACAAACTTGTTTGGGGGTGGAGGTGGGGTCTTTCCGCTTCAAATAGGGTTTTAAATCTTCTTTGATTGCTTCATCAGCTTATCGGTCATCTAAACACCATAAACAAAACCACCATACGAAACTTAAAACAAAATCACAAAAGTCAATCAGGCCAAATGCATGGAGGATGTCCTCAAAGCAACCTGGGCTAAAGGGGAATCCAAAAGTTATCAGTCACCCACCAACAAAATGGGTTCAGTCTCCACTGGCATTGTACAAAGTATGGGAAAAAGATGGTGACAGATGAAAATAGCATGGAAGAAAGGAGGGAAATTAAAAAAACCTGTCAAGAATAAACTATCCAAAAGAATTATGTTTTGGGAGGGAGGGTAATGACTCTGAATGCTTGACCAAGTAATGGCTGCTGTCAATCAACTTCTGGGTCAACTTGGGGAGAGAGAGCACATCTTCTCCAACTGACCAAAACATTTGGGGACCTGCCATGATTTTATTTTTTATTGGTTATTTGTATTGTGCTAGCTATTAGAGTTTTCAATCTAAGTATAAAACAAGAGATGACAGGCTGATATAGGACGACACTGTCAGTCTGTTAAGACAATGGGGAAACACAAGGAAATGTGATAGGCAGCAGTCTCAGTGTATGAGCACCCTAACAGCTGTCAAGTTTTTGTAAGTATCTTGACGGAGGAGAAATAGGCAAAGGAGCAACAGGCTCTATCTAAACTAGAAAAAATAGGTGGTGTTTTAAAACATGTTGGCACATTTCTAGGCCTAGCTGAACATCTAGTGCAGGCAGGATTTAATACTCTCTTAAAATTGTGTTAACTGGTTGTACTTAGCCCTAGGGATTCCATTAAAGAGGAACTACAGGCGGCTGATCTTCAATTATTTCTGCTTTTGTGTATTACCATAGTGCCAAGGGACTCCAAGGCAGAGATCAGGACCCCATTCTGTTAGGCACTGTGCAAACACGTAAGAGGCAGTCCTGGTTCCAAAGACCTTACATTCTAAACAGACAAGCCAGACAAAGGGTAGGAAGGGAAACAGGGGAAATGACTTTTTTGTGCTCATACACCAGGTCAGGGGATAAAACTGGTCTCCTGAGTCCATATCTGTTGCACCAGGCTGCCTTCAAATTTAAATTTTGCCTCCTCTTTGAGGTACTCTCTTGTCCTATGTTATGGCTGGGAAAATAACTGCAAGCAAATCACCTTGGATTGGACAGACATAAGGAGGCACCTGGCATTCAACAAAGCCAATAGTCTCAAAAATGCTTTATTCTCCTAAATCCATAATGAAGCACCTGGATATGTGAACTGATTATTTGAGAGGTACTCAGCACCTGAATATAGAGATAGGTGCACAATTTTAGGCATCCACATTTGAAAATGTTTTCCTAAATGCGTAAGAACAAATCCATATACAAGCAGAGTTAAAGGTGAAACACTGCTTGTAGTTGCCATTAAGGTGGATATGGAAGTCCCACTCACAGCAGAGCAAAGCTGCTGCATGAGCTATGTTTTTCAGAGGTCAGAATTTAGCTTTTTATTGGTTCCAGTTCTGATGCTATACATTTAAAATTACTGATGGCTCAAGAAGCCTTACCTATTATATTTTCTTGGTTGGTGGAATTACTTCACAGGAGGCCATTAGCATCATTTCGATTTCACTGTTTTTGTATGTAGCCAGGGCCAGATTTAGGGGCAGGCGACCCAGTCGACCATCTGGGGTGCAGACTTGGGGTCTGGGCACCGGGATCAAGGTGCTGTAGAAAAAATAAGGTATTCAAAAGTTTAACAAATAGAGTTGGGAGTGGAGGAGCACCGAAGACGCTCCTCGCCTGAGGCACCATTCGGTCTAGGGCCGGCCCTGTAAGTAGCAATAGGTCCAACAAGCCTTTGAAAACTGCAGCCTATTTTTTCTCCTAACAAACATCCGAAGCACACAATAAAAAGTACCTTGATGGCACAAAGTGCTCAATGTTTATAGGGAAGGTTTGCACAAGGCTAGGATTGTCCCGTCTACACTAGATAGATCTGTCACTAGTTAATAAACTATGGTCTTAAAATGACAGTGTGGTTAAGATTTCCTCACAGAACTGCTATTCAATTTTTCAAGGCTCTGACTAGAGGATTTTGAACTAATACTGTGTATCTTGGACTTCTGAGGATAGATATGGTATAATCCTCACATAAGCCTCCAGCCAGCTTCTCTCCCTTCAGTTTATTATCAAAATGAAAAGATAAGGATAAGAATAATTGTGAGTCTAACAACTGCTGGGTAGCATATATTTAAATGAAAACTGGAAAACCTGTTTATTTCACATGGCCGGGAAATAAGCCAAAATATACACTTAATGTTTCATACACTTGAAGTGTGGATTGTTATAATTATAGCCTTAAACAAAAGTGGTCAAGCAATGCAAAGTCATGGAGATTGAAGAAATATTTCGCTGTTCCAGCACCCTTCATTCCTGCATGTTTAAATTATCCATTTATGCAGACCATTCCCTAAGTTCTTTCCCCCTCTTTATAAATCATTCCTCTTCCCTTGGCCTCCTTGCACTTTTAAGAAACTGTCCTGTTTTTAGATGCCTTGTGCATATCTTCCTTTAACCAAGCTTGTTGTCAGAACTGTATATATACTAATTAGGAAGTACGTGGTGAACCAGTTAACATACAAGTTTGGTAAATATTTAGAGTGACCAGATGTCCCGTTAGTAAAGGGACAGTCCCATTTTTGGGGGCTTTTCTTACATAGGTGCCTATTACCCCCCCAGCTGCCCATCTCATTTGTTCACAATTGCTATCTAGTAACCCTATAAATATTTAACCTCTACAGTTCTTTGTATGCAGCTCTATGAAAATACTTAGGGACTTCAATACTGCATTTGAAAAAGTATAACTGGGTAGGGGGTGTTTGTCTGGCTCCTTTGCTCCTATATAGGTTGGAGGGAGGATCCTTTATCCTTTAAACCCACTGCCACATGTGTGGCTGTTATAGGCTGTAGGGGTACAGTTACTACTTTCCTGGTTTGGACAGTCTTTTATTCCTTACTCTCATGAGAGGGAAGACCCTGGCCGTGACTAATCTCTTGCTGCAGGCTGATTCTGGGTTATGTTCCATATCTGTAGTACTTGACTACCGCCTTCAACACCATTGACCAGCAGCCTCTTGGAATATTTAGAGCAGATGGTGGGGCTGTCTGGAAGTACTTTTAATCACATCTTACAGATCAGTGCCAATTCATTATTTACATAACTCTAAAAATAGCTACAGCCTGCTCTAACACAGGGAAAACTCACCAAAGCATCTAAAGGAAATCATATTTCATTTCATTAGTATGTAAAGTTGTGTCAGGACCTCAGATGTTTCAAAATACCATTAGTCTTATTGATAAATATTCACTCAGAATAAATTCTAAAGTAACTTCTTTATGGCCCAACTTTTAAACTCCATTTTTCCTCTCCCCATGATACTTCTAAAATGGTTTTAGAACCATTTAGAACCCTACCTTCATGCCTCCAGCTTCCATCCCGGGCACATCACATGATCCATTGTCTACAGCCAAGCACTGAGGTACAACCGCATCTGCTCTAACCCCTCAGACAGAGACCAACACCTCCAAAAAAGTCTCCACCAAGCATTCTCAAAACTACAATACCCGCACGAGGAAATAAGGAAACAGATCAACAGAGCCAGATGTGTACCCAGAAGCCTCCTACTGCAAGACAAACCAAAGAAAGAAACCAAACAGGACTCACTGGCCATCACTTTACTCAGCCCCCCAGCAATCCCTCCAACGATCAATCAGGGATCTGATCAACCTCATCCTGGCAATGAATCCCACACTTTCACAGGCCTTGGGCGGCAGGCCAATACTCGCCCAGCATTGACAACCTGTCAACACTGAAACGTTTCTGACACCAGCAACTGCATTCACACCCATAGGAACTCAGCTCAGACCATTCATGCAACAAACTCGACCAACTTGCCCACATTCTTACTCCAGCGAACCGATCACGGAACTAACCAGATCAGCCAACACCTATCACGCAATTTCACCTGCACTCCACCAATGTAATATAGCACACATATATGCAGCATATGCCCTCTTAGCTATGTACAACGAGACCAAACTGGCAGTCTCTACGGAAAAGGATAATTGGACAAACTTATATAGGAGGATGGAATTAACAAAACATGTTAGGGAGCTTCAACTTACCTGGCCACACTATGCAGACACTTAGGCGGCCATCCTGCAGCAAAAAACTTCAGACCTGGACTTCAAAGGAAACTGCTAGAGTTTCAGTCATCAAATTTGACACCATAAGCTCAGGATTGAACAAAGACGTGATGGGTTGCCTACTTACAGAGAGTTATTCCTCTTCTTGGTTTCCCCTCTCGCGCTAGAAAGGGCCTTCTCCCATGATTGAACTAACCTCGTTATCTTAGCCGTTGTCTTGCTAGCATTAATTACCTGTCCTGAAATTTCTCACTTACAGTTTGCATCTGGACGAACTTGGTGTTCGCTGCGAAGACTTCTGCTCCAAAACGTCTGTTAGTCTATAAGGTGCCACAGGATTCTCTGCTGCTTTTACAGATCCAGACTAACACGGCTACCCCTCTGATACTAAAATGGTTCTTTATTTGTTGACAGAAGAGTGTCTTCGGGGACTTTTGTTGTGTGACTCAGAGTCACTCTATTTTTTTGATGAAGGGAGGCTGTGCACTTAACAGGTATCACTAGTGCCTGGATGCATTATGCGAGGTGATGGCTAAATACTTAAATGCACCTGAGCTCCATGCACTGCCCCTGATGAGGGTAGAAATCTAGGTAGCTTTCAGCCACCTACGTACACCCACTCACACAAACTTATGTTGGCAGCTGCTGGAAGCTGATTCAACCCTTGGTCCAAGTTAGGGAAGCACACCCGCTGGAATAGCCTCTCCACATCCAGGCACAACCAGCTGGGGGAAGGGAGGGATAGGAGCAAGAGCCATAGAGCCACCTTGCTGGCAAATAAATGCTACCTTGCAGCCTTTGCCCTGCCAGTAGCACTCAAGAGCCCTGATTGGTCTCCTCAGCACCTGAAGCTATGTTGTCATTGCCCCATGGGAAGCAGAGGTGAAAAGGTCTCTACTAGGCTCTCGGCCATCCTGAGCAGTCACCTAGAAGCAGCCATGATGTATCACTAAATCTGCTGTCTTATATCTTGTAATCCTTTCTTTAACAGTGATTATAACATTTATATGATCTGTGGTTAAAATGGCATAATGAAGGTAATGGAATGTTGAGGGCCATCTGGGGAAAGAACAGTCTTTCACAACCTGATGCAGTACCATGATTTCACCTGGGAATGTCACAATTTTTCAAATGCCAGTTAAAAATTACATAAGATAAAACACTTCAAATTCAATTGCTCCAATTAGTGGCTAGCCCATCACCTAACCAGAACTAGGAAAATGGTATTATGTATTAATAGCTTAACATGGGAAAACTTAACCTGGGATAATACTTGTACTGGTATTGTGACTGGGAATATGATGTGAACAACCAGCTGGGCCACTTGGATAGAGAGCCCTATACAAGTTTACTGTGATTTTATCATCAACTTCCTAGACCTTGACAGCCCATCATTATCTTTATCTATAGTAGTAATTCTAAAACCAAGGGCAACTTATGCCTTTGGATACACAGGGACATCTTCTTTTAAAATGAACCCTGTGCATTGGGTGCAGCCACAGATGTTAAAAATTAATAGCAAACATTTTCGTATTACTGGCCCAAAGAAATGTGATCACAAATTGGAAGGATTCTTCTATTTTACATGGGGGGTTTTGTAAAACCAGTTTAATATATAACTATTAAAAACCAGCAATTAAAACAACAGGGCTACATATAATCTTTTAACCTTTTCTTTTCTTTGGCTTGAACTTGGAAAACCCCTATCAAACTTAATAGAAATATCCAAAGAATACTATCCCTTTAACAATGGTTCCTTCAATATTGCCTATGTTTGTTAAAAATATCCTCCCTTTCCCTTAATAACTTGTTTTCTGTTTCGTGAAAATGTGTGCGCATGTTCTTTGGTGCATGTGTGTGTCAGTTGTTCTTGCAACTGCTATAGTACAATACCACAGTATAGCAAAATACTATAATTAAAAGCTGTGCTTTGTGAACTTAGCTATTTGCCATGTGGAATGATGTTAAGATGTTTTCTGTTTAAAGACATTAGATAATCTGCATGTTGCCAACTGTTCTAAAACATAAACTCTAATTAAAACAATGGATAGTTTTGCTTAAAAATGGATGTCATTATATGCCCTAGGGTGTTTACTCTGATTTGAATCATTTGTTTTGTTTTATTGTTTCTTTGACTAGATTGATTCTTTATCTATCAGTAATGACACATTCCCCAACAAAGCAGACCTTACATACAGTTCATGTTATTAATACCATCATGCCATGAACTTTTCAGATAGTAATAAGCATTGGAAAAACAGAAAGAATTCTGCTTAAGTCAGTAACTATTTATTTATGTATAAGGAGGAAAAGCTTTGTGTCACTGGTAACCTGATTTTTTTTATTTTATTTTATTTTATTTTATTTTGAATGCTCTGACCACAGGCTGAACTCTCCACTGCAAAGTGCTGTTTCCCCTTTTGTTTGTTCCCTGATGTGAAGTGATATCATATTTCCATTGTTTCTGGAGAAGCTCAAGTTCAAGCTAAATTTCAACATGTCCTGTGGCTTTGATCTAAGTCCAGAAGTATGGTTTTCAAGTCTCACACTGCTTTACTGTAAAATCAGCTGTCTCTTTCAAAGTAGTTACCATAATACTAGATTTTACCACAATGAATTTTGGAGTCACTGGGACAAATTCATCCCTATTGCAACTCCACTGACTTAAATGGAGTCAAACCAGGGATGAATTTCTCTGTCATGTCATTGTCAACTTTCACTCTCAGCTGCTTGGCAGAAAGAGACCTGATTTCATCCATGGTCATGAATGGTCATGAAAGGTGTTCTGTCACTTATACTTATTAGTATTGTTCTCTGATTTGTGATTTCTATACCATCATAGGTGTACATAGTGCTTTATAGAGAACTATAAATACACAAGGGTCTCAAGTTACATCAGTTGAACACCAATTTAATTTCATTGACTTCACAGCCACAAATCAGAATCAGGCACAAGACCTCTTCCCTAAAGAGATGCAACCTAAAGTCAGCTTAGAGATGAAAGAAGCTGACAACAGGATAGTGGGCACAGCCCTCTTGGCATCTGAGGGAAAGAGAGATGCAGTGTGTAACTCAAATTTCGTGTTTAATAGAATGTCTGTTGGGATGAGCTATGTAACAATGGAGCATTAGAGATGATAGGCTGACTGAAAAGTGAGTTTTGAGGAGAATGTGGTCATTTGGCTCATGACGACAGGGGAGAATGTTCAAAGCATAAGAAGGCGGTATGAAGATGAGGGCTGGAGAAGGAAGATATATGACATAATTACGGAAACCCAGCAGTGCCACGTGGCCCTACCTCTTAGTAGCACTCTAAGCGAGATGTACCTTGAAATCACCCTGACATGTAATTCAATAAATAGCTCTAAATGCCATTGTGATGGAGCTGCAAAACAGGGGACTACAACTCCTGCTCAGGTAAGAAAAGATATTGAACCAGGAAGTGGCCAGGCTCTGTTTGGGGGTGAGAGCCACACGGCTGCAGGAAGATGGAGAGAAGCCTTAAGAACTGTGGACAGAGCTGCATGTGGAATGGGCTGTGATTGCTGGACATCACAACAGAATTCAGGTCTATATTGGACTTACAGGTGAGCAGCAGCAGCTGGGCAGGGAACCAGTGCAAAGGAGACCCCATGAACAATGCTGAGACTGGCCTGGAAACCTGCAAGCTCCTATTTGCTTTAATGGAGAGAGACTAGACAGGGCACCCAGGCACTAGGCCTGAAGAGCCCTGACTCTCAAGTGGACTGCCCCTGGAGACCCAAACAGGAACTGCTATTGCTCACTTTGAACTGTAACTGTTTATTCTCTGTACTTACAGCATTGGCAACCCTTCCCTTTCCTGTCAGCCGTAATAAAAACCTTTCCCTTGGCCTTGGCCAAGTGTCTGAGTGGTTATTGGACCTTCAAGGGCTAGTACCTACAAGGCTTAGCTGCTAAAGCACCTACAGCCCTTGCCTCTGAGACACAGTATGCTGGGCACAGTACTGGCACCCTAGGAGTTTGCAGTAGAGTTACCCCATTATTACACCATATTGAAACCAAAAGCTCAGTAGGATTATATATGAATAATAAGTATGCTCTAAATTTTATTGATACACTGCTTTCCAGAGGGAGGGGTCCTATGGTGACTTCAAGCCACTTTTATGGGTTTCTGTTCCTAGGCTGGTGTAATTTAAACAGCCCTGAGAGCCTAAGTTATGGCAGCTACCCTGGGCTGCTCTCTGGGCATTGTGGGAGCCCAGAATCTCCACGACACTGTGTTCTGTGTGGACCTAACCCCAATATACTGTCCCAGTTGGAACCAGGGTTTTGAAGGCCTCTTTATGTGACTTCTGATCTTTTACAGAGCACAAAGTGGCCAGAATGTGAGAATCTCACCTCATTATACTAGTCAATGATTAACTAGTAAGAGTAAGCTAGTTGTTTCTACATAAAGTTTGTAACTGTGGCTAAGTTAACCTAAAGGGTTGAGTTCCCTTACTGAATATGAAGTTTGAACTTGAGCCACAACTTCTTTCCATAGTTTGGTGATACATAATGAATATCTATAGTAAAAAGGCACATGGCAAAATTCTATAGGTTTTCAAAACAAATTCTGTAGCATCCTATAACAATTCTATAGGTTTCTATTGGTTTATTTCCTAATAAATCCTACAGGATTTTTCCATAATGGTAATGAGCTTCTAGAGAAGTTGTATAGCATTCTATATAGGCACATTGTACAGAGACTATGGAACCTATAGAAAGGTTATCAACCATCATCTAGAATTATATTGCAGGAATATTTATTAATTAAACCAGGTACTTCAAGATATCTACAGGAAAGATATCTGTTAAATCCTATGGACTTTTCCATGGGGGGACTCTGCTGGGCCAGTTAAAGAACAGAGGCCTGTATCTCCCCCAATCTTCCTCTGTCAGATGGATGCTGTTCGCATCAATGGGCCTCAAGAGGGACATGGGGAGAGAAGGAGAGAGAGTGTGAAGCAGAGAAAAAGAAAGGCTTTCGGGGTGCTGACATGACCTTGGTGAACTTCCTTAAGAAAAAAATGTATTACAGAATATGTATGTGTATGGTACTTCTAGATGTCTCTACTTCCAGGCTTCTCTTTCTTATATGCCAAACATGTTTCTCTGTTTCTAGACCTATCTTCTTCATAAGAATATAATGTCCTACCTCGCTTTCTTCTCCTCCCTCCAGTACTCATTTCTGTCACTCCTTAAGGCCCTTTTAGCCTCACCTCCGGGTCTCCACATCCCTTCAATTCACCAGGCCCTCTTTTTCTTAAAATCTATACCTTACTGAAGTATTATGGTAGAGGTATAGCAAGCAACAGTCCCATACTTTCTCTTCTCTTCACAAGGCTACCTTCTTATGCAGAGGAGAATAAGGTGACCCTCAGGCAAATACAGGACTTGGTGGGTATTAGAAAAGTAGGACACTTATTCACAGTGGTGAATAAACTTGATGGCCAAATGTGAAAAATTCTGCAACAGCTTAAAGAATTCACTGGCCAGACAAACATCCTGGGTCATTACTTTGAATGGAACCAGTTGATATATTGCAGACCCCTTGTCATAAATAGATAGCTAAGGGTTAATGCTTCTTTTACCTGTAAAGGGTTAACAAAGGGAACCAAACACCTGACCAGAGGACCAATCAGGAAACTGGATTTTTTCAAAACTCAGGGAGGGAATGTTGGGTCTGTGTCTTTTGTCCTGGGCCTCTCAAGCTATGAGAGGGATCTTTTCTATCTTGTACTTTCTAAAATCCTTTCGTGTTTTTTCCAAAGTTGTAAGACAAAAGGTAGAAAAACAATAGGCGTGTTATTGTTTTTTTTGTATTTAGCATTGTGTATGCCTGGAGTTAAATTGTATCTCTTTTGAATAAGGCTATTTATTCATATTTTCTTTAGTATAACCCTGATTGTATTCACACTTAAAATCGCAGTTACTCTTATATCTTTTTTCTTTCTTTGTTATAAAACGCTTCCTTTTTAAAGACTTGTTTAGGTTTTTCTCCTGAGGTAAGGCAAGCGAAGGGAGGTGAAATTCTCTTGTGTAGATCCTACGGAGGGTAAAGCCTGCAAGCCCAGGGAATTTGGGAAGGGGAAGAGGAGATAGAAATCATGTTCCTGTTTCCTTGTAAATTGGGTTGTCTCCTTTGATGAAGAGAAAGAACATTTTGTTCCTTGTGTGTCTTTTTGGGAAGGACACTGAATTGTGATGTAAAGAGGTTGCACAAGTTAAACTCTCAGGTTCAGCCCAGAGAGGAGAATTCTGGGTGGGAAGATGAGGGGGGGAAGGGAAGGGTTATTTCCCTTTGTGGTAAGACCAGGGCTTCTTGAGTATTGGATGCCCCCAGGGAAGGGTTTGGGGAGAACCAGAGGGAAGCCAAAAACCCTGGAATTTTTGGATGGTGGCAGCGAGATCAGAGCTAAGCTGGTAATTAAGCTTAGAGGGGTTCATGCAGGCACCCAGATTTTTGGACGCTAAGGTCCAGATTTGGGAATGCTTATGATACCCCTATCTGTGCCAAATGAAAAATAATGCAACCATAGGTCATATTCTTTGCCGATGTAAATTGGCATTGCTTCATATAAGAAACAACATTTGTACCCACAGTGTGCAAATTTTGCTTTGTTTGTGCAAAATGTTTCATAAATCATTCCTGTTTTCAGTATTTTATTTTGGAAAAAGTTTTGCCCGTCAGGAAAAAAAAAACTTTTTAACTTTATCACATTGAAATAAAGCCTACTAATGTACAGTTTGTGCCAAAATCGAGTTCTGCTTTGTTACACAGAGATGTAGAAGAGGGGAGTGTCCTTAACATATTTGTCAGCTAAATCATCTAGAATTCTGATAGTCCCAGGCCCAGTTCAGCCAATATAAATGTCCAAAATATTATGCAAGTTTCTTATTCTCCTCCTCCTCCTCACAGAGGCGCTGATGCCTCAGGGTAAATCTGGGGAAAACATTCTATTGAGAGACAATTTTACCCTGGAGCCTATAATTTTTGCATTATCTCTCATCCTTCTTTATGACTTAGTACTAAGGATATTTGCATGAAAATAGGATCTTCTTTGTGTAGAAACTTCCATTTCTTATTTACCATTTAACCCTACCTGTGAAATGTCACAATCATCTCCATGTTGCAACCAGCTGTGACATCACAAACCAATAATCATGATATTAGCTGGTAAGTAAGAAGTGGGAGCAAGTGAACTATAAATCAAGGGTCTGAGTCAAAGCCGATCAAAATTAATGGAAAGGCTCCCACTGATTTAAATAGACCTTGACTCAGGCCATGCATCAGTGGTGGGCAAACTACGGCCCAGGGGCCACATCCGGCACTCCAGACATTTTAATCCAGCCCTCAAGCTCCTGCTGGGAAGTGGGGTCTGGGGCTTTCCCCGCTCTGGCACTCCAGCGAGGGAGTGGGGTTGGGATCTTACCCCACTCCTTATGGCTCCTGGAAGCAGGGGCATGTCCCCTCTCTGGCTCCAACACATAAGGGCAGCCAGGAGGCTCCGCAGGCTGCCTCTGCCCCAAGTGCTGCTCCCACAGCTCTCATTGGCTGGGAACCACAGCCAATGGGAGCTGCAGAGGTGGCGCCTATGGACGGGGCAGTGTACAAAGCCCCCTGGCTGTACCTCCTCATAGGAACCAGAGCAGGGACATGCCACCGTTTCTAGGAGTTGCTTGAGGTAAACGCCACCTGGAGCCTGCCCCCCTGAAGCCCTCCTGTGCCCCAGCCTTGATCCTTCTCCCTTCCACTGAACCCCTCGGTTCCAGTCCACCCTCCTGCTGCCCCAGCCCCTGATCCCCAGCCTCACCCCAGAGCCAGGACCCCCCAGCTGGAGCCCTCCCACCCTCCAACTCCCAATTTTGTGAGCATTCATGGCCGGCCATACAATTTCTGTACCCAGATGTGGCCCTCAGGCCAAAAAGTTTGCCCACTTCTGCCCTACCTCCTGTTTTCTTGCAAATGAGTGGAAGAAATAAAATTCATTTTTAAATGATAAAGGCAGAGCACTCTCTAAATATGTTTTCAAAATTTTTCTACATGTGGATGGCTCTTTAAGCAGAGAAAATGCATTCTATGAACATTAGAAGAGAACCAGAAATCTTGACATGACCTCCATTGTTATTTACTTGTTGTGGCACTGTTCCACATTACTATGATAAGATATATTTCTTCCATGAAATGTGAGCATGTTTCATAGCACTGGAAGTTGAGGATCCACCAGAGAGCAGAAAAAGTGCCATTGTTTTGTGATTTCCAGCTTGATTTTTTTCCCCCCACAAAATAAACACAAAATAAGACTAACAGTTTTCTTTTCATATGAATAAAAGGATTGGAGTGCTTACTGTTTGCCACAAGAAATACAATAGGGCTCTAAACAGCAGCAGAAATTGTCTTCCTTCCCTCTTCCCCACAGTGATGTAGTCATCATTAACAAGCTCTTTTTGTTCTTTTTTATATATGGATTCAAACAGCACAATCTTCCTTTCTTGTCTAGAAATATTGACCATTAAATCAGTATTATACTATTTGGATCCCTTTTAAAATTTTACTTCTGGTAAAATTGGTTATAATTGAAGCCCAGTAAAGAAGCCCTATGACTTTTATTTGTATCTCAATACCTTGTCTGAGGCTCAGTATAAAAGCTGGCAGAAAAGTCTTGGCTTTCCAGTCTGAAGGAACTGTGGTTACCATCTGTAAGATATGAGTTTTGCAGCTGTTTTCAATAAGATAGTTTTGGATTAAATCTTGGAAAAAATGACTCATGCCAAAAAGTCTATTACCATGTATTTGGCTGTGCCCTAAACTTGCAAATATAAAATTCCTCAAACAGTTGGGAAAAAATAATAATAAAGCCAAATGTCTCATTAAGCAATACATGTTTCATCTTAATGAACATATCACGTGCAAGATAAAGAACCATGCGTAGTTAATTATACACTTGATACCTCAAATACAGCCTGTATGACGTTGGCCTATTTCCTAACCTTAACCCTTACACAGAAGACGTTGCTGTAAATTGGAAGGCCCAGTTCATCTGGGGCTTGAGCAAAGTAACTTTGCCAAATGAGCTGAATTAGAAAAAGCAGTATCATGTAGTAGCAAACCCACTGTAAACTGACCTTTACTACGTTCAACAGGCATGAGAAAATTTGCATCTCCTTTTGTGAGACTGATTTCGTAAACTGTCGTCAAAACCAGATGGAGCACATAACAATCTCTGACGGTCAGGCTTAAATCAGGTCCTGACTCTGCAAACTCTTGAACATGATTTTAACCTTAAAAGTAGTCCCATTGAACTCAGTGAATGTTAAGTGCTTAAATGTTTACAGGCTTGGGGGGAATGGGGCTGATTCTAAATCCTTTAAAGTCAATGGCAGTCTTTCCTTTGACCTCTCTGGTGTTAAATTTTAGTTTCCACTATTTGAGGTGAGCCGAGATCTACTGTTTTGTTTTAAGTAAAAAAAAACAAACAAACATGTGGGGGATAATGTTCTCTAGGCACATTTTAGTTTCTACAATTAGTAAGACAGCCCAAAGAAGGAGACAAGTTAATATCAGCAAAAACCATGAGGAGTACTTGTGGCACCTTAGAGACTAACAAATTTGTTTGGGCAGAAGCTTTCTTAGGCTGATGAAGTGGGTTTTAGCCGACGAAAGCTTATGCCCAAATAAATCTGTTAGTCCCTAAGGTGCCACAATTACTACTGTTTTCGCTGATACAGACTAAAACGGCTACCCTTCTGAAGTTCATATTAGTAGAAATAATAAAAGCAACTATTTTAAAAGCTGTTACATAGCTGTATTTTTAAGGCAGTTATTCATTTTTCAGAATATTTCTTCCACTATATTTCATGTCATAGAGAAAGTGTTTACAAACTGAAAAGAAATTAGCAAACTTAGCAGAGAGAAATGCTGAATATGATGACTGCAGTCCAATTCACAGTATATATTTTTCATCATTATATTTCATGGAATTAGTGAGGCATTCTTGTCTCATATAAAATGTTTCTACACAGTGATTCATTTACAATTTTCAGAGTCCTAAACACAAAGATTTAATTTTTCAAAAAGAGCATGTAAGTTTCTCAAAACCAATATAATTTCATACTAATTGTGTTTTAGTTCGGTTCAGATTATCTGAAAAACTATGCACAAAATTTTATATGTAAAGCAAAACTAACTTTGGCTTGTTTTCCAGTTTAGGTACAAGGTACAAATAAAATCACTATATGTTCAGATCCCACATACATTTCCTCATGTAATAAAAGACAGTTTCACCAACGGAAACTGCTTTTCACTTTGTAAGAACTGAACATGGCGCAAAAGACTCCAAATTTTGGAACACAGTAGTAAAAATCTCTAGGATATTCTATACATTTTACTCCAACCAATACATCATTTTTTTCCTCCGGTTTGCTCTTGGCAATCTTTGTATCTCTTTTTATTGAGGCTTTAACCCCACCCTAGCATCCATACTTTCCCTTTCCCAACCAATCTGTCATCGCCTCTCTTTTACATACAAAGTTTTGCAAACCATAAGCTTGAAGAAACACTTTACTTGGCTTTAACTACTTCTTCTAAGGCATCCCTCACCCCTCCAAAGTTCTATTGGCCAATAGTGAGTTTCAAAGCAGCCTTTCAAGCAAAGACTGAGGAAGTGGCTGAAAAACAGAAACCGTCTGTCCTGAACATCTGTCTGGGAACTTTCATAAACAAAGATTGTGTGTTCATTCCTGATGGTTGTTGATTGAGATCATCTGGTGGAGAGTTGAGTGTGTGAGTCATTGCACTTCACTGGGCTTAGATAGCAAGAAGCAAGCTGGGGCTAGGGTTATTATGCTATCAGGTCTGCTCAGGAGATTAAAAGGAAACAAAATGGGGAAGTTTAGAAATGCAAACAATTTCTGAAAATGCGGTAAACATATTCCACATAGTATTCCAGCCATGGCCACACCCAAGTTTTATGACAAGAAATTAGCCTCAGTGCATAGATGATGCCCATAACAAAAAAAATGAGACCATACAAACTTTTATACAACCTGAAAGCATGTAGAGTGGGAGAGAACAGTATAAACTGTGTCACAATTTTGTTCACCTTGTAGAAACTGAGGCCAGAGACGCCTTAGAAAACTAACATAGATGGATAGAGAGAAACACACACAAACACATATATCAGTGCCACGATTTTTTCAGTCCCATCCACCCCATCATCCATACTTTTTTTTTTATGGATAGGGAAACCTGAATAAAACCCCAAACTATTACAGTAAGCAGGGCCAGCTCCAGGGGTTTAGCCACCCCAAGCAGCCAAAAAAAAAGTAAAAAAAAAAAAGCCATGATCGCGATCTGCGGCAATTCAGCAAGAGGTCCTTCACTCCGAGCAGGAGTGAGGGACCCTCTGCCAAATTGCCGCTGAATCCCCGAAAGTGCCGCCCCGCTCCAGTGTTGCTGCCCCAAGCACCTGCTTGATAAGCTGGTGCCTGGAGCCGGCCCTGACAGTAAGAGCCATATGGACAGTGCTTTGTTGACTAATAAGGTTTCCCACTGGTTTCTACCCACACAGAGTCAATTGGAAGGTCAGGACCTAAGTTATAAACTGCCTGCCTAATAAATGAACCAGGTGGTTTAAAATACTAACTGTGCTATACTTATTCAATATCATCATACCACCATAGCTGCATAAACTGCTTAAATCAAGAAATATGAGGAAAAAAGAAACCTTTAAAAACAAATCCTCCATTTAGGCACACTCTTTTGTAACATACCTTTAAAATTCACCAAAGATAGGGCTAGACCTCACCTCTATGATGCAATACTCGATGCGCACGTGTCAGTCCTATTACATTAACATAGACAGTGGTAAATGAAAGACACATAAACATACTAGGTAGTATAGTTCACCTATTACTAGCCCCAGATTCTATTAATTTCAAGTCCATACTGAAGCAACATCATCCACTTGGGTGTACAAGGCATGGTACTTATCAAGTTTCTCTGAGCTTCTCCATACTAGCAAGACAATGAATCTAACAGCATGAAGGAATACTTTGTGGTTTGCCCCAAGGATGTATGTATCACTCAGGTAATGCTCCAACAGTGTGTTAAAAAGTTAGCATTTACCAATGCTTCACACGCCACATCTGAGATACCACAGTCACTTCCTGTTCTCAATGGAGGGGGAATTGTGTTACCTCTGATTTCACAGTGTGATAACAGTTGGCAGATGCATCTTTTTGTAATGATAATCTCTATAGTATGTCTGGCATTTGAACTAAAGTCTTCCATGCTTCAGCCACCAAGCAACAGGTTTTTAAATTAACACTTTCTCTGCTCTAAACCACAAGTATGGGGTATGGAATTTGCAGAGACCCCCATTAGCTAGATGAAAGCTGAAACTGGAAAGAGTCCATGGTTAGAAATGGGAAGTAAGTGGGAACAGCTTCAAGGTCAAGACGCTAGAGGAAAAAAGAAACCTGGAAGAATCTCAAGGCATGATACTTGTAGAAGGAAGTTTCTTTTTCCAAGATGCTGTATAAAACAATAGGGAGCAAGGCTGACCATATAGAAGCTGGACTATAGCCCAAGGAAGGGTCCCACACATTCAAAGGGACCTAAAATAAAGAGGCAGACTTTTGAGTCTAGGGATACTCTGATGTCCAGAATGCAGAAAGCAGCAAAAGGTGACAATGAAGAAGTACTCAGTAATGAAAGCAAAAAGCCTGAACTGCACTGACAGGTCACCCACAGATCCTTCAGGGAACAGGCTCTTCCCTCTAAATATCCAGCAAGCTCTACTGGCTGGTTCATGGAGATCTCTCCCCACCATTTGCCCATGGTGTGCATGAAAGACGATGCCGCTGCACTTATCAGAACTAGAGGAATTGACTTTGTGCCTGCCTGCTGAGAAGGGGCACAAGAAATAAGACTCCCTGCACCCTCCCGCTGGTACTCTTGTGGATAAGTGAGGCAATAGCAGGCCTTCACACTTTAATATAAACCAAAACCAAGATACAGCTACCTTCAACTGGTAAAATCAAACTCACAAAGTTTTCTCTATCTGCCTTATAGATAGTTGAACGGATATTATATAGGATCTCATGGGAGTGCCACTGCTGCAGTACCTTCTAGTTTTGCAAAAAACAGAATGACAAAAACATACATTTAAAACTCAAAATGTTCAAATAATCCAAATACTTATGTGTGTTGATCACTCATTGCCATAGCTCATTATCTGCACCTGGGGAGTCTGAATAAAAAATATTATCATTTGAAGATCTTGGACACAGTTGCAGTCTGTCCAAAGATATATACCAATTTTCAGTACGCTAAAGGGACACTTACAATAAGTGTTCTAAAAATGATTTCAGTAGACAATTAGTAAATTAGGTCCCAGTGTAAATGGATGGCTACATGGTATGAAACTACCAATCATTTTGCAGCCTTCTGAAAATACAGCCTGATTTAATTTGCAATAGATAATCAACAAATATTCTTAATTATCATCTTGTCCCTTTCCATCACAATCTGTTTCCTTTTTTCCCAACAGATAACTTTGTCCTCAAACATATTTAAACATTGAAATGTATTCACAGGCTCAGATGATGTTTTTAATGTCTCTGTGTAGCATTGACTGCTGTATCCCTTTTTGAAATGTCCAAAGTCTTGCAAGTTTATGGAGCTGTTTTGAAATATATGCACATGTGCGGTGAAGCAGGGGAGCCACCCATCAGCATGGAAGGGGTTAAGGAGAGCCTTTGGGCCCCACTAGCCCTGCCCTGTTATGCCTGCAGCCAATGCCAAGCCTGGAGGGGGGAGAAAAGAAGGGAGTCTGGCTCAGTTTAGACCTGACTGGTGAAGAGGCAGGAACAAGCTGTTTCATTGCCTGATGGGATGAAGCCCTGGTCTGCAAGCTAGGGCAGCCACCTGGAACCAAGCGTGGGCTCCTCAGCCAGTGGAGACTGCAAGAAACCCTCAACACCAGGGGTAACTGACTGGATGGACCCCAGAGACATTGTAGGGCTCGCCCTCACCAGCTTGTGGCTGCCCTGCCCAAAGGAAACTGGGACTGCACCAAGGTGCTTCACTGGACTCAAGATTGAACCCTACAGGAAGCCCAGTAGATTGGACTAGAGGGGCCATGCCTCACACTGAACAGACAGGCAAGAAGTAGCCCAGGGAAGTTGATTTTGACTCTCTGCTGGGAGGGACACAAATGCCTGCTCCCCCTTCCCCTAATTCAGGGGTTAACATACACAGGGCCCTGGGCTGGGACCCAGTGAAGAGGAAGTGCCCATGTCCTCCTATGCCCCCTAACTGCCTGGCCTTAAAGACTGAAGTTACTCAGCCCAGCAGGGGACTGAGAGCCATGTGCTCTAACCACTAGGAACTAGGCTGCCCAAGCCCCTGTTACAACATAATTTTCAGTCCTTAATTTGACAAGCTCTGTGGCCTCAGAGTGTCTTCGCTACAGTCTGACTTGATGTCTCTTTATTTTTGATTGATTTGTTTGCAGACTTTTATTTTGTTTCCCATGGATTTATTATCCCATTGCAGAAGACATACCCCTTCTTGAGTTCAGCTGGCTTCCAGATTTCCCATTAGTGGAGAGCAATATTTTGAAAATATATATGATTCTAATTTTTTTGTATATGTTTAATGTTTATTGTCTTGAATTATTTGGTATTACAGATTTGTTTTCTTCTTAGTCCATGGTCCAAATCTTCCTCCCACTGAAGTCATTGGCACAACTCTTGTTGATGTCATCTGGCATATTGAGGCTCACATCTTGGGCATGTGGATCAGTTTGGACTCTCTGTTTCAGTCTTGGCCTGATCCTATAAATCTTTATTCATAGAATAGTCAGGGGACTGTTCATATGAGTGAGTACCACTCACATGAGTTAAATTTTAAGCTCACTGGCTCTCTCTCTTTTGAAATTCAGAATTAGGGAAGGAAATTATGGAGTTCATTTTTCTTAGGCAGACGCTGACAAGCCCACAGACTTAATTCTACAGCTTTAATTATATCTAACAAAACCATATAATGAATTCCCAAGGGTAAAATGTATCGGGATCAGACCAAGCAGAGAAAGCATTTGCTCAAAGGCTGAGACAAATAAATGGAAATGTGTTTACATGAAATGCTGTATATTTGCAACAATGCTATTACCACCAGACCACAACTCAGTAAAACACAGTGCCTATTCAGTGTGACACATTATCAGACTAAACCATTATTCTCCAATCCAGCATCAATAATGCTTTAATAAATTAATGTTCCATCTTGGATGTAGATCAAATAGCAATTGCCCCACCCCTCTGGCTTTAAAGAAAAAAGGCAAAGGAACTAAACATAAGGATTTCTGCAGGCAACTAAAGAGGTTGTTGTGTATAGAAACCTACAGTTATAACGTTCTTTATCTAAATTTGTTCTTTACTTTTGCAATTGTTCCTCTATCCTATAGAAATAAAAGTAATTCGACTGAGCCAGATCTTCTCTTTCAACCATATAATCCACAGGAAGGACTAATGGGGAACAAATCTGCATGAAATTCCCCCAGACAGAGCTCCTCCTGAATCATTCCATTGGTGGAAGATGTTTGGCTCCAATTCAAAATGCACAAGAATTCCACTGACTAACCCCATAGTTTCTCAATGATTCCCAGGAGGCCAGGCCTGTCCACATGAAAGCCCTATTGCTCTGCACCAGCTGTGAGGCCACAATGCCCTCTCAGTCCCACCACAATCTGATCCTTGCCACACAGGCGGGACCATACCCAGGCTACACGATTACACTAGACACAAACAAGTAGAATCATAGTTTTCTTTATTTCCCAATCTAGAATGACTTGCTGAGGGGAAAAATTGCTCTAATGAAAACACTAGAGGTTAGCATATAAAGTGTAGATGCTTTACTTTGACAGAACGGGCAAGAAAAATATTGGCCCTGCCAAAACATAGAAGCAACTTGATGTAACTTCTCTTCATGCAGAAGTAACTCTTCATTTTTACATACTATCTTCAAAGGCTTTATGTAAACTCCCTGTCAGTAACCTGGGAAAAGCATAGGATAGAAAACGGAGATGTAGATCATCCAAATACACTGTGGTAGATACCAACAGATTTGGCAACAGGAAACAAAGGAAGTCAGCAGTGGCTTTGTCCTGTCTCTTCAGTATTTCAGGAGAGTACTTACAGCTCCCATCTGAAAAAAAGCCAGTGTGATTTATATCAAAATGCAACACTGCTTTATCAATATTATTAGAAAACTTAGGTTTTAATTTGAATTCACATGCCAGGTTCAATGGAATATCAAGGACAGAAGACACCATACACTGTAGAGACCACTGAAAAGTTATTCCCATAAAAGTCCTATAGACCACAATATAGCTACCCTTCTGGTGCCAGTATTTTCAGTAGAGGAGCCCATCATGACATACAAAGTGTCCCTCACAACTCCAGGACACGGGCACGAGATTACTGTAACACAAGTAGCTAGTTGGAGTGACAACAGAGACCAGAGAAAAGGGACAGCAATGAAACATGGGATAGCTTTTGTCTTTAGTTTTGTGGGGACTATGCTATCCAGGCAATGATGGTTTACAATAGAATTATGGATACTCTCTGACTGATAAATGGCATCTCAGCTTTTTCCGTACAAAAAATGTTTAAAAAAGACTTCAGGCTTGATCCTGCAATGCACTAAGTAGAGCTGCACTTAAGAACAAAGTAAGACTAACTACACAATGGAGTGCAAGGGAATCTAGGTATGCAGTAGTGAAAGTACTTATGTACTGCTGCTGCCATGTTAGTTCAGCCTACTAGCTGGAGTAAGGTCTCAAATGGCAGCTAGTACTAAATGCTTCAGTCCCAATCCAGTAACACACTTGTGTTTTGCTACACTGGGGCCTTCAATAGTATCATGAGTCTTATGCTTAAGTCCACCTCTCCTCAGATGCACTGTTCTCCAGTTATACCATTAGATGCCTGTTTGTACCTTGCCCACTTGCAAGTAATGGGAGTCGGCATTCACTGGGATTGAGACTGCAGGTACATCTATGTGATCTGGGAACTACACTGTCCAGCTCAAATGTAGAAGTAACCATGCTGCTAGTGACTAAATCGTAGTCCCCATGGCAGCAGCTTAGGCTCGCCATCTGAGTAAGCGCTCAGGGGGATCAGGTCGAGCTGTACTAGGCATGTGTAGCCCAAGCAATCACCTGCGCTGCTGTGGACACACTGCTGTGTTTAGGTGCTCAAGCAGAGCTAGTGCAGGTACTCCTGTGCAAGTAGGAATCATACCCACCAGCTCACATGCAGCTGTACCTTTAGTGGTGCTGAATCAACATGGCAGGTGCAGATGGGACAGTAACATGGCCTAGTATTCCCTTGGGTTGGGATGTAATAGCCTTGTGTGGCACACAGACTTGCCGGATCAATGCCATAATTAGGCTTGGCAGGATGAGGGTTTTTTATAATTTGATCCATTTAAAATGTACAGTTGTAGGAAATTATGGGGGAGTCAGAATTTAATTGACATTGAGATTCAAAAATTTCAAGCTTTAAAACTCTTAAAACTGAAAATTGTCAACATCACGGGTCAAAACATACAAAATATCCTTAAACTCTAAGTTCCCAAGTAACATTTTTCCGTCTAGCTGTAAATTTCAATTGAGGGAAATATTTCACTGGTTTGCCTGTGTGTACAGTTTTATATTTAACATTATTATAAATGCTGGAGGTGAAGTGAGGTTTGGAGATGAAGACTGATAGCTCATGACCCCCCCATGTAATGACCTTGAGACCTCCCCGAGGGGTCACGACCCCAGGTTGAGTACCCCTGCGACAGAGTAAGGGACAGCTGGGGATGGAGAGGAAGGCCTCCATGGATTGATTGCAGAGCACAACTTGGCCCCATTGTTTCCTTGCCCTACTTTTCAGCCTTTCTACACAGTTATTCATTTTATACTGCTCTGCTTCGCGATTTACTATTAATGTGTCTTGAAGAAAATGTGGTTCAACTTGATAGATGTTATAAGAACATATTTTAATTTTATACATGTTGCTAATAACTTGGATAGTTCAGCATTAGCTTTCAATTCATTCAGAAAAAGGCATTGTCATCTGTGCCATAATTATTATTATTAAAATCCCAGAGGTTCAGTGCAGTAGTGGCTAATTAGGCCCTTCTCTGTTCAATCTTCTGTCATAGAAATGAAAGAATCTCTTGTGTGCACATTAAAGTCTATGGATCAAATTCCCCTTTTTGTTAGCTGCCCTGATGTAAATGGGGTTGCATCAGTAATGAATCTGGCTTTTAAAAAATCATTTTGTTAAAAAAAAGTGAAAGAAAAGGAAGGTTAATAAAAAAAACAATAGGAAGTAAAACTGATATTTCAGTGGCTATAACTTCCACATTGGAAAGCCAGCATCTGCTGACTATGGGACATGGAAAATATCAGTGTTATGCTAATCGTGTGCCTCATCAGAATCAAACCACATAGCTCACCATTCATACACAAAAACACATTTTAAAAAATCCACACACTGCTGTCCCCGGAGGAGAGTAAGGAAGAAAGAAGGAAAGAACCACATGAGACAGATGCTAGTCACTTCCTTAATGCAGTGGTGGAAGATGCTCAGATACCATGATGGTGGCTACAGTATAAGAACCTGAATAGAATGAAATAGAATTGAAGAGGGAGCACGAACCGAGATCTTCATCACTGGGGGAAAGGCAGATGCATCCATTATTGCTGTCTTAATTTAGGCCATATCCTGGCATCGATTTTTTTTTTAAAGGACTCTCCATTGATTTCAATATGGCATTGCCTACACAAATCAATGGCAGGATGCATGTAGCTTTTAACCATTCTCGTTCATTACCTGATCTCAAAGGCTTCCAGACAGGGCTGCCTCCAGGCACCAGTGAAGGAAGCAGGTGCCTGGGGTGGGCAATTAGAAAGGAGTGGTACTCTGTCCATTACTAGGGTGGCACATCTAGGTCTTTGATGGCAATTCGATGGCAGGTCCTTCACTCCCTCTCTTCCTCTTCGGCGCACTTTGGCGGGCAGGTCAATCTTTTTTTTTTCTCTTTCCCACTTGGGGCGGCAAAAAAGCTGGAGCTGGCCCTGCTTCCAAAAACCTGGCTGCTACCCTAAAATAGTAACAGAGGGCTCAGTTGTAATTTGGATTACATGCCCATTCAGGGCCATAAGAATTCCTTTGTGCTCTGGCTACCTGTCCTTGGGTCCAGACACACAGGATCTGTGGGGATACTTGCCTGGTTTGGACTGCAGATTCTCATCCACATTCCTCATTTGTCTTAAGCAGAGTTTTCACCACTCCTTTAACTTGATAAAATAGGTGATTTTAGAGAGGAAGAAATAAATGCTATATCAACTCTTCCTCCTTTGGAATCAGCAGTTGTAGTACACACTTCTATTATTCTTTCTAACAATAATGCCTTGCTACCATCCAATTCCTCCTCTTGCTACCCTATTGTATACTTTGTATTAACTATTCTCTGTAAGAAACACCACTTAAATGTCTATAGAGGCTCATCCATATTCTTTGTTCTTGAATTTGACATCCACTGAAGCCCTGTAACATTGATTTTCTTTATACTCTTCAGATATGTATATAACTCAGCAAAGTTTCCACTTATACTCTTCTTTCAATTAAGGTCCAGCTCCTACTTTCTCTGTATGGCAGGATAAATTATGACCAGATTGTTGGCTGCATGTGAACTTCTGTCCTGCCACTATAGAATCCCCCTTGTCCTTGGGCTCCAGCAGACAGCCCTCCACTGAGTCAGGGTCTGGGATGCAGTACATGGAGACGTGGTGGGCCAGAGGCAGGAGAGGGGAGGTGTGTTATATATGTCCTCCTTTCATTGAGGCTGCATTAGCTTTTCATAAGAGCCTCTACATGCTGTAAACCCCTCCCCATTTCCCAGGAGTCCTTGGTAGCAAGGCTCCATAGTCAGCACTTAAAATAACTTACTTTGCTTCGTTGTTGGGATGTGGGGGATTCATGGACATTGCATCCCTCAGTGCTGCCCTTGGATCCATCCTGCACTGATTCTGTAACTCCATCCCGGGAAGAGGGTAGGCCAACCTCAGCTAACAGAACTAGACTCTCCCTATGAGAAGACAAAGGGTTATAGTATGGTAATACCATCTGATTTTGAGGTTTGAAGCCTGGAGGGTTCCAGGTCTATTCAGTTGCCCACCTGCACCATGTACCTGTGTATATCAAAAGAACTTTGCCTATCATAGATACGGGCATTCCTATGCACTGTGATTAGGATGGTTTACATTGTTTCTGAAATTTGTATGGCTTGAATGAATCTATGTTCCTATGAGGGGGCATACACTTCATAGCTTGTGTAGGCCGAGCTCACTGCACAAACCAGGGGCTTCTTGCATCTTCTGTTTCCCACACAAGCTCCCTGTATGCCACCCTCCCATCCGTCTCTATTTCAGGGACACCCTGCAACTTCCTCCATTGGCTCCCACACGCCAGGAGCTCTGTGTGCCCCAACCCCCTCATGCCAGGCACTGCATTCCCCCCATTACCTTTTTCCCCATTTGTGTCCCCCATTCCTTCTTCCCTGCCATGCTCTGTTCTCCTCTTTTCCTTCCCATCTCTATTCTAGGGACTCTGTTCCCTCTGTCCTCCATGCCAGAGGCTCTGTGCTAGCCCTTCTTCCCCCACATGGCCCTTTTCCCTCTGCCATTATCATTTCTCTGCTGTCTCTCTGGGAAATAAGTCATTCATGTAAAACTCTATTGGGAGGATAGGCAGAGAGACAAGGTGGATGAGGTAATATCTTTTATTGGACCAATTTCTGTTGGCGAGAGGGACAAGTTTTTGAAGCTACATAGAGCTCTTCTTATTGTCTGGGAAAGGTAGCAGAGATGGGATGAGTATTGTGTGAAAGATGTTAATAGTTTCCATCAACCAGTTTTTGATCCCTAGGCAATTGCAGAGGTGCTTGAAGCTGTGGCTCTGCTAAACAGATGCTAAACCAATTTTTCCTCTTTCACTTTCCCCCCAAAAGTGTATGGTTCTGCCCATTGGTGAACTGCACATTCAGTGAAACCTGGGAACTGATTGGATGCTGCCTTCAAAAAATATTGCATTACAGGCAGACAAAAAGACGAATGTCATTAAGTTAAGTGTAGGTGTAACCCATGTGCCTAATAGGGAGATATCTCTTTTAAATTCGTATGGTGGGGGTAAGAATGAGTTGTGTCCGGGTCACTGTTGCTAGGCAGATTTAGCCCTCCACATCCAGAACCTTCTGGAATTGTTTGTGTGTGGTAATTTTGGGTCTGCTCCAATTGGTTACTGGGATCAGGCTCCATGAAAGCAAGCACTCATGGTGCTGCTTTACAAAGGGCCAGGTGGCCTGGGTGAGTGGGAGAAGCTGAGCCCAGGAGCAGAATGCAGGCTGTTTTCCCCAACTCTGAAGCATTTTGCAGCAGGTTAGTGATATTGCTTCCAACAGGGAAGCATAGGAGATGCTAATTATAGCCACGGGGAATTGGGAGGGAAAAATAATTCCTTCTATTTTAATTGCATACTTTGACTGTTTGATTTGGGACAATTTAACACAGTTTGGCTAAACTAGTAGGGTTCACTAACTTTTCTTTAAATGTGATAATGGAGAAAGAGTTGTTTATATTTTGCTATTCTCAGTTTTGTATTTTCTTGTAAAGTTTTTTTTTTAATCTATATACTTAGTGGTTAGTTAATCAGTTAGCTGACTGGCTAACAGTGATTTCAGCAAAGGAAGAGTCTCCAACTGAAGTTTCCTACAAGCAAAGGGAAGGAAGTTGTTGCTTTTTACTCAGCATACTGTATAGATTTGATGATCAACGACTCTAATAGAGATACAGGTGAAATCAACCTAAGTTTTTGGGGGTTCTGAGTTTCTTCTCACTGTGTTTCTGTGGGGACTGACCTGTTTAGATTTAATGTTTCTTTATGTTTATGTATAATTGAAGATATTATCTGTGGATTATAAAATAGCCATGTTATGTTGTAAAAATTAAATTGTTTATCACAAGATTTTATAAAGTTGTTACTTAATTAAATTCCTTCCTTCCTTTCAAGACTTGAATGTGAGAGGTTGACAGTTGCCAAGTTGATGAGATAAATATGCTTCCCTGACTTTCAAAAACAAGCCCAAGCCTCCCAAAAACAAGCAGCTCGGTAAGAGGTGACTTGAGCTCCTCCTCAGGCTGGCCGGCTGCTCCCGAGCTCCAGGTTCCCCCCTCCACTTCTTCTCATCTCTGCTCTGTCTTCTTCTCCCCAGCTTCCCAACTGCCCATCGCTTGTGTCATGCTTCTTCGGCCCCTCCCCCAGGCTCCCAACCGCCCACTGCTGGCTCGATGCTCTCTCTGCTCTCCCCCCGCCCCTGCACCACTTATTCTTATGGCATTTGACTTTTGGAG
Source organism: Chelonoidis abingdonii (assembly GCF_003597395.2). Taxonomy (NCBI): domain Eukaryota; kingdom Metazoa; phylum Chordata; order Testudines; family Testudinidae; genus Chelonoidis; species Chelonoidis abingdonii. Next base: position 29,339,945 of record NC_133778.1, on the reverse strand, counting down.
AACCTCCTGGTTGCTAATTTTGTCCTGCCAGCAAATCCCCATGATGGTGTACAGAGACTGCATGTGGAAGGCCTCTAGCTGTTTGATGTGCCATTTGTATGGTGTCCAGCTCTCACAGCTGTAGAGGAGAGATGTGAACACAAAATATTATAAAGGTTTATTTTTGTTGAGAGGGTTATGTTGTGGGATTTCAGGGCTTTCTTATATAACTTTCCTAATGACTGAAAAGCTTCTTGTGCCCTGTTCATGATCTCTTTGTCAAGAGATCCATCATGGGAGGTGTTGCTGATGAGATAGGTAAAACTGTCAACTTGCTTTAGTTGGTTTCCACTGATGGATATGCCAGGGAATATGGCACAGAGCAGTGAAGATGATTGGTGCAACACCATAGTTTTCTCTAGGGAGATTGTGAGGCCTAACAATTTTGATGCTTCAACAAAGCGATCGACAATGCACTGGAGATCTCCGTCTGTGTGTGCTAGGAGGGCACAATCATCCGCAAAGAGCGCTTCTCTTAATAGTTCTGTTACTTTTGTTTTTGCTTTAAGCTTTGTAAGAGTCAAGGCTGACCCATCATGTTGGTATCTGATGTATATTCCTCTGTTGAGACCATCTGTAGGATGGTTGAGAACTTGGGTGAAGAAGAAGACGGTGAACAGTATAGGGGCAAGGACACAGCCTTGTTTGACTCCTTTTGAAATGGGAAAGGAGTCAGTGAGATCTTTACCAGTTTTGGTGGGCAACCAAGTTTGCTGAGGATCATCCATAATCCTTCTCTATTGACTGCATCAAATGCTTTTGTCAGATCGAAGAAAACACTGAAAAGATTCATGTTTTCTTCAGTACATTTTCTTGTATTTGTCTGATACTGAAAATCATGTCTATGGTGCTAAGCTCAGGTCTGAATCCACACTGAGTCTCAGGTAGGTTGGCTTCTGAGACAGCTTAAATCAGTTAGTTCAGGAGAATATGAGCAAAGATTTTTCCAGCAACAGATAGGAGAGCTATCCCACGGTAGTTATCACAGATCATTTTGCTGCCTTTATTTTTAAATAAAGGAATAATTGTGGCATCTTTGAAGTCTTGTGGCATTTCTTCACTGTCCCAGATGTCAATAAGGATCTTCCAGAGTGATGTTATCACTTTTGGACCCGCAAGATTTATATATTTCTGCTGATATTCCATCTCTGCCTGAGGACTTTCCTGAGCTTATCATACTGATTGCCTTTTTTCTATTTCTTCAAGTGAGGGTGGTGAGTCAAGGTGGTGCTGAACAGGCTTTTGAGGTATCAAATTAATAGCACTTGTTTCAATTGAGGATGATCTGTTCAGTAGTTGGCTGAAATGTTCAACCCATCTCTGTTCCATGCCATGTTTGTCTTTGAGGACTGTCCTGCCATCAGCGATCATGAGTGAACCTATGCCCAACTTTGGATGTACATAGACTAACTTTAAAGAACTTCTTCGTTTCATTTGTTTCTGCATATATTTGAGTGTCTTCTGCTACCTTCTCCCACCATTTATCTTGTATCAAGCATAGTTGTTTTTGTGCCAGGCTCTTTAGAAGGTTAATAAGACCCGGACCCTGCCCCCAAGGAGTTTACAGTAGGTAGGCAACATACCAATGCAGAGAGATGCAAAGAAGGAAATAGAAAGCCACATATCTGAACATCAAAGTAAGGTGCGGTGTCTGGTTAGTTCCCTAATTTTTTTAAGCATGTGTTGGGAGGGAAGTCAGAGGAATGGACACTAACATTTTGTTGGTGGGAAGATTAGGGTTTGGAGGAAGACATTCATATTAAAAGCGGGCATGGAGTAAGAGTCAGTGGCTTCCCCAGGCTCCTGGTTCCCTGAATCCCCCTTCCCTCATTGGCCTGCAATGCCCTGTCAATCAGGCTGACTTGGAGCGTTGGCCTCTCCCCACTGACCGTAGGAACTGTCAGTCTTCTCCAGATCCTGTCTTTTGGTTTAGGGGTTTTGCATCTGGGAGCTAATCACACTCTCCAGTGGGATATTAAAAAAAAAAAAAAAAAAAAAAAAAAGGCAGCAGCCACTCCTGGATTGGAAGCCCAAAACAAGCAACAATGAATTCAAGCCACTTAAAGCAGGAAGCCCCAAACAAAGAGGCATAAAGCCACTTAAAGAGCTGCAAAAGCCCAAAAACAAGCAACAGGCAACTCAAAGAAATTACAAGCCAATTTCCAGCCCATAATCAGTGCAGAGCATATGTGCATACTTTCAGGCTAAAAGGTCATTGCTTTGCATAGAGTTAATTAGGTCACTATTACAATTTCATGTAAGGGGAAATTTTGTATCTTTGGTTTTCCTGCCACCTTCCTTCATTTGTTAATGAATGCTAATTTACTTATGATATAATCCCTTGCTAATACGAATGAGACATTCAATTGCATTCTCTTATAGTACTCAACAGCTTCATATTTGTATTGATTTTGTTCACATCATATGTCTTAGGAAATACAAAACGTCAATCTCTTTGTACAGAAAACTTTTGAAGAGTGACCAGGGGAGTGTTTTTGTCCCTTTGTCACTGATCTAACAGAATGAAAAAACAACATAATTTAAAATATACTCTCCACTGATTCATATTGAGTTGGAGCTCAGTAATTTCTCTAATTTAAAAAGTTTCTGACTGAACTGGTAAGAGACTATTTCAGCTACAACCATTAACATCCCATTGTTAATCTTATTCATGTGGGGTGGTTATTTTAAAAGTATCCCTTTCATGATCTGGTTCCGGAATCAAAATGGTATCACACACCAATCAACAAAAGGACGCTTACCTACCTTTAGGCCTCACGACTGAAATCTGATTTATTATTACTTATCTTGATTATTACCTGTACTGGTACGCTATGGACACAGTATGATGGCATCACTTGTTTGGGGAGAATATCTTTTTTCTCAGACTACACAGAGAAATATAAAAGGAACAGAAGGAGGGAAGGAAGAGTTAAAAATAAGGGGGAAATAGAAAATAACAGCAGAGAAATACAAGAGTGAAAAGCTATTAAAGAAAAGGCAGCGCAAAGAGAAAAGAATGTCACAGAGACGGAGAGACAGCTGAAACAATTATCACTCAAAGGAAAAGGAAAGAAAAGCTATAAAAATGAGAGATGGGCTCAGCAGTTATGTTCTGCTTTCAGTTAGGTTTATGCCAAGATTTGGATCCACATCTGAGGCTGTTCAGGGTAAGGTTTGATTTGGATATGAGGGTATTAAAATTGAAGCTGGCCAAAAAAATGGCAAATTTGGAAATGTCTGAACACAAAGACAATTTTTTTCATGGAAAAAATCCCATTTTTAGAACCGCTCATGAGATTTTTGGCTACTTTATAACTGGACCTGGAAGAAGCACACCTACTGATTTTTGGATCTGTTTTTGATTCTTAATCGTGAATTAAATTCATATCCTACCTGTCAAAAACACAGAGACATTCATATTTTTCCTGTGGCACTTTCTTTTCACAATTTTTAGTGTCTTTTTTCTTCATGTTCATCCCTGTATATTTATATGAGGCATCTAGTTTACTGTTCCATCATTTTTGTTTTGGGGAGGATGTTTTCTCCATTCTACTAGACACTGTTATGTTTAGTGTCCTGCCACCATCATAAAAATTGTTTCACAAAGGTAGAGGTTTTATAAAATGCCACACGCTGTTGGGCAGTCCAGTCCATAAATACCTTTTAGAAAATAGCAGATCTTCCAACTAGGTCTAAATAATTATCTTCTATATTTCCCTTACTCCTACTGTTCATCTAGCAATTATGGCACCAAAACAAAATTCATGGCATATTTTCCCACATCATTTCTTCTCCTTTTCCTCTCTCTTGGTCTGTGTCAAGCTTGCCTGTACTTTTCCTTTTATGGACAGCTTCATCTCCCTGTCAGACCAAAGCTGTGCTAGATAATCAGTCAGGGCCATCAAATAACCCCCTTTAATCCTAATTTACCTTGAGGGGCTTTCCAACCTTGGGGAACTTTTTGGCTAAAAGACAAACTCATCTTGGCCTATATTCATCTGAACTTCTGACAATGTGGCAACTCTTCAGCACAACTCCTTTCACAAAAGAACAATTTCATATCTAGTGGGGTGATTGTTTTCAATTACTTGACTGTGTATTCATGCTGGTGATGGTCAAATGCACAGATAATTGCAGAATGTATGCAACTGACATTTGCAAAATAATAAAATGTTAAACTATCTTCTATGTTGAAATTTTATGATTTTCAAAAACATATACTAAATATACAAGTCAGAATGCATCAATTCTCCCCATATATAAATCTGTGTGGTATAAATCTGCTCCTTGAGCATCTGTCAGATACTTCTTTGTATAATGTATGAGAAAATGCAAATGCACTGATATGATACACAGGATTGCAACACAGACTGATGTACAAGCAGCAGGACATAAATAGACAAGACAGAGGTGCTATAGTTGTTACCTAAACACAAAATCATACACAAGGTGAAGAAACTCCACAGGCTATGGCAAAGGTATTCCAAGTCACAGGAAGGATGTTTTTAATGCTCATACTCACAGAGTAAAACATACTCTTCAGTCTAGATTTGTTTTCATTTCAGGAAAAGGAAAAACATCAAAGAAAGGACTTAACCCTAAGAGGCACTAATTGCTTCCTGCAAGGTACTGAGCACCCTGAACCCCCACTGAAATACGGGGTGCTCAGCACTTCTCAGAATTGGGCCCAAGGACTGAACAAATAGAAATTTCCCATGACAGAGAAAACACAGTGACTGTAACATGCTGCATCTTAAGGACAAGATGGCAGCTGCATTAGGCAGGGGAAAAAAATCTACTTTTAAAAGTGTAGTATTTAAAAAACAGCCTTTAATTTACATTGCTACGTATAGAAAGAATAGCTAGACATAATAAGCAAGATTCTACCATCCCTAGTCACATTGAGTAATACCTCACTCTGCTAACACTTGATTTCAACGGGACTTGTTTGTGGAGTATTGTACTAGTCAACATAAGGGTGGCAGAATATGGCCCAACATGAGAACAATGGGACAGATCCTCAGCTCAAGGACTGCAACATGGCACCATTGGCTGGCCCAATATCATTAGAAGACTCCAGATAACCCAGAATAGAACTCAGTTACAGTGATTGGTGTAAGAGGGTCAGGGCCAGAGCCTAACAATAAAATTCAGAGAGAGAGAGAGAGAGAGAGCAACACTCAGATATCATCCAGCACTCTGAGATAATAATAGAGAGCCCCTGACTCATCCAGCCCTGATTGCAGAATGGGCTCCACCTGAGAGAAATTAGGCATTTTCAGGTTTAACTACTGAGTGGGCCCAGCTGAGGAAGGGCTGGAAGAAAGAATGCAGTCAGAAGGTGCCTGCAGGGTATTGAGTAAGTAGGGAGGTGCCTTGAATAACCAAGGGACAGATTGGGAGACCTAGAAGTCAAGTAAAGAGGCGAGAAAGGAAATAGCACAGGGAAAACTGCAATATGGGTAGAGGATTTGACTTAGCTGTGCAGTACAGGGCCCTGGACTGTAACCCAGAATGGAGGTTGGGACTGGATTCCCCTACCAGCCCCAAGAAAGTGCTGTGCAAGGGTAGCTGAGCCCAGCAAGGGGGCTGCAGGCTGAGTGTGACCTTGCTGAAGAAGAGCTGTGGAGAGGCTGGAAGCTTTTTATTTCTGTTAAGATAGTTTTGAACTTTAGTTTGGATAAGTGACCCTGGAAGGAATGGGCTAGAAACTGTACTCTTGCTGGAGGGATGAGTTGTCTGAAAGAAACCACCACAGCCCCAGAATGATTATTGACAAGGGCTCCTACCCCCGCAAGGACACTGCGATTTTATGCCTGGCCATGAGGAAGTGCATAGTGGTGAGTAAACCCTGTTACAATGCTTTTTCTTACATTACTTTAACTGCAGCATGTCTGAAACAGCTATATTTTGTAGCTTTCCTTGTCCACTCCCTCTTTTCCTACACCTCATGGCAAGCACTGTATCTCAGCCCTAGTCTCCATCCAGCTCCCACTTCCTTCCAAGGCAGTCTCATTGGTGATAGCACCTTTTGGCAAACAGTAAATGATTGACTGTCCTTGGCCACTTCTATATTGCGTGAGTATATGTGCTGCCAGACCCCTATCTGCAGAAGGGACTCTTTCAGCAGCAAATTAACATGAAGTGATTTACTTTATTTATGTTGGATACAAGGTTAAAGGGGTGGTAGGAATCATTCCAGGTTGCACTTGCTTTTGAAATGTTTACTTCCATATTCCATAAGTCTTTGGAAGAAACTTCATACAAAATGAAATCCAAAGATTGCCTACCTGAAACTTCTTTTTTGGATGGGATAAGGATTGCTAGTAAGTCATATAAATAATTGTGCTGCTAAGATTTGAATTTACTTAGCACCTGGCCTAGCCAAAATTATTTTATTTATTTATTTTATTCTACACAAGTTGTGCTGCCTTGGAGTTTATTTATTGTTCCAAACTAGAAAAGACACATTCCATGCATTAAGGGCTGGCTTCCTCTCTCCTTTACTTTCACTGAGCAGTGCTTTTATTCCATGAGTCGTCCCCCTGATTTCAGTGGGAAACTTTGCTAATCAGATACTAAAAGTGTGTGCTGTAGCAGAACTGAGCCCTTGTTGCCACATTTTCAAGAGCTCGGTTCCCATTTGTGTGCTTTAGTGAAGTGGTCAGACTTTCACAAGTGCTCCACACCTGCCAGCTCCCACCATTCTAGCCTTTTGAAAATCTGATGCTAAATGTTTGTCAGTGCCCTAATTATGTTCTCCAAAGGCAGAAGAAATGTGGGATCTTTTATGGTAGAGTAGCTCTGTGGCATATCTCAGGATAATAGAACAGACTTGATGCTGTACTGGTAGGATCTGTTGTACTGCTGGTCTTGAAAGAACACTTTCACCTGGACACGAGAATGAATCTCCTATGTAACAGGAATATGGATTACTAACCGAGGCGGGGACACTTCACTAAAGGGTGTGGAAAGGTGAATTCAACTTAACTTAAAGTAGAAAAACCTAGGAAAACCTTAGCAAATACACCTCTACCCTGCTATAATGCGACTCGATATAACATGGGTTCGCATATACTGCGGTAGCAGCATGGGTGTGGCGGCGCTTTAAAGGGTCCAAGGCTCTGGCTGCTGCTGGAAGCCCTGGGCCCTTTAAATCACTGCTGGAGCCCTGCCGCCGCTACTCTGGGGCTGCAGTAGCGGGGCTTGGGCAGTGGTTTCAAGGGCCTGGGGCTCCCCGCAGCCAGAGCCCCAGGTTCTTTAAATCACCGCTGCAGCGCTGCCACCACTACCCCAATATAACAGTGTTTCACCTATAACACGGTAGGGATTTTTGGCTCCACATGACCATGTTATGTCAGGGTAGAGATGTACCACTACCCAATTAAGGAGTTCAAAATGGTGCATATAATATGGGTTCAAAACTTACAGTTATCTCAGATATACCTATTGTACTTAGGTTTCTGCCTGACTTCTTGTTCCGGAACTCTAGGGAAACAGGCCACCTATTGTGTTAACCTAGCCATGGCTACAAAATAAAGTTTCACTTCCATGTGTGTGTGGCAGGGAACCGCTCTGAGTAAACTTGCTCAATTATTCATGTGTGATGCATACTAAACCATTGCCCCCATGTAATACTAACTTTAAAAAATCCTTAAGATCAGAATCTGCAATTCAGTTACTTAAAATGATTGTAGCCACTTGCTGAACTACATTTCCCAGGATTTTTTTCAACCTAAGACCGGAACTCTTCTTCTTCCCAGGTATAAATATCAAGCTTTGAAAGTCTTGATAGAAGGTTTTAAACAGCATAGTGTAGAGAACATCCAGCCAGGTACACCTGTATGTCTAAATGACTCAGTTTCATTAGCACCGATTTAGTTACTCCCTCCAAAAACTGTGTAATTTATATTTTCCTGTAATTGTATGCTTTCTTAAATACTCCTTTTTCACCAGCTCACTATCAGAGGTCATGACCTGCATCATTCAGGATTGCTTGTGTGTGAGTCACTCTCAACATGCTGGACAGCAAAAAGAAGTGTGGAGGGGTGAAGCAGAACATATCCATGCGGACATCAGTTCATTTCTATTGTCGTAGCTTCCTACTCAGATTTGAACCTTAGCGTTCATAACCTGAGAAGCTAGCATGAACCCCTCTAAGCTTAATTACCAGCTTAGATTTGATCTCGCTGCCACCAGCCAAGAATTTCCAGTGTCTTGGCTCACTCTGGTCTCCCCAAAACCTTCCCTGGGGACCCCAGACTCAGATGCCCGGAGTCTACAACAAAGGGAAATAATCCACTTCCCCGCACCTCTCTCCCACCCAGAATTCCTTCTAGGCTAACCTGGAAAAGTTACTGAATGCAACCTCTTTACATCACAATACCAAGAAGCATGTCTCTTCTCTTCCACAAAGAGACAACCAAATCTCAAGGAAACAGAAAAGATTCTATCTGTCTTCCCCTCCCACAAATTCCCTGGTGCTGCAGAGATTCACCCTCCGTAGATCTAACACAAAGAGAATTCCCTCCCCTTCGTTCTTAGCCTACCCAGAGAGAGAAACTCAAACAAGTCTAAAAGAAACCTTATATAAAAAGAGAAGAAAAAATAGAATAACAGTTCTCTGCTAATCTAGATGGTAAGATACAGGGCTTTCAACTTATAGAAAATGAATAAGAACAATAGAAAGAGGATAAACAGCCTTACCTAAAAACATACAATTTATACTTCATACCAAATACACATAAAAGACTCCACCAGCCAGATACACAGATGCAAATACACAAAAACGGTTTAAAAGACTATACTTTTGCTACCTTGTACTTACAACTGGGAAACAGAAGATTAGAAGGACAGAAATAGACCTCTCTCATAGCTGAGAGAGCACAGAACAGACAGCGCAAAGACAAGAAAAACCCCACAAAATTCCCTCCCTTAAGCTTTGAAAAATCCGGTTTCCTGATTGGTCCTCTTGTCAGGTGTTTGGTTCCCTTTGTTAACCCTTTACAGGTAAAAGAAACATTAACCCTTAGCTATCTGTTTATGACATGTATACATGCATGTGCCTATTCCATACCCACATAGGAACCTGAGATCACCTGATCCATTTGCTCACTGACATAGCAAGCTGTGATTCCCCAAACAAGAAAATAAACCCAAACAAAAGGATCACATCCCCCCAGTCTCATTCACAAAATAGAAGCACTAGGTAACTGTGCAGCTGGTGCCATGTCCAACTGCTGCAGAGTATGTGTCTTGCCTAGCCATAAATAAAACAACCATCATCGTAGTACTTTATATAGGTGGCTGACAACATTATTTTTTTAAAAAATGGTTCATTGCTATATAGAAAATGAGCGCTATGGGATGTATTGTGTATTTATGGAATGGGACACATTTTGAAGTTTGCCCCATTGTCCTCTACTGGGGGGCAGGCCTTCAAAAATGTCCCAGCATTTTATTTTGTAAAATATATGGGCTCTTCCTGATATCCAGCAGAGGTATGTTCCACAGGCATGGGCTCTCAACTGTCACTCACTGCCATTACAAAAATCACTAAAAGCCAAAATATGCTGGAATTATTAACATGCAGATGAAAGTATTGTGCTACTAAATGATAGATAAATTCACCTTTCTCTAGAAATACTTCAACCTCAATTTCAAACAGTTTGGGCAAAAAAACAAGCCACAATTTGAAACCAAAGCTGTTATGAGTCTTCTGGGAGCTCTCCATTTGCCCTTCTCATTCACTACTATTTTGAGGCATACATCATGGACATGTGGATTGTGTATGGCTCCCTCCAGAGTATCCCTCTCTTGGCTAGAAGGGAATTGCTGGAATGTGATGTAAGGACACTTTCTCTCAGCCTCTACTGACCTGGAGTAGCTGGTCCAGTGCTTGGAACGTGTGGTCAGCTTTCTGTCTAGACCACCCCCTATTTTTGTTCTCCCAAATAGTAAAAGCATTGTTTTGCCAAATAAATGCATTACATTTGAAATATAACTGCATAATGGCTAGTAGACAGACTGTGTGGTCTAGTAGTTAGGTTATGAGAGTTAAGAGACCTGGGTCTTGTCCTAGTTTCCTCAGCAGGGCCAGCCCCAGGGTTTTTGCACTCCAAGCAGCAAAAAGTGGGGAAAAAAAAATGCCGTGATCACTATCTGCAGCTCTACCGCTGCTGCTTCAGTCTTTGGTGGCAATTCGGCGGCTGGTCCTTCACTCCGAGAGGGACCAAGGGACCCGCCGCCAAATTGCCACTGAAGACCCGGACGTGCCGCCCCTCACCATTGGCCGCCCCAAGCAGTTGCTCGCTGGGCTGGTGCCTGAAGCCGACCCTGTTCCTCAGGAAATCATGTAGCCTCTCTGTCCAAAAAGGGTTTAAAAAGAACTAGATAAATTCATGGAGGATAGGTCCATCAATGGCTATTAGCCAGGATTGGCAGGGATGGTATCCCTAGCCTCTGTTTGCCTGAAGTTGGGAATGGGCAATGGGGTGGATCACTTGCTGATCACCTGTTCTGTTCATTCCCTCTGAAGCACCTGGCACTGGCCACCGCTGGAAGACAGGATACTAGGCTAGATGGACCTTTGGTCTGACCCAGTATGGCCATTCTTATGTCCTTCAGTTTTCCCCATGTGTAAAGTGAAAGAAGCACCCACTATTGTTGATATGCAAGTCTCGGATAAAAAGCAGTAATTTTATTATTATAAGTCAAAGAACACAAGAATGGCTATACTGAGTCAGACGAATTGTCCATCTAGTCCAGTATCTGTCTTGTGACAGTGGCCAGTGCCAGATGCTTCAAATGGAGTGAACAGGAGACATACGAGTGATCTATTATCTATCATCCAGTCCCAGCTTCTGGCTGTCAGAAGTTGAGACACCCAGAGCATGGGGTTGAGGTCCTGACCATCCTGGCTCATAGCCATTGATGGACGTATCCTCCATGAACTTATCTAATTCTTTTTAGAACTCTGTTACACTTTTGTCCTTCACGATATCCCATGGCAGCAAGTTCCACAGGTTGATTGCATTGTGTGAAGAAATACTTCCTTATGTTTTAAACCTGGTGCCAGTTATTGGGTGAGCCTTGGTTTGTGTTATGTGAAAGAGTAAATAATACTTCCTTATTCCCTTTCTCTACAGCTTTCATGATTTGATAGACTTCTGTCATATCCCCCATTAGCTGTCTCTTTTCTAAACTGAACAGTCCCAGTATTTTTAATCTCTCCTCATCAGGGAAGCTGTTCCGTATCCTTGAATAAATTTTTGGGCCCTTCTGTGTACTTTTCCCACTTCTATTACATTTTTTTGTGAGATGGGACAACCAGAACTGCACGTGATATTCAAGGCGTGGATATGTGAGTAAGCCCCCATAAGGCTTTATGGAAATATGCTTATGAATATATATATGACATAACTAGAATATGTTTTATGCTACATATGCCATGTAACCTATCTCTGTAAAGGTTATGATCTACTGAATCTATTAATCCTATTTGTGTGCTTGTATCATTTTTGTATTTGAAGTTACACCTCTACCCTGCTATAACATGACCCGATATAACAGGGTTCGCGTATAGCACAGTAGCAGCAGGGCTCTGGCGGTGCTTTAAAAGGTCTGGGGCTCCGGCTTCTGCAGAGCCCTGGGCCCTTTAAATCACTGCTGGAGCCCTGCTGCCACTACCCCCATATAACAGTGTTTCACCTATAGCACAGTAGGCATTTTTGGCTCCCCATGACCACATTATATCGAGGTAGAGGTGTATTAATATTGGCTGTGTACTTGCTTGATTTTAACTAGCTGAGCAGAGCATTTGATCAGCTTATTGAGAAAGGAATGTGCAAGTGAAGTACCCAGTCAAGAATAACTTAATGGACAATGGATCTTGGAAGGCTCCAATCCACATAAGAAGCTTACCTGAGGACTTTCAAGGCAGCAAGTGAACCATGGCTCCTACCTGCAAATTCTGAGTCATGCATGGACATGTGACTTGCCCATATGACTCCAAAAGTCCATCTTGGAGCTGAACTTAACATTGGAGAGAGGAGGGGGTCTCCACTGACGAGAGAGTCTATTTAAACCCCTGGGAGACTCCTCCATTTTGTCTTCAGCTGGCTAAAAAGGGAGCCTCTCCATCCCCAAGGATACCTGAAAGAGACTGGAACAAAGGACAGTAACTACAGGGGGCGTGAGTGATTGCTGGACCCGGACTAGAAGGAGACTAGTCTGTAAAAGGAAGTTTACTGGAACTGGTGAGGTTCTATCTGTATTCAGTTTTCTTAGACATAGACTTATGTGTTCTATTTTATTTTACTTGGTAATTCACTTTATTCTGTCTGCTATTACTTGGAACCACTTAAATCCGACTTTCTGTATTTAATAAAATCACTTTTTACTTAATTAATTAACCCAGAGTATGTATTAACACCTGGGGAGGAGGGGGAAACAGCTGTGCATATCTCTGTTATAGAGGGTGAAGAATTTATGAGTTTACCCTGTACAAAATTTATACAGGGTAAAACGGATTTATTTGGGGTTTGGACCCCATTGGGAGTTGAGCATCTGAGTGTTAGACAGGAACGCTTCTGTAAACTGCTTTCAGGTTAAGTCTGCAGCTATGGGGCACGTGGTTCAGAGCCTGGGTCTCTGCTGGAGGAGACTGGAGTGTCTGGCTCAACAAGACAGGGTGCTGGAGTCCTAAGCTGCAATGGCAGGAAAGCAGGAGAAGTAGTCTTGGCACATCAGTTGGCAGTTCCCAACGGGATTTCTGTGATCCAACCCATCACAGTGGCGTAGTCAATCAGAATCTGAGCACAGCTGATTGCTTTGAGATGCTGGGAGTGATTTTAAGTGTGGCTGTAGAACAGACAAAGTGGTTACTGGTTTGTTTTCTGTTTGCTTATTTTGGGTAAGGGAAATAGGGACAGAAAAGGAAGCAAAATAAGTCTGAGTGAAGATCAGAAGAAGTTATAACTACACAAGTTGCAAATTGCCCAGAAAGGCTGAATACTGGGCACTGGGAAAGTCTCTGTTAATTAAGAAGCCCCAGAGCTGAGTGCATCTCAGTTTCAGTGAACTGCAGATGGGTTAGGGTGACCAGACATCCCAATATTATCGGGACAGTCCTGATTTTAGGGGACTTGTCTCATGTCCTGACCTTACATTGGTCGGGACGCACTTTGTCTCAATATCGGGACCTTCTGGCTAGGACTATCCGCAAGCTGCCACCAGGACCGCTCACCTCTTCCTGGGGCAGCTCTCGGCAAGTGCCTGCCTGCAGTGCAGCCGCAGGCACAGAGGCGGCGAGGAGGTCTCTGTCGCGTGCTGCAGGGGTGGGGCTTTCAGGCGCCAGCAGCAGCAGGGCCGGCTCCAGGGCTTTTGCCGCCCCAAGTGGGGGGTGGGGCGGTGTGCACAACACTATGCATTTGTTGGGAGTTCTGGGCATAGTGGGTTCAAGGGGTGCAAGGCATAATGGATCCAGGGGGCACTGGGCAGGGGAGCTCTGTGGCGCAGCCTGGGCCCACCCGCAACAGGAAGGGGCATGCTGGTAGCATAGGGCCAGCCAGACCAGTGTGCCTCTGGCCATGCCATGCATGCCCCATTTCCCCTGCCCAGCCCTGCCCTGCCCTTCCTGCTGCTCACCTCCTCAACTGAAGGCGGGGGTAGGGAATGCAGAGGTGTGTCTCAGCAATGCTTACTTGAGGTGGCTCCCAGGAAGTGGCAGGCAGGCCCCTGAGGTAAGTGTCAGAGGCTGCATTCTCCTCCTCAGCAAAGTGTGTGCAGACTGGTCCTCCTTGCTCATGGCAGAGCCAAGGAAAGGTGGCACCTGCCTCTACACATGCTGATTCTATGCAGGACAGGCTGGGGCTGAGCACTGCTAAACTGCTGCCCAGTTCATTTATCCACATTAGCAAGCAGGGATTGCGCCTGGCAGCGTACATCTGCTTGATGTACAATCGGGATGCCATTTGTCCCAATATTCAGGTAAAATTTTACATTTGGTAGTGAAATAGAAAATTAATTGATTGGGAATGTCCCATTAAACCTGATTGTGATCTGTTATCTACTGGCAATTTTGGTTTTTCAGGTCGTTTTCCAGTGTAACGCAAATTTACGGTAGGAATATGTAATTTACAGTTCTGAACCACAGTGCATACCATAGGACAAACTACAGTGGGCACGTAATAACACGTAAGAAGCACAGAAACTGCACAGTTCTTTTCAGTGGCTAGCTATCTAGCTAACAGTCTTCAGCTGAAAACCCCACCTGAAATGGCAGTGGCAAGGAAGAAGCCAACTACCAAAAGCAAAAAAGACAGTGCAGATACAGGACAGAATGGGAAGCCACTTACACCTAGACTCAGAAATCCTGTGAGTCTGATTCAGAAGCCTTTTCTAAAGCATGCAGGAAGGAAGCATGCCATGGTGGTGAGGCTGATGTTAAGCATCATGATGAATCAAAAAATCATGGACAAAACACCCACACTCACTAGAGCAATACCCTGGTCTCACATTTTTTTTCAGCAAGTCAAATGAATCCTTCAATAACAAGGTTATCGCTACTGAGCTAACTCAAGTTTACCACACAGTAGTCCATCAACACTCCTATCACTCATGTGACTGTGAACTTAAACTGGCACCTGCCTTGTATCCAGATTCAATGATTGCGAAGCACATCAGTTGTGGCTGGACTAAAGCGGAGGCATTGATCAAAAATGTGCTGTTACCACTCTCAACAGAATTTTTAAAAGCCAGATGGTCCCTATTTCTCAGTTGCCACAGATGCATCTAACAAGGGCATTGTGAAAACTTTCCCCTTATCACTGAGATACTGGACCACCTGAACATGGGGTCCAAGATAAACTGTTAGACTTCTATGAGCAAAGCAAAGAGACTGCAGATCCAGGGGGCACTGGGCATTACTTGAAAAACTTGCGATGCACAAACTAGAACTAAACAGTGTCTTCCTACAGTGCTGACAATGCAAACGTGAATTATGGAAAGCAACAGTGTACCAGAATTTAAAAAAACAATGAAAATATCTTGCCAGCAAACTGCCCTGCCCATGTTGTGAACAACTCCGTGAAACATGCTAGGAATATCCTACAAGTTGACACTGAGACTCTGGTGATTAAGATGTTCAATCATTTCAGCAGTTCCACAAGGGTAGCAGCATGGAAGGATATGTTTGACTTTGTGGATATAGAGTATGTCACTTTACTGCGCCATGTTCCTACACGCTGGTTGAGTCTTTTCCCAGCTGTAAACAGGCTTGTAAACATGTGGCAGGCTGTTAAGTGCTACTTTGTTTCTCTGGGCAGTGAGAAGTGCCCAAAATTTCTATGGATGCTGTTCTCGGACATGGAAAACAGTGAACAAGGTGAGGGGCCTAGCAAAGTTGAGGTTCATCTGTTTTTCCTCCGGAATGTCCTGAAAATCTTCAATGATACTCTCATTTTCCAAACAGAGCACAGTATGACAGCATGTGAAGTGTATGCCATAATGAGCACTCTGAGAATTAAACTTCAGCAATGGAAAAATGACACATTCTTTGGCTCTAAAGTTGAAAGTTTATTAACTGAGATGCTGCCTGTCACTGCTGCATGTCTCCAGAAAGACGACTTTATGAAATTTTAAGATGTGTTGATCCTATATTTGGAGAACTGTTCGTTCTTTTTTTTCTTTTTAAAACAACTGCCTACTTTGTTCGATACCCAGTGCTTGAACATCAAAGTTAATAGGGTATTCGAATACAAAGATCTGTCTGCGGCCGTGACAACTGTAAACTTCAGAAAACAGTGGATCTCGATCAGCTCTATGATGAATACTGTATCATCAAAGACATCAACTCCAAGTTGGAGCCTAGAAACTATTCAGTTGGGGAACTCTGGTCTCAAGTGCTGGAAAAACAAGGACAGTAGCACTGAATTCCTGAACATGGCAAAACTGGTGTCATACGTGCTCAGTATACCCATAAGCAATGCGTACTCAGAGTGTGTATTTTAGTCATGAAAGGTGCATGGACTGATGTCCGGAATCAAAGCAGCATAGACTTGGCGTGGAGTGAAATCCTTGTCAAAATGAATTTCCGGATGAGTTGCAAGGACTTCTACAGCTTTGTGATTGCCCAGAAGCAAGTCATGACTGTGGCAGTCATCCAAGAAGTACTAGACTTCTGGCATATCTGAGAGTTATGCAAATTGGGAAGTTGATTTATTGACTGAATTAAAAAACCTGTCCCTTTACCCCTGTTTGTTTAGTGTATAAATAAATCTGTATGTTTAAATATGTATTACAACTAAGTCTATAATTTAGACTCACTGATTCCAGACCTTTGATGTAGTTTGCTTCAGCTGTCAGTGGCTGAAGGCAGGACTGGGGGCCTCCCCTCTGTGACTGTAGCTGGAGCCAGAGCTAGAACTGGGACCCTTTGCTCCCCTGCTCTGGATCTCACTTTGCAACCAGGATCCTGTGCCCCTGTCCTGCAGGTTCAGCTGGGGGCTGGAGCTGGAGCCCTGAGCCCCTGGCCCCATGGCTTCTACTGGGGGCTGGAGCTGGGCCCATGAGTCCTTGCCTTGTGGCTTGTGGTGTGGGCTGCAGCAGGGGCTGTACAACCCCTCTTGCAGCTTTCTAGGGCTGTGCCCCCGCCTCTCATGGCTCTGGTCAGGACTATGTACCTGTGTTTGTCGTAATCTTTCCCCTCACTTCCACTCACCCAATGTGTCCTGATATTTCACTCTTGTGATCTGGTCACCCTAAGACGCGTGTGGCCCAACTTCTGAGTCTGTGCTGAAGCTGACTGGAGTGTCTAACTGAACAAGACAGGAGTGGAGAGGTGCCTGTTCTGGCAGGAGAGAGGTCTCTGTGGTATCCCAACTCCTCGAGTGACTGTCTAAAGGAAAGACAAAGGGAAATTGATGTGCAATTCGCCTGGGAAAAGGCTGCTCTGGAAAAAGAAAGGGTTGCCCACCAGCAAACCCTAGACTTAAAAGACAAAGCAATTTGAGACCCAGAAGCATGAACTGGCTGTAATGATAGGCCAGTGAAAGGTCTATCATATCTGGTAACTGTGAGCCCACAGGTGGATTAGGGTCTCTTTCCCTTTTGGGGGACACAGGACTGTCTGCCCTAAAGGGGATCCCAAAAATGAATTTTAGGTATACTGCCTCTGCCATGGTCAGTGTCCAAGTCTCTGGCAGTAAATTCAGGAAGAGGATGTGACATTGCACTCTATATGATTTTATGGAAGTATGCTGATGAATATGAATCAAATGTAACTGGAATATACTTCAGCATCAAACAGCTGTGCATATCTCTATCAGTGTTATAGAGGGCAAACAATTCATGAGCTTATCCTGTATAAGCTTTATATAGGGTAAAATGGATTTATCTGGGGTTTAGACCCCATTGAGAGTTGGGCATCTGAGTGTTAAGGACAAGAACACTTCTGTAAGTTGCTTTCAGTTAAGTCTGCAGCTTTGGGGCACGTGGTTCTGACCCTCAGTCTGTGTTGGAGCAAATGGGCGTGTCTGGCTTAGCAAGACAGGACCCTGGACTCCCAGCTGGCAGGGAAAGCAGAGCAGAAGTAGTCTTGGCACATCAGTTCGCAGTTCCCAAGGGGGTTTCTGTGATCCAACCTGTCACAGGGTGTATCATGGATTTGTCTAGTGGTATTAGATATGATCTGTCTTATCTGTCTCTCTGATAATGGTTCCTAACACTGTTAGCTTTTTTTGATTCTGCTGCACATTAAATAGGTTTACAGACTACTTGCAGATCTTTCCTGAGTGGTAACAGCTAATTTAGAGCTATCATTTTGTATGTATAGCTGGGATTATATTTTCCAATGTGCATTACTTTGCATGTATCCCATGAATTTCATCTGCCATTTTGTCATTCAGTCATGCAGTTTTGTGAGATTCCTTTGACCCTTTGCAGTCTGATTTGGACTTAAGGCTTGAGTAGTTTTGTATCATTTGCAAATTTTGCCACATCACTGTTCACTGCCTCTTCCAGATAATATATGAATAGGTTGAACAGCACTGGTTCCAGTTCAGATACTTGGGGGACCCTGCTATTTACTTCTCCACCTTGAAAATCGATGATTTTCCTATCATTTGTTTCTAATCTTTTAACCAGTTACTGATCCATGATGGGACCTTCCTTCTCATCCCATGACTCTTTGCATAAGAGCCTTTGGTGAGGGACCTTGGACTTGGACTTTCAGAAATCCTTTGACACTATAGCCACTGGATCACCATTGTCCATGTGCTTGTTGACATACTCAGAAGTCTAGTGGATTGGTGAGGCATGATGTCTGTTTACAGATTTGTTTGGTATCAAACATACAATATTACAGTGCATGTTATTTGTATGTAATATGTCACTTAGTTACTAAAAACTGTTTTTTGATGGGGGGAAATACTGAAATTAGATAATGCAAAGTGATTCCATAAGTCTCTCATGTCTTGGTATAATAGTGGCTTAGTGCAGAACATATGTTAAACATTAAAACGAAATAAGTGATGGGAAAATGCATATTCTTAGAGTGAGCACTTCATGTGGGATGATGATTGTCAGGCCAGGAAAAGTGGTGCAAGGATATCTGCACAGCCTGTAAAATATATCTGTGGCAGAATGCATAGAATTTCAGTAAAGCAGCAGAGATGGTTCAAGTATCATAAGGGTAGTCATGTTAGTCGGTATCCACAAAAAGAACAAGGAGTCCGGTGGCACTTTAAAGGCTAACAGATTTATTTGGGCATAAGCTTTCTTGGGTAAAAAACCCACTTCAGATGCATCTGAAGAGTGGGGTTGTGTTTTTTTTTTTACCAATGAAAGCTTATGCTCAAATAAATCTTAGTCTTTAAGGCGCCACTGGACTCCTCATTGTTTTTGTAGAAATGGTCCAATGTCTCTAAACAGAATAACATGGCAAGAAAGCTGAGGAATAAAGGAGTGAGAGGGGAAGAAATTGGGAAAGGGGTGGATCCAGAAGAATAGCCTGGGTCAGATTCATGCCTGCTGATATGGGGAAATGGTATTAGCATCTCCCTTTAACAGTCCAATCTACTTGCCATAGGGGTAGGGCAGACACTATTTCTATTACACCCTTTCTTTGAGCGTTCTTCCTGGAGCAGTTTGTCAGAGCACTTCATAGGAGCTCTACCAGTAAAGGCAGCAGTCAAGATACACTGAATTATATCATTCAATGGCCAATTTACACACACCCCTTCCCCAGACAGAACTACTCACTTTTTTGGCAAGCTCTGGTTGGCTGTATGCTCCTCACACAGCAGGCGTGGAGGTTACAGCCAACTTGCTCACTGAAGTTTTATCTTTTGGCAGACTCCCAGCTGTCAAGGGCAGGGCACCCTGAAGCTACACAAATTTTGGGACTCATTCATTTAATACAAAAAAAGGGAGGAACAAAGCAGTTAATCATAGCAAAGCTAGTACAGTAGTTGATATGAAAGTGCAGAGAAAATAGGACAACTCCATAAAGTCATGTGGCTCCCCTGTACCTGAAATATTTTCTATTGTTTTAACCCCAGCATTTATGATCAACTTTGACACTGGAACTTAGTTGCTGGATGAAATTGTCAAGAGATAGGGCAAACAGTTCTCTTTGGAGCCTACTGACCCTGGAACTTGCTCTCTACCTGGTCTGACTCAGCATCAGGCCTTGCAATGAAATGATCCCTGAAGACCAAGAGACTATTTTCCTGGTCTCTCTTTATGAAGAGGATAGGTTGAATAGAGATTGTGTGCTGTTGACTAACTTTTCCATGAAGTGTAGATCCATACTACTCTCTCTGCCATCTGTTTTCCTGTGATGCCTTACATGGTGGATAAGAAACGAGGCAGTCACAGGTTCCAGCTAGAGAAGAATAAGGTATCTGACTTCTGCACGTAGTTTTTGTTCTTAATAAAGGGTTTATCTTGAAACCAGTCTGATCATTAATAAGATACCACAGATGACTGGTGGAGCAGAGTGTGATATTTGACTAACTCCGTGGATTATCTCAACTCTGTATTGAATTCTGTTGCTACGCAGACATGTTTTGCAAACTGTGGATTTGAGAATGGCGGCATGGTATTGCACCTCCTTCACCAGCCAGTAGAGTTGAGATAGTATGAATCAAAACGGTGCTGCTCTCAAGGATGCTATTCCAATCTCCTGAGTCGTCATTTCTCCAGGACTCCTCGACACAGGGTGTGATTGAAATACACAATACATGCTATGTAGATTTACCCTAATCTTGGTTTGTTTCCAGTTCTTGCAATGCACTCTTTACAGGATAAGTGAAAGGTGTGGGGTGAATAAGAGGATTCTACTGTGACGATGTAATGGCATCCCACATATATTGTTTCAAAAATACTGCTGCTGGTCATTTGCCCCAAAGATCTTGGTCTAAATGTCATTTAAAAAACACATAAGCTACCACTATGGCCATCTAATCTGAACTGCAAGCACAGGCTACAAAATTTCACCTTGTGATTGCTGTATCTGTCACAATTTGATAACTTATCCAATCTAACTTATCAGATCCATTAATTTCCATTCCAACTGCTAATTCTCAATTTTAGATGCAAAATTTTATTTGCAATGTGAACTTTGATTTCAATTTCCAGTCACTGGCTCTTATGCTTTGGATTCCTCCTCTTTTGATAGTATTTATTTACATGTCATATTTTGGCATGATTTTATTCCAAGTTGTATTTTAAACTGAGCATTTTGTCAGGACTGGAGAATGTGGAACTCAAATAAATAAATAAATGCTTTTCTAGGGTAAGTATTAAAAATAAGGCTGTAGCCCACTGTTGATCTTCAGACACAATTCCTATTGCTTTCATTTGGTGTAAACATGGAGTGAAGGCAGGATCTGGCTCTTACTGTATCTTACAAGGAAATATTGTCCTCAAACACTTAGCATGGCTTCAGTAGCAGACTGAAATACTAAATTCAGATATTTTGTATAATTGTTTGCTTTGAACACTAGCCATTGAGTCACATGAGCAGCTGCATCCTAACCCTGTTGTGTCATCCATTTTGATTAACATAATTTGTGGACAGTTGGCAAACCAACACGTCAGAGCTTATTTTTAAATTCTAGGGGGGAAATGGTTACTTTATGTGCTAGTTCAGCCAGTACATTTATCTTGAATATTAAGTGTAGCCTAGCAGCAAGAAACAAACATGCTATACTCCACAGCAGAATTTTAAAGGAGATTAGAAAAATAGTCTAATATTACAAGTATCTGCGAGGTAGCCGTGTTAGTCTGGATCTGTAAAAGCATCAAAGAATCCTGTGGCACCTTATAGACTAACAGACGTTTTGGAGCATGAGCTTTCGTGAGTGAATACCCACTTTGTCAGATGCATTTGACGAAGTGGGTATTCACTCATGAAAGATCATGCTCCAAAACGTCTGTTAGTTTATAAGGTTCCACAGGATTCTTTGCTGCTTCTAATATTACAGTTTTTCATAAAGATGTGTTCGGCTATTGAAGATCTAATCCTCCCAGAAGAAATGTAACATTTTCATGGACTCTCATTGTGATTGTGATATTTTTACCCACTAGTATACACAACTGCATTGGTGAAATACTGTTTAACTAATATGGAAGTATTAGTCCAAATAATAAGAGCCAAATTATGGTAATCTTTGCTTGTGGGGTACTTCGCCGTAAGGCAGGGAGAGCTTGTGTTTAAACATAGTGGAACATAGTAACCAGAGCCTGCAGTTATGGTCTTCTGTTCCAACTCTCAAGATTCAGGATGATCTCTGTTTCTGCAGTGACACCCTCATTCTTACGTAACAATAGCTGCTCCACATAACATAGGTATTTCTAGTGGTGAATGGGGTAAAAGCAACCCCTTCTCCATAGTTTCTGTAGGCTTGGCCGACACTAAAAAAATAGATCAACATAGCTATGGCACTGAGGTGTGAAAGAGCTAAATCCCTGACCACTGTAGCTATGCTAACTTAACCCCCAGTGTAGCTGCAGCTAGGTCAATAGAAGAATGCTTCTGTTCACCTAGCTACCATTGCTCAGAGATGGAGTTCCTACAGCAATGGCGGGTGGGAAACCCTTCTGTTGCTGTAGTCTGTCTACACTACACACTTACAGCAGCATAGCTACAACATTATAACTCTGCTGCTGTAGTGCCCATAGTGTAGATGTGGCATGAGTGCAAGGAAAACACTGTTGGTATCCAACAGCCCCACGAAGGAGCCAGTGGGTGAAGAGCATGACCATAGACATACTCCTGATATGCACATGTGGGTGTGGGTGTGTGGCTATAACCCTCCAGGCAAGTGTATGTAGGCTTGCACCAAAGAAAGCATGTGTTTGTTGTTGGTCTGGTAGATGCAGCAATTGCCCCTTGAGGGGCACTGTAAGCGTATGCTCCGAATACTAGGAATGTCTTTAGCCTCTACTCAGTGAGTGCAGCTCCTCACTCCTCCCTCCCCACTCTTAGAGCCATAGCTGAGTCCCACATGTATGTATTTTTTATAACATTGCATTTCACTTACTCTGTATGGTACATGCTACATTGTGACTATAAGATCATATTTCCTCTTGTGAAGATTTAACCACCTTTTGTAAAATTGAACAAAATGCTTTAAACAGTTCAGGCACATTATGTGAGAAATATATGCACTGAAAATGTGTTGCGGTTACAGAAGTATTTCACAGGCCTTTCTCCTTCAGTCCTCCATCTCGGGATACAAGATACTCTTGATCTGCTATAAGCTGTACAAACGGAGACTGTCTCTACAATGTAAATAGGTGAAGTGGTATAAGAAATACTTGCTTTTCTTGGGCAATACCTTATAAGATCAGATTACATGTCCTTCAATTTTGCTCAGTTTTGCTGTGTAAAAGAATAAATGCTGGCATCTCCTAGAGTAGAAAACCTCCCAAACATTTTTAGAAACTAATCAGCCACTATATGAAGTCACGCATGCTGCCCTACCCTCTGTTTATATACAAAAGCAGACTACAAGCAGAATAGTTGTACTGTGCTAAGAGCAGGGTGTGTGCTGGGAAGTCTTTATGCCCATTGGACTCTGTCATGCCTTTCTTTGCAACAGAATGGAGGGCTGCAGGTGTACGCACTAGACAGGTCTGTGCTGACAACCAATGTATGAGGTGTATAGGAACTCCATTTGTCTCTATCACTGGAGCACCAGCTCAGCTATTCCATGCCAACCCAGCAGGCTAAGGTCTAAAATATTCCACCCAAAGCCAGATTTGAGCTTTGTTGAGAGGTTGCACCATTTGACCCCATGTGTTCTGTATTTCTTGCCTCATCTTCTTGCTAAGGATATTTGCATACCATAATCATCCCTTTTCTGTGACCTCATAACTTCCATAGCAAGTTGTTTCTAATGTTATAAGAGGTGGTGATATGAGGTAGATAAACAGCAGTTGATGAACTTAAGATGTACAATATATAGCATGCTCTCAAGCTTAAGAAAAAGCCTGAGTATTGATTTGTTCTTAATCCTTATTTACGACCTTCTACCAAATTTTTCAAACTTATTTGAACACCTTGGAATAGAGTTAACAATCCTGGACCCTTGGATAATTAGGGCAGTTAATGACTAATAGCAATGGAAACCAAGTGCTCCACCTAACAAAGAGCATTACCTTGGGAGTTCTCAGGACCAGGCAGTGTCAGGGCCAGAATAAGGTGTATTGATCCTTTCCTCAAGTACAGGGTGTATATCTAGTGCTCAAGATAATGTTAAAAGGTACAGACCAGCTACCCCATGCTACTACATTGCCCAAGGAAATGTGGTTCACCAACAAGGGGGAAAAGCAATGCACCAGCTAGTGCATTCCAAATTGCTAATACATTCATCTCCAAAAAGGTGGCCCCACAGTCATTGTATTCTGCACAGAAGCACAGTGTATGTGCATGGCCATGAACAAAATGATGCTTTTTTTTTACTTATGGCACAGTTGTCAATTCCATATCCATGCCATCTTATTTTATCCTTTTTGTCTGAGCACTTTTCCCTGCCTAACTCTAAAGCAAAAATCAAGCAGAGCGCACGCTAGCGGTTCTCAAGCACCAAGGTAAATCAGTTTGATGTCAAAATTGCAAAACCGATATGGAGTGAGGATAACCCAGATAAAATCCCATACTTTACTGCATTAGATAGTGTGCTACACAGAATTAAAAACGGTGATATATTACACTATATACAAACAAGTAACATCATGGTTTTTCTATATTTCCCAAACTTGGATGACCTGCTGAGGGGAAAAATTACTCTCATGAAAACACTAGAGGTTAGCATATAAAGCTTAGACACTTTTATTTTTCTTGCCCATTCTGTCAAAGTATTGGCCCAGCCAAAGCATAGAAGCAACTTGATGTAACCTCTCTTCAAGCAGAAGTAACTCTTCACTCTTACATACTATCTTCAGAGGCTTTATATAAACTCCCTGTCAGTAATGACTAAACTGGGAAAACCACAGGATAGAAAAGCAGATGTAGGTCATCCAGATAGACTGTTGTTGACAAGTCTGTTTGTTTGCATCTACAAGAAACCAGGAAAGAACAAAGCCACCGCTGACTATCTCCAATATTTCAGGAGAATTCTTGCAACTCCCATCTGAAAAGTGTGACTTATATCAATATGCAACGCTTCTTATCAATACAGTTAAAACCTTGGTTTTCTAATTTGAATTCACATGGCAGGTTTAATGGAATGTCAAGGGCAGAAGACATCATACAATATAGAGACCACTGAAAGCTTATTCCCATAGAAGTCCTATAGGTCATAATATACCTACCCTTTTGGTGCTGTATTTTCAGTAGAGGAGCCCATCATGACATACAAAGTGTCCCTAAGAATACTAGGGCATGGGCATGAGATTACTGTAACACAAGCAGCTATTTGCAGTAATAAGAGACCAGAGAAAAGGGACAGCAATGAAACATGGGATAGTTTTTTTTTTTTTTGTCTTTGGTTTTTGGGGACTATGCTATCCAGGCAATGATGGTCTACAATAGAATTATGGATACTCTCTGACTGATAAATGGCATCTGTTTGTTCTTTTTCCTGTACAAAAATTTTTAAAAAGACTTCAGGCTTGATCCTGCAAAGCACTGTTAAGGAGAGTTGCACTTAAGAACAAAAGACTAGCTACACAGTGGAGTACAAGGGAATCCAGGCATGCAGTAGTGAAAGTACTTATGTACTGCTGCTGCCATGTTACTCCAGTCGGAGCTGGAGGAAGGCCTCAAATGGCAACTAGTACTAAACGCTTCAGTCCTAATACAGTAAAACACTTGTGTTTTGCTTGACTGGAGCCTTCAGTAGCATCATGAGTCTTATGCTTAAGTCCACCTTTCCTCAGACGCACTGTTCCCCAGTTATACCATTTGATGCCTCTTTGTACCTTGCCCATTGCAAGTAATGGCAGTGGGCACTCTCTGGAATTGAGATTGCAGGTACATCAATCTCATATGTGATCTGGGAATTATACTGCCTACCTCAACTGTAGAAGTAACCATGCTGCAAGTGACTAAATTGCAGCCTTCATGGCAGGAGCTTGGGCTCACCATCTGAGTAAGCGATCACGTGAAATTGCACTAGGCATGGCTAGCCCAAGCAGCTACCTGCGCTGCTGTGGTCACACTGCTGTGTTTAGGTGCTCAAGCAGAACTAGTGCAGGTACTCCTGTGCAAGCGGGAATCACACCCACCAGCTCACATGCAGATGTACCTCTAGTGCTACTGAATCAACATGGCAGGTGCAGATGGGACAGTACCATGGCCTAGTATTCTCTTATGTTGGAATGTAACAGCCTTGTGTGGCACACAGACTTGCAGGATCAATGCCATAATTAGGCTTGGCAGGATGAGGGTGGTGTGTGTTGTGTGGTTTTTTATATATAATTAGAACTATTTAAAATTTTTAGTTGTAGGAAGTTATGGGGGAGTCAGAATTTAATTGACATTCAAAAAGTTAAAGTTTTATAACCATTAAAACTGCAAATTGTCAGCATCACATGTCAAAACATACAAAATATCCTTAAATCAATCTCTAAGTTCCCCATTAGCATTTTTCTGTCTAGCTGTAAATCTCAACTGGTGGAAATATTTCATTGGCTTGCATGTGTGTACCATGAAGTTGACATTTTCCAGCTTAAATCTAATCCTTCCATGCCTAACCATAATGTTGCAGAGGGGAAAATGCTTTTCTCTGCCTTAATTGCCCACTGCTTGGCAAAGGGAGTCCAACAAAGATCTTCATTCTGAGATTATCCTGTTCTTAGCAAACTTCCCATTCCTTCAGTCATCTGAATAGCTATTTTAAACATCTTGCTGAGTTGCTGCATTTGCTGTCTGTCTTGGTGTCTGCGCTGTTCTCTAAGTGACACTTGCGCCCTGCCCCCTGTTTTCTTATCATGACAATATATTGTATCACCACAGGAAAATCAGTCATTCCTTCTTGTTACTTTCCTGACTCCCTTCAGATGGCGAGCATCCTCTTTGTGTGTCTTGTGCATTCTAGCGTTTCTCCAGATGAAAGCAGAGGTACTGCCCTAAGTGATCTGGTCAAGTATAGGCCGATGACTAACCTCACAGCATTTTTTCATGTTTTCTTCACTGGGTTTTTCATAGTTAGCTCTTTCTGCTAGAGTCATTTCCACTGCCTTCACTCATTGTACAACATTGGTAAAAGTGGACATTTAAATGTGTGAAAATGTACATACAGCTTCCTACATTTCAGCTAATCTATCAGTTAATCATGTAACTTTCCATGCCTCAGTTGGCAAATGTTTTCCTTTTTTGAGTGATTACATTAAAAGAACAAAAGTTCAGCAAGAGGATAACCATTTAATGACTGCTTTGAGAGATTAAATCCTAAGGAATAATTGACATAATTGTCATCACAACCATTCTGAACTTTGAGAGTTTAGTTTCTTTTAGAGAAGAGTCCAATTTGCCCAGAAATTTTATTTTTAATCCTTTTCCCCCCCCAATATGTTGTTGTCCATGACCATGATGAATTGGCCAGCTCTGTGCCGAGATCATGAGTAATCACGCCTATCATGTTTACTGGTAACTTGCAATTGAATTACAGTCTCCCTTTCTAAGTTTCTTTTGCGAGTTACAGACAAAAGCAGATCAGTTAGCAATCAATGTATTTTCAATAGACACGGGCATAAACGAGTTTGCAATATTTGTTTCTTTGAATGTACCCATGTATCAGAAACAGGAAAAGAATATTGTCCATCTATTCTTCCTTTCAAACATAGTATTTAATGACTAAAGACACATTAGAGTTCTTATGGGCATATTACAGGATATTTCTCTCTACTTCTTCCTTCTTAAGGAAATTTCCTCCCTTCCTCTTCAGAAAATTCCACCCCTCATTCCCACAAAATGAAGGAATGGTCGTGCGTGGCTATGGTCTCCTTGTTCTCACCAGCAAAAAGGCGTAGTCAGATTCAGGGATGAATATAAGCTGTATCTGTTTAAACAGTGGCTGATCTGTTGTAACACCAGACGCTCCCCTGAGCTAGGGGCAGCTCATCACTACATCTGATGAGTCTAAGCCCCACCAATAATGTCAAGTGTGTAGTGTGGTTGTGTTGCAGGATGCAGTTTGTCCTGCCACAACTGGGGGACTTCTGGTGGGGTTGGTACTGCTCAAACCCCTGTAGGTTGCAATCAACCTGACTGCTACCAAGGGACTTCTGACCATGTGGTGCACAGCCTACAGTATGAGGGAGGAGCTCCAGAGCAGTGGGTTCAGTGGGGTTAATTGTAGTAAGGAAGAACATAGAGATGTCTGCACATGCACCCTACTTTGTCTACTCCTAGGTTTCCAGGCTGTGGTAGGACAGGAAGATTGAACAGAATTACTTAGATGTGTAAAAAGCATGTGCTGTGATTCATGTAGAAAGGTATCAAGGTCTTCTCTTTCTCCATTCCTGGCACAATGTATATCCGCTTTGATGTTCAATAATATGTCAGATGTGACCATACACTTCCATGTTCTGTGCCTTTGTCCTAGAAAGGCTAATGTCAAATTCAAAATGTGAGTGCATCTTTACAGATAGCTCCCTTCTGGAATTTCACATTCAGTCACTAATAACGTAAATATACATGACATGTCATGTTCTGCATCCTCCAGCCGTGGTTTAATGTATATATTCCCATCCCAAACAGGCAAGATGAAGTGTCTTCACAAGAATTAATCCATTGCCAAAAACTGCTCAAGCAAGGAGGTTGCTTATGAGATACTGATGTGGGGGGGGGAGAGGGGGGAGATGGAACCAAAAATTACTTCTGTTTTTTTTTTTTAATTTGTTTGCAGTTTGACTAGCAGTTTCTCTGAGGCTGAGACCATGTGTATTAGTTTCAAAGCAGATGCAAAATGATAAGGGCTTACAGTAGAAGTGAAAGAGTTGCCAACAAGCCTTGATGTAATAAGAAAACATTAAATAAAATCAACAATAAACTGAGTTTAAATAACTGCATTATCCTGAAACAATAAAATGGAAATAGAAATGTTTCACCTCAGTTGAAAAGAATTTAAGTGGGCTCTTAAAATAGTTTTGTACTACTCAGATTAAATTGTGTTCACTACCACCCTTTGTAGAAATCTCACTTCCCAGCACACTGGAGTCATTCTGAATCATACATGTCTTATAGTACTGGGTGAGCTACAAAAGCTGCTAGTCAACTGATCATTGGCAATGAGTGCAAAAAGGGAGGGAATGGAGAGGGGACCCTGGTCCCCACCTTGGTCATAGACCATACCTGGCTGTCTGGTTCCCAGAACCCTAGGCTGTTATCTCCTTATACTGCTTCCTCTACCTCTTCCGCTTCTAGCCCTGCTCTGGAAGAAGGGATGGCAGGTCGATAAGAACGTATGAGGGGAAACCTCATACACACTTGAGCATCTCGCAACACCACACATGTATAAAGAGGTTTCATGTTAATGAGGAAATAGTTAGTAGAGGTTCCCAAGCAAAATTATGGTTGTGCCCTTGATTGGCAACAAGTTTAAAAAAGGAACTTCTTAATAATGTCAATAGGCACCATTTCCTGACAAGTCACATTTGGTATGTGTGTGTGTGTGTCTCTCTCTCTCTCTCTCCCTCTCTCCTCTTACTCCTAGTAGGGCTGTGTAGGGAGGGGTGGGAGCTAGCCAGATATAGGCCCTTGGTTACTCTCCCCTTAGCATAATGGGAGATTGTCAGAGGCTTATGGCAACCCTTCAAGGGAGATGGGATCAATGAAAATGTCAGCTCTCCCTCTCATTGATGGTGATTGTTTTGATGAGGGGTACTTGTCTACCTTTCTTCCTCATCACCTGATTCCCTCTGAATGGGTACTGATTCCCTGCAGGCTGTCTGTTAGTATCTTAGGGCATCATAGTTTGAGTGCCTGTCCTGCTGCCTATTACTGCTAGTCTTAAGGGTGTGAGACTGCTTGGTCCTGCCCTTTCATGTCTGCAGGCTGATATTTCAATGCTGCTCCTGTTGGCATTTGGCAGGGATCCTAGGTCTCCCTCACACTGACATCAAGAGGGGACACCATTTATTCATTTAGAGTAGGTGATCCTCCTGAGGATCCTACATTCCCATCCACTTACCCACACACGGACACTTGTGCTGTGTCAGATTGACCCTGACCCTCCCTTTTCTACCAAGTATAGAATAGCAAAAGGGGCCATCATCCTTTTAAAGTACTTTAAAATTTGTGAAGGAACATTATTCTTCAATCCTCAATTCTTGTTGGTGGGTTTATTATTATTTTTAGTGAGGAGTTTAATTCAGTTTCATTCACTGGGCATGAAATGTATATAACTGAATCTCTCACCAGAATGTCACTAGAATGACAAACATACATTGTAGCCAAAATGTTAACTATTCAATTCCAGACTATGTTTTGCTGAAACTTCAGACCATTGTGACAACTACACTAAAACTTCTGGAAGCAAGTACTGTATTGTAAAACTAAATGATCTGACAAAAATAAAATGTAGTAAGAACTAAGTCTGTCTAAAAAATTCTGCTTGTTTGTCGAGTACCTGAATTAAATTGGGCCAACTGCATTTGAAAGAGTCAGCTCTTGCATTACAGCATAACCCAACCTATGTCGGGGGAAATTTAGGTTAGCAAAGAATGCAGGTTCAGCCCAGGATGTGCAGTTTCACTAACATCTAGAGTCAAAGTGCAAAATCTCCTGTTACACTGCAGATGTTTCATACAGGAAGCCTCTAATTCAAACTTTCTCCCCTCACCATTTGCTGGCCTCATGTGGCTTCATACTGTTCTTTACTCATTCCAGAACAATTTGAATCATGGCCAGACAGTTTACAGCCTGTCCTTTCCATAGACGGGAACAATTGTTCCAATCTTCAATCCTGATCATCTTTGGCAGAAAATAAAAGTAGCCATGCTTCAGATATGAAATACAATTTTTGTATAGTTAATTAGTATCAAACTAACACATTGTGCTAATTATGTTTTCCCTGACTAGTTCCACATTGGGGGAGTGACAGAGCTCTGTTCAAGTTTTTAAGCCACATTCATACTGTTTGCTGAACTTATAATAAACTTTTTTTTAAGTCAATGGGAGTTTCAACAGCTTGCACAAGATACAAATTTCCACCAACATGCTTAAGATGGAAGTATTTTCACTATTAGATGGGATGGGAGAGGACCTTGACAGATGTAATCTCACTTGCTGTATGTTGTAAATATTAGAACATTTTACCACAGGGAAGCTTAAGTCATAATCTTCCCAGGAGAATAAAAGTAAATGAAACAGAAGTTCAGTGGTGTCATTTCTCATCGTTTTTACACTGAATTGTGATTTACACTATGATTTGTTGACTCTTAGGCCAGAAGGAAACACTGTTTCATCTAGTCTGACTTCCTGTATAACTCAGGCCATAGAACTTCTCCAAAATTCTAGTTTGAACTAGAGCATACCTTTCTGTAAAAACATCCAATAGTTTCCAAACTCCTGGTAAATGGAGAATCCATCCCAACCTGTGGTAAACCATTCTTAGCTTCCGTTGAAAATGAAGCTAGACAAATTCGGACTAGAAATAAAGCTCAACTTCCATCCATTGGCTCATAGTACTCTATCTGGTAGATCAAAGAGACTATTATCAGATATTTGTTCCCTGTGTAGGTACTTACAAACTGTGATCATGTCATCCCTTAAGGAGGTTAAGTTAAATAGACTCAAGAAGCTCATCACTTGCATGTTTTGCAATCTTTAATCATTCTTGTGACTCTTCTCTGATCCCTCTCCAATTTATCAACATCCTTTTGGAGTTGTGGACACCAAAACTAGATACTTTATTCCAGCATCAGTGCTAAATACTAAGCTGATTTCTCTGCTCCTACTTGTGATTTCCCATTTATACCTCCCAAGGATTGCATTAGCCCTTTTGCCCACAGCACTGCACTGGGCACTTGTGCAAGGCTGATTAGCCACCATGCCTGCCAAGTCTCTTTCAGAATCCTTGCTTCCCAGGATAGTCCCCCATTCTGCAAGCAGGCCCTGCATTACACTAAAAACAAATATAATTTTACAGCTAGATGTATGAAAATGCATTTTTTGTTTGTATCCAATTTACTAAGTGATCAGTGACCTGTTCTTTTCATTATCTACCAGTCCCCAATATGACATCTGCAAACTGTGATTCTGTTTTCTTTCAGGTCAAGCATGAAGATGTCAAAAAAAACATACATTCCTAGTGTTTTCAAGATTAAAAAGGATTTTCTGGCGCCAAAGTATGCAAAAATATCTTAGTGGAAAGACAAGAGATGGAGGGGAACCTTCTGACACCAAATTTTGCATTTGGGTTTTGTTCTGTTTTATATTTGCTCTAGTTTTGGTAAACATTTTCTCAGTCAAAAGGGCACCAACTATGTTCTATCCCACAAATAGGCTCTATACTAGAATGGGATTGTTCCTAAAACAATACATGCCAGCTCTTTAAAAAAAAAGAGGCCTTTGTACAAACAAGGTAACTGTTCTCAGAACTCCTTTGAAGGTGAAGAGGGGAAATGTTTATAATATGAATAAATACAAAAAGGTGTTTGAGACCCATATAAATCATTGCATACCCCACACTGGACAAGAGGGGGTTAACCACACACTATGGATGGTGGAAGTCCCAGGCCTCAGACCATGCTGGACATACTCCAAGTACTGTCTCAGTATAAAAGGGAGCAGCCCAGCTCATTCTAGGCTGACCCCTGGAGGGGAAGGACCTTTGGCAGAAGATTCAGCCAAAGAGCCATCACAGTCTTTGCCTCTGGGAACTGGAGACCTCTGAAAGCCAGACGAGACAGCTGCAGCTGACAGAGCTGCAGGGACTCACCCGTGATGAGGAGCCCAGGAACCCCAAAGCTCAATGAACTATACTTGGAAATGTGGTAGGAAGTGATCCAGGCAGGGTGCGTGAGCAGTACTTACCACCTGAGTGAAGTCAGCGTGTTTCAGTGGGAGTCCCCACTGACCCAGCAGCAGACCACTTGCCACTGTCAGGCCCCTGGGTTGAGGCCCAGTGGAGTCGAGTAGGCCCAGGCCTCCCTACCCGGGCTTACACACACACACCTCCAGTGGCCCCTTCCTCCTTTCTAGATACTGGCCATTGGGCCTCAGTGCCCCACCCCTAGGGGTTGTGATAGTGACTCTGGCCATTGAGGACAAACTGCCCTGTACTTGAAGGCTATATGAACTCTGGCTGCTCAACCATATTTCTCTGTGTCTGAGGGCAGTTATATTGACCCACTAGGGCACACTGCCCTGGCCACAAGGGCCGCCAGCACTGGCTTTTGTCGCAAGGGCCACATTGCCTTGCTGGAATTGACTCTGGCCACCTGCTCTGAACATAAGGGCCACAGTAACTGACTTTAGCCATTAGACTCATAGACTCATAGGTCAGAAGGGACCAACATGATCATCTAGTCTGAACTCCTGCACAAAGCAGGCCACAGAACCCTACCCATCCACTTCTATAAAAACCCCTAACCTATGTCCGAGTTATTGAAGTCCTCAAATTGTGGTTTGAAGACCTCAAGCAGAGAATCTACCGAGCAGTGACCCATGCCCATGCGTCAAGTGGAAGGCGAAAAACCTCCAGAGTGTCAGCCAATCTGCCCTGGAGGAAAATTCCCTTCCAACCCAAAATTGGCGATCAGCTAAACCCTGGAGCATAGTGGGCAAGGCTCCCCAGCCAACAGTCAAGAAGAATTCTCTGCAGTAACTTTGATCCATCCCATCCAACATCCCATTGCAGACCAATTGAGCAGACCTATCTCCTGATATCCAAGGGACACTTGCCAAAATTAAACTATCCTATCATATCATCCCTTCATAAACTTATCAAGCTTAGTCTTATAAGCCAGATATGTCTTTTGCCCCACTACTTCTCAAAGGCTGTTCCAGAACTTCACTCCTCTAATGTTAGAAACCTTCGTCTAATTTCAAGCCTGAACTTCCTGTGTCAGTTTGTACCCATTCGGGTGCCTTGTATACTACATTTAGTACTACTTAAATAATTCCTCTCTCTCCTTACGTTAATCCCCTGATATATTTATATAGCAAGCATATCCCCCGGAGTCTTCTTTTGGTTAGGCTAAACAAGCCACGCTTCTTGAGTCTTCATAAGGCAGGTTTTCCCTTCCTCGGATCATTCCTAGTAGCCGTCTCTGAACTGTTCCAGTTTGAATTCATCCTTCTTAAACATGGGAGACCGAACTGCAATACAGTATTCCAGGTGAGTCTCACCAGCGCCTTATACAACTCGGCTCTAGCACCTCCTTATCCTTTGCTGGAAATACCTCGCCTGATGCACCCTAAAACCGCATTTGCTTTTTTAACGGCCCACATCGCATTGGCGGCTCATAGTCATCCTGCGATCAACCAATACCCCAAGGTCCTTCTCCTCTGTTGTTTCCAATGATGCCTCCAATGTATTATCAAAATTGCTTATATTAATCCCTAAGTGAATGACCATTGCACTTTTCACTATTATAATTTCATCCTATTACTAGTATCCCAGTTTACAAGGTCATCCAGATCCTCCTGTATGGTATCTCTCGCGTACTTCTCCTGTGTTAGCAACACCCCCCAGCTTCTTGTCAACATCCGCAACTTTATTAGCACATTCCCACTCTTTGTGCAAGGTCAGTAATAAAAAGGTTAAATAAAATTGGTCCCAAAACCGATTCCTTGAGAGGAACTTCCACTAGTAACCTCCTTCGCCAGCCTGACAAGTTCACCCTTCATACGACCCTTGGAGTCTCCCCTTTACACCAATCCTATCCACCTTTAAATTTTCATATTCTCCCTTCTTCTCTTTTCCAGTATTAACTAACAATTCCCATGCGGAACCGTGTTCAAATGCCTTATGAAAATCAAGGTAATTAGATCTACCGCATTCCCTTTGGTCTAAATAATCCATCACCCTTCTCGAAAGTAAGGAGATCAGGTTGTTTTGGCATGACTCTTATCCTCTAGTAAAACCGTGGATGTATTTCTCCCACATTCCGTTGATCTCACAGTGCTACCTTTAACTCTATTCCTCCTTCTAAATTTATTCCAAGACCTACATACTACAGACGTCAAACTAACAGGCCTATTAGTTACTCGGATACTTTTTCCCTTTCTTGAAGATGGGAAGCTCGTTCAGTCTCCAGATCGTCGTTCAACCCGAGAATATTCAGTAAATTCTAGCTAACGGAGCTCGCAAATTTAAATGCAACGTTCCTTTAATATTCTCGGTATGGACGATTGTCCGGGCCCCGATTTGTCCCATTCTCAAGCTTTCAATGTTCGACTTCTACTCTCAGATGTGGTAATATCTATCCATATCCCATCCATTGTACTCCTTCCTCATCCCTAGTCTCACTCATCTGCCTTTAATTAGACCTGAGGCAAGTACTTATTCTAGATCATGCCTAGATTATCCTTCCCTCATTCCATCCTCAGTGTATAGCGGTCCCACTTTCTTCTTTGTTTTCTTCTTATTTATGCTGGCTATAGAACCTTTTACTATTGGTTTTAATTTCCTTTGCAAGTTCAACTCTACACGACTTTTAGCCCTTCCTCCCCTTTATCCCTACATGTTCGAGACACTCACTAAAGAGTAGTTCCTTGCTATCCACCTTTCTTCCACTCTTGTAGGCTTTTCTGCTTTTCTCTAATCACCTCTCTGAGAGGCTTGCTCATCCAGCTCGGTCTACACCCCTGCCTGTGGTCTTTTCCTTTCTGGGATGCAGGCTCCGATAGTTTCTGCAGCTTAGACTTAGAAGTAATCCCAGGCCTCCTCCGCATTTAGATCACAAGTTCTGCAAGTCCAATCCACTTCCCTGACAATTTTCTTTAACTTCTGTAAAGTTAGCCCGTTTGAAGTCAAAAACCCTAATCCCAGATCATTTTGTTTATCCTTCCATCTAGTTTGAACTGAATTAGTTCATGAGCACTGCAACTAAGGTTGTCCCTACAACCATTTCTTCTACGACGTCCCTCACTGCTCACCAAAACAAAATCTAAAGATGGCATCTCTCTTGTCGGTTCTCAACTACTTGGTGAAGAAATCCATCCGCTATCACTCCAGAAAATCTGAGCCCTATTATTCTGCAAGCACTTGTCCTCCAGTCTATATCTGGGAAATTGAAGTCTCCCATGATCACCCAATTCCCCTTGGTGTTTACTTCACTAAAAACATTAAAGAAGGTCAACTATCCAAATCAGATCCCGGCGGTCTGTAGCACACCCCAGCACTATCTCAGGGGAGGCTCTAGTAGCTTTCTTTCCCATGTGATCTTTGCCCAGACAGACTCTGTCTTGTCCATTCCATCACTTCTTATTTCTTTACAGCTCACCTCAATCATTGACGTACAATGCATACTCCACCACCTTTGCCTTTATTTCTGTCTTTCCTAAACAGCACATAGCCTTCATAACCTGTAACTCCAGCTCATGATTACTATTCCACCATGTTTCTGTCTATTCCCTATAATATCCGTTTCACTTCCTGCACCAGTAGCTCGAGTCTCCATTTTGTTACCTAGGCTCCTCGCATTAGTGTACAGACCTTTTAATTTTTTGGCGTTTGGCTTCACTGACATCCTTACCCGTTATGCACAGACATTGTACACCAACATCACCTGTTTAGTCTGGTATGTACACTAACCCTTCCTCCTTATGTCAATTCTTTGGTCCCACGGCCTATCCCCTCTTATTCTGTTTAGCTCCCTCTCCTGGTTAATTCTGGCGCGGAGATCTCCTGGACGTCTCCCAACCATCTCCCCCAAATTCCTAGTTTAAAGCTCTCTTAATGAGGTCAGCGAGCCTCCATCCTAGAAGTCTATTTCCCTCCTTACTTAAGTGAAGTCCCATCCTGAGTAGAAACAGTCATGCTGTTGTAAATGCTTCCCAATGCCCGTACATCCCAAAGCCCTTCCTTATAGCACCACTGCCTGAGCCATCTGTTATTGTCATAATCTTGGTAAGCCCTTCGTCGCCCTGCTCGAGGAACCTGGCAGAATCCCACTGAAGAATACCTGAGCCGTCGATTTCCTTGAGCATCTTCCCCAATCTTGCATAGTTCTCCTTGATACAGTCCAGCGAGTACTAGCCGTTCATTCGTTCCCACATGAAGGACAATCAACGGATTTCTTTTCCCGCTCCCGCTAGGATCCTTTTCAGCCTCAGTTCCACTCCTGTATCTTAGACCCGGCAGACAGACACACGCCTTCCTTCTGTTCTCCCGACCAGCTCTGTTACAGTCCTGTATTCTTCTCAGTAAGGATCTTCCAATCACGTAGACCTGCCTTTTTCTGGTGACAGTGGGATGCCGCGGTCCATCCCCTGCTTCCACTGGCGCAAGTCCCTCGATTCCTATTGACCCTTACAATACTTCCTGGTGCTCATATTTGGCTTGCCTCCATTGACACCATCCCTCCTTCTGCAGGACTCTTGCTGCCTTCTCTTTTTCTCTCCTCTCCCTTCGCGACCACCTGCTGTACCCCTTCTTCATTTTCTCCAACTCTGCAAATCTGTTCCTGAAGTTTCTATTTTCTCCTTCACTGCTTTCTTTTCTTCTGCCTGGTTCTCTTAGTCACATGCTTCCTTTCCGTCCCACTTCCTCATCCCAGTCAGCCTCTCCTCAAATTCTTCTTGGCTCCCCGCTTCCATCTGCCAACTCTTAGCTGTATCCCTTCAGCCCCTCGCTGTCTCGTGTTCCATTCATTCTCCTCGAACCCCCTTCTAAACTCAACCAGAGTTTCCACCTGCATCTTCCAAGGTCCCGGATCTTTTCTTCCATCAGCTCTATCACGGCCTAGCATCTTCATGCAGATGTACCCTTCTGGCCCCACTGTCCTCTCTTTTCTACTGGCTTGTTGGTATCCTCTGCCTTGGTCTCCCCTGCAACCTCCTCCACAGAACTCCACTGAAACTCCCCTGTTAGCAGCTCTGTTGTGCTGGCTCTTGGCTCGCCAGTGCGAGCTGTCTGTGCCGCTGCCTGAGTGCCTGGCTCTACTTATATAGGGACCCTAACATTAGCCCCCCCCTAACTCAAGGGCTCTAGGCCCGCGTCTGCCCAGCACACACGACCTGAGCGCCTTCACACACACATATAACTAACAATACAATCCACAAACTACTAAAAACCTGCTCCTCCAACAGAACTCCCACTGAAACTCCCCTGTTAGCAGTGCTGTCCCAAACACAAGGGCTGCTGGAAGTGACTCTGGCTGCTTTCAGCCTAAAGGCAGTTGGGGAGACTGTAATGGTGGTGGTATCACGACACCGCCCCAAAAGGAGGACAGGGTGAGTATACCCAGTGACACACACACACTTCTAGTATTGCCTATCACACTAGCTAGCATGCATCATACAAAATTAGACTTCATAATACCTCCCAGAAGACCCACATTCTCTCCTCTTTCCATAGTTTTATCGCATTGGCTTTATCCCTTATTTGAGTATTATTGACTATCCAGGCAGATGTTGTCAGGGGGATCCCAAAACTCCAGCAGAGGAAAGCCTGCACCAAGTGGTCATGAAACATGCAGAAGTGAAACCCATAGTCACAGAAATGTAGGGGTGGAAGGGACCTCAAAGTCATCTAATCAAACCCCCTGTGCTGAAGCAGGACCAAGTAAACATCTCTTGATTTTTTTCATAAATGTAGTACTTGCATTTGTGTTTATTGAATTTCATCTTGTTTCATTTAGACCAATTTTCCAACTTGTCAAGGTTGTCTGTAATTCCAGTCCTGTCTTAAAGTGCTTGAAACACCTTCTGTGATATCACCCACAAATTTTATAAGCATACTCTCCATTCCATTATCCAAGTCAATGAAAACATTGAATAATACCACACCCAGGACTGACTCCTGCAGGACCCTATTAGAAAAGCCCTCCCAGTTTAACAGTAAACTATTAATAACTAGTCTGAGCAGGGCCTGCTTAGGTTTTTTTGCGTCCTGAAGCGGCAAAGAAAAAACAAAAAAATCTGCGATCAGTGGCAGCTCGACCGCGCGGCTTCATTCCTCACCGGCAATTCGGTGGCCAGTCCTTTGCTCTGAGAGGGACTGAGGGACTCGCTGCCAAATTACCGCCGAAGACAAAGTGCCATCCCAAGCACCTGCTTTGTTCGCTGGTGCCTGGAACTGGCTCTGACTCTGAGTACAATCTTTCAAAGAGTAAAACGCCTACCTTTTCAAAGTTTTCATCTAGACTGTGTTTCCCTAGCTTGCTTATGCAAATATCATGTGGTACTGTCAAAAACATTACTAAAATCAAGATATATCATATCTAGGCTATTCCCCTATGTGTTAGGTCCTGTCTAACTTGGAAATTAGGTTGGCTTGGGATGATTTGTTCTTGACAAATCTACGCTGGCTATTCCTTATCACCTTATCATCCTCTAGGTGCTTACAAATTGATTGCTGTAGTAATTTCAGTCATTGGCCACTCTGAGAGAGCTCTGCCCTTGGTCCTAACAACTTCTATGGCAGGAGCTATTGGCTGAAGTGTCCCTGGTGACCTTTAGCTGATGTGAAAGAATGAAATGAGCTTTCTCAAAGCAAATAGGAGAGCCCTGCCTATTCAGATCCTTAAAAACAAGCAGCCCCGCATTGGATTGGCAGTAGATGCGCACCACTCCACATACTGCTATACTCTCACTGGTCAGTTCTATTTAAAATAGTGGTTGGTGCATTCTGCACTAGTTCTCAGATGGCTTTAAGGGTCTGTAGCAGATAAACAGTTTAATCCAGGCCTGTGTCACTTTATGGCTATATTAGTTAGTTAATGTGGCTAGGTCTGCCTTGGTGAGGAGAAGGTGTTACTCTCTCTTGGCTAGCTGAAGGAGGAAAATGCCAGTGTGGCTATTACTGGTGAGAGTGCAGAAACTGAGCTGAATCCATTAGGACACCAAAATTAAAATCAATGTCAAATATCTCAACTGGTCCTGCATTTTGAAGACCTGGTCTCTCTATTTAGACCTCTTCCCCCCCCCCCCTCCCATTTATCTCCATCCCCAACAATTGACAACAATCATGAAAACTGTGGTGTCTGGGAATCACAACTTTTGCTAAAGAAATGAATTATGAGTTACTTGACTTCTACTCTATCTGGCTTGAAAGGTGGAGTATTTGATATGCATTTGTTCAAATTCTAAGCACACATTTTGGTGTAGACTGAATTGTTAGTATCTTTCAGAGAGGGCGATGTTGAGTGACTTTCTCTTAGTGTAAAGGCAGGGGAGCAGGAATCTAGTGACTTATTCTTTCCCTGTGTTACCAATAAATACTCTCAGGAATCAGCAAATAAGGTGCCAGAAGGGAGTGAGTACAGGCTGCTGATCAGTTATACTTTGGACCATTTAAAATATCAGCTAAAAATTCTGTGTGTAGTAATGTCTCCTCACTAAATTGTATCACTTTTTGAATTTGAAATCTGGTAGTGGTGGGTTTACAGAAGATGCCTTTGATATAATGGGAAAGCTAATGAAATAAGCAGAATAAGAGTAATGGAGAGGTGTTAAAGAAAAGGAACAGGTTATGATGCTAGGTGGAGTCCTGGAAAAGAGAGGGAGCCCTAAATGGATTGTTATCAAATTTTAAACATTTCTGCGTCACGGATGGCATCAGTGTTCATGCACCCCCATGTTCCCCACTGCATGGCTTGCAGGAAGAAGCTCCAGATGGAGTCAGTTCCTGTGAGACAAGAGAATTCCTGTCCTCCACAGGAGCTGAGGCAGAAACAGAATTAATAGCAGCAGTAGGAAGGTGTGACCTATCTAGGCTTCCCCTCTTGGCATCTGGACCAGTGGGGAGGGGAAAAGGGCTTCGAGCCAGGGCCAGCTCCACCACGCCGCTTCCTTCTTTGGTGGCACTTCGGTGGCAGGTCCTTCCCTCTGAGAGGGACCGAGAGACTTGCCGCTGAAGAACCTGACGTGCCGCTGCTTCCCCTTGGCTTCCCCAAGCACCTGCTTGCTGCGCTGGTGCCTGGAGCCAGCCCTGCTTCTAGCGTCCCCCATTCAGAGCACCAGCTCTCATATCTGCCCTTCACCTCAAGCACCATGGACTGTGGCGAGACAAACTGCAGAAACTTCCTTCCTGCAGCAAGAGCTAGGAGCTCAGGTGGAAGCAACTGTAAAAACGGCTCCTCAAGGTTTTGACGGACTTTATTTTTAACTTTAGGTCTTGATTCTGGTCCCTTTTTTCCCCTCCTTACTGATTGTTGTCTTGTCTTCTACAATTCTATCACACCTTTCAGTATGTCTGCCTTCAACCTTCCCCCTACCACTTCATCTCTCTTCCTCCCCTGACCCCCGGCCCCGCTCCCACAATTTAGCTTTTTTCTTTAATTTTTTTTAAAAAAGCTAAAATTTAAAAACTCTTCCTAATGCGCTTCTTGACACCCATCATCTTGATTTCTTGGCTTATATGTTACACCGTTCCCCCACCCCACCTTTCATCTGTGTGGCCTAATTAGATTGCAAAATCTTTGGGGTAGACATGTTTGTACAGCAGCTAGCACAACGGGGCCTCAGTCCTGAGCTGAGGCCTTCAGTGGCTACTAAAATCACTAATAGCAGGGACCAATCATGACTGACCATATATCTTTAAAGAAAGTATGTTTATAAGCCTGTAATCGAGCACCATCCTTGGGCAAATGCATGTGCCTTTGGACTGGTCTATGCTTAAAACATACGTCAATGTAGCTATTGAAAAATCCAGCTCTGCAGCTCTAAAACCCAGGGCAGATGCAGCTCGGTTACCAGAAGAATGTTTCCATCGCTTGGGGAAATGGAGTTCCTACAGTGACTAGAAAAGGGAAAAACATCTGTTCCTGTAGGCTGAGTGGATGAGGTTATGCTGCCATAGCTATGGTAGCAAAGCTTTGCCACTACAGTCCCTGTTGTGCAGAAATGGCCTTAGTGTATCTGTGGGCTTGGCACCTTTCAACAACTAGGAATAAGTATGTGCCCTTAAGAAAAGCACATATAAGGCTTTCAGCATGTGGGGCAGAGGCAGCTGACATGAGCAACCCAGGTTGGAGGGGGAGGCTTTCCACAAGGACAAAAGCAGCTCAGGTGGGAGAGAGAGAACAAGGACTGGGGAAATCCTAGTGCAGGTCTCCCCATAACAACTAGGCAAAGGGTGATCAATTAGAAGCAGAAGGGATTTACTGCAGACTGAGGATGACAGCAGAGAACGCCCTGTAGCAAGGGATAACATGCTACTTCAGCCAACCAGGAGCTGATGGATTACAGACCCCGGAGGGACTGTGCTCCAGTGGGGAAGGGGAATGGACTGTGAACATCCTGCTGCACAAAGGGAGCAACTGTCTGTGTCCGAAAGAGAAACCAGATGCTGAGTAATATTACCTGACTCATGTGTGGGAGAAGGATACATTCATCAGGGAGCCAAGAAGGAGAAAATGAGGCAGCAGGCTTAGTGACCACAGGACAAACCCTTCATATATTCCAATAGGTGTTACAATGGTTATCAAGAACTAAGTAAATATCTGGTGAATGTATTTGTGTAGGATGTTATCTGACCTGCTGGGATTAAAAAACACAAGCTAAGATAAAGGTCCTGTATGTTAAATCAGAACAATATTGTTAAAACATGCAAATTCTGTAGACCTCTAGAATCTGACGTGCTGTTTATCTGAAAGTTTTGGCTTTGGGTACTGAACTTGATGAAAATCTGCAAAACTGAGACATTCCAAACATTCCAAACAATTGTGACACATCCAATAGTTTTGGAGGACCACTGGATTTGTAGGTGAACAAAATTCTGTTTCCAATTAAACCACACAATCCTGCTGATGTCATATGTGTAACGCATGCCAGTAGCTTGCTTCTTAGTTCTCTAGGTGAACTATTTCTATACCACAGATGGAAAAGGATATTTAAGGGGAATGTATGCAGATTCTGGATTATACTGGCTGGATTTTTAAAAAAAATGTTGTGTATATGCTGGCTAAACTGACCAGTGGTCTGGCTGAAATTTCTACAGGGTTAACTCCTGCTCTGTTTTTATCCTGCAGCTTCAATGGCACTAATGGGGTTGGGAAGTCCTAAGAGCAAAATTTGTCTCTATTTTTTATCATCAAAGTTTTATGTTAGGGAGAACCATATATTGTATCTTGTTAGAATTTCACAGAACATCACATGGTTCTTTGTTGTGATCATCAGACTTCTCCTCTTACCCACTAAATTTGGCTGCTGTAATCCTGACACTAATCAGGGTACTGAGGCCAGTAAGTAAAGTTCTCTCACCAGCACTCCTATGACTCATTCTTTTCTTAGATGCAGCATTAGCAGAGTTGTCATAGACTGAAGACTGCCATAACACCTTTTTACTCTCACAAGCCAAGGAATGCAACTTTCAACAGTTCTGTATTCCTAAAAGCTTCCTGTTGAACATACAAAATGCCACTAAAATATATCCTAAGTGGCTGGATTCCATGCTTAACAATAATAATTACACTAGTGCCCAGCCTTCCTAATTATTCATTTGACCTCTTTGACATTATTTTAGTGTGACTTTTTTTTTTAAAAAAGTGCTCTTAGATGGCAAGGAAGTAACTGGGGAAAATGGAGTAGGTTAAGCTAAACTTAACCAGGATCTACTGCAATAAATAGAACAAGTAAAGGATTAAAGATTGCAGAAAGAAAAGAACTAATTTATAAGAGGAATTATGATTTAGGACACATTTGTGAGAGACCATTTGTAATGAATTGTATGGACATATTAATCAGATATTTTCATACTTGGTTGACGTGGCTCCCTGACTAGCCAAGAGTCAAGCTTTGGTAAGCCCTGAGTAGGAGGGCGAAGGGAATATAAACTTTCCCTGACAACTTGCTCTGGTTCGAATGAAGAGATTCCAACAGCAGTGAATGTGGTAGGATTGACAGGCAAAAAAAGAGCTCTATTCCAAAATCCGCAAGCTTACCACTACAGAGAGCTCTGTCCCCAGCCAGCTCTTTCCCGTTACTTCCTTTCAGCATGTCACTTGACTTTTTTTCTGCTGTCTGGCCCCTGCAACACAGAGCCCGAAACCAATGTCCTAGCCCTGGTGTTTGTAGACAGCCAAATGCCTGTTAATCCACCTGGTGTTCAGGTAAGGCTGTCCATGCAGCCTTGTGCCTTGGGTTGTAGCCCCCCAATGTCTGAAGCTGTCTTTATTATATAAATAGGGGCTCAGTTACTTTTATTGAGCCTAAAAGAGAGTGCTTGTCATCCTTACTGGTTTTAATTAGGTCTGCAGTAGTTTTGGATCCAAGACCCTGCCAGTGGAAGCCATTAGCCTCTTTCTGCCTAATATTTACAAAATTAAATGAAGCATCTTGATAGCAGGCACTGTCCATTAAAATACAGTAACAGTTGCTGTATGGATAGTTGCAGGAGTGTTCATTTGCCCCCAAAGGTGTGGCCGTTCCCCTTTGGAAAAGATCCCTGGCTCAGGAAGCAATTCTGAGTAGAGTCCCTGTTCCTGGAAGAGAGAACCTATGTAACAAAAACAGTTAGAGGACGAGTCTCTGTAACCTCCTCTGTAAAATGTAGTTCTCTGGTTTAATGAACTTGTGTTTGCACCAAGGAGGTTCCACAAGAACACACAGGGCCAGGACCTTGTAAAGCAAAGTACCTTAAAGCCAGCTTGATTATCAAATGGAGGCTGTCCAATGAAGAAGGAAATTCTCCTGTAGTATAGGGTTGCAGTAGCTACTTCTATGTCACTCTGTCTTAGCCTCACTCATAGGGATGTATCCCAGGATGTGTGTATGCCCTGGTGGTGTTAGTTACGCGAATGGGCCCTCAGTACTATAAGCAGTCAGAAATAAAGCAGAGCAATATTGAGATTACTTTAAACTTGGAACTGAACTGTCAGTTCCTGGATTGAAGGCTGGGGGGAGGGAAGCATAAAGGTGGCTTCTTTGATATCAGCCCCTTTCTGAACTGTGCCAATGGTGGCACTAGTGCTCCAAGCATGTGCCTGGG
This sequence comes from Chelonoidis abingdonii, assembly GCF_003597395.2. Taxonomy (NCBI): domain Eukaryota; kingdom Metazoa; phylum Chordata; order Testudines; family Testudinidae; genus Chelonoidis; species Chelonoidis abingdonii. The sequence goes on along the minus strand of NC_133778.1, from coordinate 29,295,348 downwards.
GCAGCAAAACACGGGGGGCCCTGCTGGTCCCGGTGAGGGTGGCAGTCAGGCAGCCTTCGGCAGCTTGCCTGCAGGAGGTCTGCCAGTCTGGATTCAGTGGCAATTCAGTGGCGAGTATGCCAAAGCCACGGGACTGGCGGACCTCCCGCCAGCATGCTGCTGAATCCTTGGGACCGGGGGCCTCCCACAGGCATGCTGCCGAAAGCAGCCTGCCCGCCGTACGGGGTGGCAAAAAAGCTAGAACCGCCACTGTGTGCCAAGTCCATCTTGGACACAACCCAGAATCTGTACTGCACTTATTAATTTGGATGGAGTTCAAGGTTTTCAATGCCAGTATTTAATATAAGTGCAAATTCATGATGCATCAAAGTCTGCTTTGGCGTTTAAAATGTTTCAGAACAATTTCTTTCTTCAACTGGTCTAAAATTGATTGGATGGGATTTAGAAAAAGGTCTGCTTTTCTAGTTGCTACAAACACCACCATATGTATCTGACCTAAGCTAATGATTCAGGCATCCGTACAAGCACATTAGTTCTGATACTCAATAAAAGTCTGCCTGATGTTATCTTGTGGGACCTGACTAAACTGTTACTCCAGTATAATGCCTGGAGTGAAAACACAACCGTGAGACTTGAAGTTTCAAGAAATTCATCAGTGTTCCATCTCTGCAGAGAGATTCAGCCATCAAAAATATTACTTTTTCTCTCACTTCCAACTGGCATTCAGTTAGCGCCCTCCCTGCCCCCCATCCCCAAAAAAATCAATTTGAGGTTACTAATAATTTTAGTCCATATAAGGTTTTTACATAATTCTGTAGCATGCAAATGATCCTGTGAAGAATACCATGATTACTTTCAAGATACAACTATCTTTGTTAAGTTATTATGGTTTAACACTTATGAAACTGGAATTTTCCAGACTCCCAGCCTAATAATTGTGTGTGTGTGGGGGGAGATTCATGAATGTATTAAAAGAGCTGTCTGAGTACTATTCTCAATTTTTTAAAATGAAGAGTATATGTACATCTGTGTTGTCACAGCTTTCCTACTCAGATTTGAACCTTAGCGTTCACAAACTGAGAAGCTAGCATGAACCCTCTAAGCTTAATTACCAGCTTAGATCTGATATCGCTGCCACCAGCCAGATACAAAGATGCAAATACTTTTGCTACCTTTGTACTTACAACTGGGAAACAGAAGATTAGAAGGACTGGAAATAGATCCTCTCATAGCTGAGAGAGCACAGAACAGACAAAGACCCAAGACCAAGAAACCCCCACAAATTCCCTCCCTTAAGCTTTGAAAAATCCGGTTTCCTGATTGGTCCTCTTGTCAGGTGTTTGGTTCCCTTTGTTAACCCTTTACAGGTGAAAGAAACATTAACCCTTAGGTATCTGTTTATGACATGTGTATGTACAAATACATTGTAGTGGCCATGTGTTCACCTGTACAACAGGAAAGTGCCCTTAACCAAGAAGTAGACTTCTTTGCTACAGTTAACAGTGCTTTCTCTGTGGTGCAAGCAAACGTGTAAATTTTCATAATAGCTGAGATTCAGTGGAGTAATGTTAGGGAAAAATCTGGTTGTGTTATATTAAGCAGTATTATTCCCAAGTGGAGGAAACAGGAGGGAGCGTTGAATTAGCACACTCAATCAACATAATAGGCCTTTTGACACTCCATATTAGAACACTGGAAATGTGATATGTATAGCACTAAACTTTGGGTTTAAATACTCCACAGGGAGCAACTTTGGAGATCTGCTGTGTTCTAGGTGAGCATGGGGCTGGGAATCAGGAGGCCTTCTGTATATTGTACCTGTATGTTTTGTCTGCAAGTAACTGTATACGTAAGTCCCAGAATTTTTATGACTAAGTACATAGTTTCAAGCCCAAGTCCCACACTTATCTTGTTGAGTACTCTGGCCTAAATCACTTTAAAAACTAAGACCCTTAAGTTGTGCCATTTCAGTTAGAGCATCTCAGTGTTCTCTTAGTATAACATTTTCATTTCATTCACTCATTAGCAAAATGTGTCCAATTGTTTATTACCTTCCAATAGCATGGGATACTCATGATGAGCCATTTCATTATTTTTAAAATCCATTCTAAAAACTTGCATGAGCTGCATGAATCAATAAAAGCACAGTTTAGAGCCTCACTGCAGCTCGTTTGCAGGTGTTCCCATTTGATTAGACTCGATTTAAAAAAAAAATTCTCCTTAAATCCACTTAAATAAGAGCTCCACATGATGTGGCCAATTGTAAGTATATTTTACTAATAACCCAAAAGCCAACATTTTGCAATGTTAATCCATGAAATACTCTGTGGAATGCACCACTACTTTCCAGTTTGGCTCAGTTTATCAGCAAGGCAGCGGAGTCCATCTGCTGCAAAATGTGTAATTTAATTACACTGATTTTTACAATTGCTTTCAATCAGAATAATGTGGCAATATTTCTATACTTTTGAATCCTAAGCACTTATCACAATTTACAGTAAATATTAGGACTCATTTTTGCTTACATTAAGACTTTGCAAAAAAACATTCAATAAATCTACTCTCTAAGGGCTTAACCTCACCAATGACAAAGATATCCAGAATGTTCTCCAGGACAGCTAGCCTCAGCATTTAGAAACAGCTAAAGGAAGAGACAAAACTGTTATACTGTTCAGTGTTATCACAAATGCTCTCTTATTCAGGATGAAAACACCCTTCACTTTGTTTAAGAATCTTTTTGCTTTTAAAAATAATACCTTGAGAATGAACTTACAAACTTACTGATATTAAATATCATAACCAAAAAACAAAAGTTGTAGGAATAGGATAAAGAGTTGCATGCAAAGGCCAAAAAGTTCCCGTTGAAGTCAATGGGAATTACCCCGGCATGCATAAGGGCACATTCTAGGTGTTTGTTTTCACTGTAAGGACCTAGTCCTGCAAAGGTGCATTTGGATAACTTTAGTCACATGAGATTTTTGTAAAATGGAGCCCAATGACAGAAAAGTCCTCCAAAAGACATTAAATCAGTTCATGAGAATGTAATCTATATATTTCATACAAAAGATGGATCAGTTAATAGTGGGGTCTATTCTTTTGTTAAGATTTAAGTCCAATTTCCTACTTTTATTGCCTAATAGCCAATCCTGCAATCCCAGAGTGCAGAATTCCCAATGACTTAAATGAGCATAAAACAAATCCTACCAGATCTCTCTTGTTTTTCTCTGCAATGCATTGTGGTGAGAGGATTACTGGAGTTACTGGATTCAGTTTACTCAATTATATACAAAAACTTGTATTTTCACTGGTTGGGCACCTAACTGCCTTGGGCTGCTTTGAAAATTCCAGCGTACGGCCTTAACAGATGTTTTATGGAGGGTTTGGGGGATTCTTTCACAAAATGTTAAGTTTAATTAGCTTAGAAATGTATTATTACACCTACTGTGAGTTAATCTAAACGCTGAAAAAATCTGATGGGAGCTTTCTTCAGATTGTCAATTTCATTTTAAATGGTCTCCTACCATCTATGTGAACTCTGTGTGCTTAACAAGCTGTTCCCACCTTATATTTAGCTTGGACACTCTAGTTTCCTTCCCCAAACCCAGGCAGTTCTGTGAAGCTTGATAGCTTGTCCCTGCCATAATCAAAAAGATTACCTGAGCACCCATCCTTCTCTCTTACATATTAGTAATGCATATAAATCTCTGGGCATCCCAGGACATCTTCTCTACTCCATATTTTTTTGTTTAGTAAGCTTAGGACCTGAGGACCGAAGAATGTAGCTTAACTCAGTGGGAGCTGATGCTCAGCAGCTCTGCAAAACAAACATTAGATGTTTGCAGGCTAACGTAATATACACAGACCCACACCCAAAAGATCTCTTCTGTGTCTGTACAGCACCTAGCTTACTGGGAACTTGGTTAATGACTCATATTTATTCATTTTGTATTAAACACAAATACATTCTTGGGCAATTATTGCATACCCTGGGTAGTGATGTACACAATATTAAAGAATGAATACCTTTAATGATCTGAGATTTAATAGAAATGCATTGCTTCAAGCATCTTATGTGTATAATAAATAATTGGTACCAAACCCTAAAATCTTTACAGTTACTTATGATTACCCCACTGATGTCAGAAATGAGTCTCTCCACTCTAAAGCTCCCTTGCAGCTCAACCACTTGAGTCCACTTTATAATTGAATATAGCCTCTTGAAATTAACATTATTCCCATCTCAGTGTAGAAGAAACCATTATTCTTTACTCAACACTTTTCACTGGCATGATTTGTCTGCTGATACCCTCATATGTAAAAGCACCAAATTGATATGCAGGTCCGTCCACTGAAAGGTTGAGGTGGCATAAAGCAAAATATAGGAAAGATGCAAATTCCCTCCTCAGCTGGAGGCTTGTTTGACTCATTGTGCGAAATGAGAATCTGAATCCTCCTGCCCTGGGAAGCAGCCCTTTTTTAAAAAGGCAACATGTTTGGACCTCCAGGAATTGCCTAGAAAGGCCTCCTAGAATTAACTGATTGTAAAACCAGACAGACTTGGTTCTCCAGCAGCTGTAAGGGCTGGGAGAGGGCAAAAGCCAACTGGGAACCAGCGGGCCAGATGAAAAGGGATGGCTGCTTCTGCTAGAATCGCTAGTTCAAGATGCAGCCAAGAGTGGGGAGGAAGGGAGTTCTTGTCCTAACCCAAGGAACCTGGCCTAGTCAGGAGCTTAACTTTTGACAGTGGTGGCCATCAGTATATAGAATATAGACTTCCAGACCCAGATAAGATTGAATTCACCTTCTGATAACTCCCAAAAGGGAGTGGAGTGAGATATGGCCTGCTCAGAGGACTCAGGCATGCGCACACACAAATCAGGAAAAGCAGAAGTTAGGGTTCTCACAGCAACATCAACTCTCCACCTATATGGTATATATTGTATATCCACTGCTTAGTGCTTTAAAGAGGTAAAACCACCACCATGTCCTTCAGCACTCCCCTCGAGCCTTCTGCAAGGTCCAGATGAACTTGGCCTGTTGGTAATGGATAGGTGGTTGAGTAAAAATAGAATACTGTTTATAAAAATGTATGTACAGTGATTGTAGTTACTAAATTTCTTTGTCAAGAAATTTGAGTGATTTGAGAAATATTCCTTTTTCTTAAAATGGGAAATACACCTAGAATGGGTTATAGCTCTCAAACTGATAGAAATTTTAAAGATTCCTCTGTAGATAGTGTGCATATTTTGATTAGCCTTCCTCCCTCTCTCTCTCTTTCTATACTGCCTCTCTGGGGACAAAGAATACCAGAACAGGACAAAGTGCAAAAACAGAACTAACAAGATCTATTTGTCAGCACCATGCCCATTTTTAATGCACATTGAATCTCACTCCCTCTCCTTGCATCTCTTCTGTCCTGCTACACTATAAACTCTTTAGTGTATGGCCTATCTTTGTATGGGCTTGTACAATACTTAAGCCCAATGGGGCTCCTGTCTGAGCTACTAAGATATCCCCCTTCTCGTCCCCCCCAAAAAATCTGTCCCAGACATTCCCCTCAGAGTATAGGGAGAGAACTGGTTCTCTCTCTCCTCACAGAAAGGTTGGGGTGCAAGTTGTGCAGCACCATCCTCTCCTGGTGACCATGCAAATAGTCTATCTGGGGGTTCTGGCTCCTGAGTTTGGGGATGGAAAAGAAGTGGAAGGAGTGCAGCACAGAATTGTCCCCTCTACAGCGCTACTGCCTGCAAACTGGCCAGATTCTATTCAGAGCTGAACTAACTTCCTAAAGATCCCCTCTGTGGCTCATCCATTGGAAATCCCAGATAACAGCCAGGGTGATGCAGCCAGAGAGTACAGTGTGAAATAGTATGGACGCAAATCTGGCAGGAGGCCACTTATTCTCCCCAGGATGTGCAGTGTTCCTGCTCCTCTGGCCCCCTCTTGCAAACTTCCCCACACTGGGCATTTAGTAAGCAGTGATTGTGTCCCGCTGTGAACAGATTCTTACAGGCTGCTATAAAACACTGAAGTGTTCCTTATCTAATAAAAGATACATTAGTCAAAATATTTTTGTTGGAACTTTGTGAAACGGCTTTACAACTAAACAAATTTTCACAGTGTTTTAATTTAAAATAATTCAGGTTTTTTTAAAAAGGGATTTCAGTGACTGGCTTTTAGGCTTTCAGGCTTTCAGATATCTGTAAAAACCTGAAAAATGTCAGTTGTGATACTTTTTTAGTAGACAATAAAAACCATTTTTTTAAATGGAAGAAACTTATTTCCCGACCTGTTCAAATAACTAGCCCTTCTGTATCTTTAAATGGTAAACCACCTAGGAAGTGGGTTTCTTTGTGGTTCCTTTCCAGATTTCCAATAACTGCCACAGTACTAATGGAGAAAATCTGCCTTACCAGCAGCTGAATCACTTTCTACACAGCTTTTCAAAGTAATTTTTCTGGCTGATAATACAATCTAAACATCAACTGTGTTTTAGGACAAATTGATTTTTTTTTCACCCTGCTACCATTGTGTTAAATATGTATTATTCGTTAAGGCAAAAGCAAGACTCTTTTGTACAAGTCAGCTTACATCTGTCCCTTTCCTGTACAATCTCAACACAAGAGAGCAGAGAAGTCTACCATATGTGCATAGCTTTGGAGTTATTGAGTTAAGGACGAAATTTTTGTTTTGTCTTTGGGTGTGTTTCCCAAAAAGCTTTAATCTGAACAAGCTGGGCTAATTAAGTGGGTTTTTTTAAAGCTATTTTTATTATCTTGAGAAAAATGAACCAAGCAGCTTCCCAAATATGATGTTTGGAGACTAGACCTGGAAATAGTGTTGAAAGAAGTGTTTTGGGAGCAACAATGTTCAGACCTTCAGTACTGTGCTAGCCATGGGATGAGCTTCTGAAACTGTCTCACTGGGCTGCTGAGTGGTACTTTCCTATACCATGCTTTTCCACTGGTCTGATTGTTGCATCAGACTTAGACATGATACCCATAAAGAGCAGCATTGTTGGGAATGACACCACATTGTCGGCCAGTTTTGTGATGTCTGGAAATATTAGTTCAGAGACAGGTCAGATGAAACAACTCCTCCAAACACTCCAGTGTCTCGAAGTAGTTGAATGTATTCCCTGCTTCTTGGGCATCATTGGCTTCTTGATTCCATTCTTCAATCCTCTCTTATCTCACAAGAAATGATGGGGCGTATCTATGGGTTTGCTGTACTCTGGAGAAGCAATTGATGTTCGGATGCCAATCTGTGAACTTTCTGCCATTCCTCGCTCTTTCCTTGATACCATGCAATAGGCCTTGAGTCCCCCTTACCATCAGCTAATCTCTTTCCGTCCTGGAGCAGAAGAATATTGTGGGAAAGCAACACAGCTATCTCCCCTCCCCCCTGCAATTAACATCAACTTTTCACAGGAGATCACACAACTTAAGAGACAGCTCAAGTTTCTGGGAAGCACTTCGTCTTTCCCATTGACAGCAGCAGATGCTGGTCTGTTCATGGGGTCAAGAAGACAGAATAGTCTCTGGGGGACCCTACTACTCTTCTGGTCGCTGTACTCTGACTTCTTATTTCTAGTCAAACCCCAGAATTCACAGCACCTCACTGAAGATTTAATGGTCCTGGGGCTTGAAAGTTTGGTGGTGTAGCTGTATTGGTCCCAAGATAGTACCCAACAAAGTGAGGAGGTAATATCTTTTACTGGAGCAACTTCTGTTGGGGTAGGAGGCAAGCTTTTGAGCTTACACAGGGCTGTTTTTCAGGTTACATGAAAGTCCCATGCACCTTAGTGAGAAACTAATGGACAAATCCCACAATGACACTAAAGATGCAGCACTCTTGCCAGTCAGATGTACTCCATTGCTAGCCTCTGGTTAACTAGGGAACATGGAGCATGTCCAAGGGAACTGATATGCTGAACTAATCCACATTTGATTTTGGAAATGAGTGATATTTCTTTCTGATCACTCTTCTCAGCTGAGGTGTAAGGACCAAAACCGTGTATCTGGATGACCTGCAGTGTTGATTGATAAAAGGGACCAGATTTTGAAAGGTATTTAGGTGCCTAAGAAGGCAGATAGGTGCCCAGTAGGATTTTCAAAAGCACCCAGGCACCTAACTCCCATTGATTTTTGGTAGGAATTTAACATCTACACACTTTGGCCTAAATGACAGGGCCACAATTACACAATCTACCAGATCTCACTGTTGAGAAGTGTTCCCTATTTAGCCTACACTTTTCTTTTCCTTTTCTTAATTTCATCTATTACTGTTTGCCTTTTGCTCCTCCATAGGTAATTGCTCTCCCCTTCATGTTTACACCTTTCAGAATTTTATATCTAATTTTCCTCTTTCATTCTCCTGACGCACATTAATGCTATAACATTTTCCTTCTTTCTGTATATGGGTTAGTGTGCCATAAAGTTAGAGGCCTATTTGGCGGTGAGGAGTTGTTTTTCAGAATTGTTCAGAGAATAGTCTCCATATTCATATCTCTGTATTCATATTGCCTCCTGGAAAACTCTAATATACCGGGGAAGTATGCATGCCACACTATCACTAAGGAGCATAGTCTGTGTTCTCCTCTGTGCAAGGCCAGATCAGCTCCCCTTGTCCCTTTAGGGTGGACTCCAAGGATTGCTAGTTGGCAATAATCCCTGCGTTTAGTGCAGTGAAGGAAGAATGAAACCTTTAACATTGTCTTTGAAATGTGAATCTTCAGTGCAGATATATTGATAATACAGTATGTTCTAAGAGCCACTGTCACCTCTCAGGGAAAGTTTCCATTTTTATTTTAATCACAAAAGATGCCACTGAGTCCCCAGAAACAAACTAACCGCCAGGTCAAGATGGCTTCTGCTAATACTTATAATTCTATTGTTTATGTAACTCTAGAGTAGGAGACAGTGAATGGCTAGCCAACTATAAAAGCAGTTTCTCCTCCCTTGGTGTTCACACCTCAGTTGCTAGAAGAGGGCCTCATCCTCCCTGATTGAACTAACCTCATTATCTCTAGACTGATTCTTGTCTGCATATTTATACCTGCCTCTGGAAATTTCCACTACATGCATCTGACAAAGTGGGTATTCACCCATGAAAGCTCATGCTCCAAACCTTCTGTTAGTCTATAAGGTGCCACAGGACTCTGTCACTTTTTACAGATCCAGACTAACACGGCTACCCTGCTGATTGTTAACCTTGTATTTTTCACTTGTTAAATTATTTTCTTCTTGGGATGGGTTGTTGGGTGTCACTGTTTTAGGTCTCATTGGGAGTGAGTGAAGTTGAGGCTGTCTACACTACTCTTGTCAGTAAATCTTTTTTGTTGGTCAGGTGTGGAAAAAATACCCCCCTTCCAACTGGCAAAAGTTTTATTAACAAAAGCACTGGTGTGGACAGCACCATGTCAGTAGGAGAGTGTCCCCTATCAGCATAGCCACCACTGCTCATTGGGGATGGCTTCAACTGGGACCAGAAAAGCTTAATTTCAATACCTTAGATTTCTATGGCTTTAAAATGTATTTGACATTGGATAACTGCTTTATACCAATATCCTAGTGATTATGAAGCTAGCTAGAGTCAAACATAGTACGTGCAGTGTTTTGTGAGTTTCTCCCCACAACTCTGCCAATGCAACTCATTCCTGATACACAACACGCTTGCCATTCCAAACCTCATCTCTTGAGAAGAAATTAAATGGTGGTGATTTTGACATGCCCATGAAATTGATAATGGCCGGACTCCTCTGCAGGAGGCTATGACCAGAATATAAGGGTGAAACTAGCCTCATGTATGGGAGAACACAGTCCCCAGGCCACTAGTTTTGTTTCACTTTTATATCAGTTAATCTGATGCCATTTAGTGTTTTGTTAAAGCACAGGGGCTTTAGCACAGGGGATGAATGTCTTTAGAAACTCCTGCCATGTCTGTCTTCCAAGTGATGTGATTACTTCAGGATGCCTTAACTTCATTTGTTGTTTTGTTGAACAGATATCTGGAAACAATGAAACTATATTTAAACAACTCTTTGGCAGCCATGCAAGTCATATTGACCCAGTTTACATCACTTGCCTTGTGAAAGTGTATGAGCCATTGTTTGTCAAAGTTTCAATAATAGCAAAATAAGAAGAAAATAATAGTGGAGTCTCCCTATCCCCTTCATTTTCTCTTTGCTGTCTCCACAAATCCTACCGAGCCTACATAATGAAATGTTTCTTTGTATGGGTTTGTTGAGTCAGCATGGAGAAACAGAATCAAACCCACATTAGAAGAATCCATTAAGCAATATGCCTGCAGCAGCCAAAGTTCATGCCTCAGCTGTTAAACATACAATGCTAGGTCTCTTATTAAAGAAAGATGTTTAATAGTAGTGACTATCCTGCAAAGCCTATGTGCAAAAGAACAATTCCCATGTCCTTCTGCTCCTCTGCCCCCAAAAGCCCAACTAAAAACCCCATTCAAATTAAATGTGACCTAAAATTCTTTGGGTCAAACTATGTCTCCATGTACATGCATTTGACTTCCTCTGGGCTTCAGTATGTATCTGTGGGCTGAAATTAGTCCTTTTCGAGTTCTTACTCTTGTGCTAGTCATTAGGCAATTCAAATCTCCTATTCAGATTGCCATACACTAAACATAAATGTGATCTGTTCCCAGATATTCCTGTAGCATTATTATCAAACCAATATTTGCCAGAAGAAATGGTCTCAGAATATTCATAGACCACTATTTTACTTTATATCTAGCTTTTTTCTCATTAGAAAACAGAATTTTCATGATGAAAATACTGCATAGACATTGATGGAGTTTCATTTTTGATAAATGTACCATAACAACACACTTTCAAGGTGCGCTTGCCCCAGAAAAAACCAACCCCCCCAAATCTGTTACATAAATTTGTGTCCAGCAACTACCTACCCCCCGTGTGTGTGTGTGTGTGTGTGTGTGTGTTTATATATATATATGTGTATATATATATCTATGAATGTGTGTGTTTACTATGTATACTTCATTTGATGGAAAATAAATGCCAAATATTCACTTTTTTCTTGTAATCCATTTACTCCACCACAGACATTTTAATAAAGTCAATTGAGATCATACTTGTATCAAAAATCATAGACTCTGTTAAATTCATGGATAATCTGTCAAAAAGGTCATTAATCAACCAGACGGCCAATAGCCAGTCGAACACATCTGTGAAGACGCATCTAGTGCAATAACTGGTGGTTTTGCTGTGAAATATAACTCAAGCGTGGAGTGATGTAGCTGGCATTAATTTTCAACCAGACTTTTATAAAGCTGCAAGGAATGCCCTTTTAAAGTCTTGATTTGAGCCGTTGCACTTCAAGACTTTTCACAGTCGTCATCTACCTACAAAAATAGAGAAAGCTGATTCTCAAAAGTGAAGTGATTTACTGCAAATAATGGGAGGGGACTTGACACAACTTCCCTGAAGTATTCTTGCAACAAACTGGACGGAATTAAAAGATTTGTTCAGCCATGATGAAATTTTAAAAAGCCCTCAAGCTTTTATTTTCAGAGAGAGCAACATGATACTATTTTAGCTAACATGCATTCTGATGCATTGCAGTTTCTAGCATTGCTCCCATTTTAATGCTCACAGGTGCTGCAGTAGATCCATTTACTGCTTGAGTAACATGTGGGAATGCATTTAGAAACCTTTGCATGAATAACTCGTGTTAAGTAAGAACGCCACTGTGTGACTAATAAGGAGGGAGTAATCTATGCTGGAAATGAACATACACATCCAGAGCTCTATGATGGGTTTTTCCATTTTGTTTTCTTTCCTCTCCCTCCCCCCCCCGCCGATTTTTGGAAGCTTTTTGTCTCTAGTTAACATGCCAAAATTCTGGACACAACATTTAAATGTTGGAAGGGGGAAAAAAAAGAATTCTCAGGACTTAGACCAAAACCACAAGGAACATATTCTTCTACTGAACTCTAACTGCATTCAGCATGCTGTCATCTTTGTCTGCTGGTGGTACACTACTTGGGCCAGCTATGAAATTGTCCTTGAATTATATTATAATACTACAAGGGTCTTAGTATGGCTGGTGAAGATGTACTAAAATTAGTGCAAAATTGAGTGGCCAGATTTTAATTGCCTGGAAAATCATTGGGGCAGGGCATACTATGAAAACCTCACATTCATTTTCAATCTGGTCAAAGTTGTGAAAGTGACAGCCATCACTACTGTTAATTATGGAGCTTGTTCAGGCCCGCTGATGGGGTGGGGTGAAGGGGCAATTGCCACAGGGTTCCCAGGCGTGCGTGACCGCTACAGGCCTCATGCTTCAGGGGGTGCCATGGGCTGGCATGACTGGCCAGCGTGGTCAATCCTGGAAGTGACTGATTCATCATTTCTGCCCAGGGTTCCCCCCGCCCCCCCAGGATAGCCCTGGGGCCTGGAATTGCTGTCGGTGGGCCTGAACTCGTTAAAGATCCCTGGCCTGACTTGAGAGTTAAAGCCCATGTACCTAATGCTTAGTCAAATGGGAGCTGCAGCTGCTGAGCAGCTCTTGGTATCAGGCTCTTAGTTGCTTACTGATCAGATAGAAGTACTGCCAAAGAAAGGCAGAAGGCACAGTAAGAGAAAGATGGGAGTGTTTGAGCGGAAGGGAAGGTGAGCATGCCTATGAACTTTACCTGGTTTTGAGGTATATCACTCATAGGCAGTTTTGTGAATATGTGCTTCATAAATATGGTCATTCCCTCACTTATTGTTGAAAACTTTCTACCTCAGGAAGTGAAATTTAGGGGAGAGACTATTGAAATGTATTTTAATGGCATTTTAAGCTTCCTGAATGAGTAGTTTTATTTTGTATGCGTTCTCCCTAGGGTTGCCATCGTTGTCATATTTAAAAACCAGACATTCCAGCAGGAGTGCCAGAACCTCTCCTGCCCTACCTCTCTCCCCCTCCCCAGGACCTTCCCCCCATTCACTCCTTTTTCCACCTCCTCCAGTCACTTGCTGCATTTCCCTTCTCCATCCTTCTTCCCAGGTAAGAAGGGACTCACCTGCAGAGCTGGGGCTGGGAGGTGAGTAGGGATTGGTGCGGGTGATGATGTGGTGACTCCCCCACCTGCAGTAACCAGACTTTGGGTGTCCAGTCAATAGACATGACTGGACACTGTCAGGTCCCCCTTTCGACACGACTTTCTGGTCAAAAACCAGGCACCTGCAACCCCTCCCATCTGGGGTCTTTGCAATACAGTGCATAATACATTTGAGCCTTGGCAGGTTAGGAGGTATCAACCTAATTTTCTTATTAGAATGGAAACCATAATGGATTCTGAAGCTCAGTACATGAATTCAAAGAAATGAGAGCTCGAAAATACCTTGCTAATGCAAAAGTATTTATAGTGTGCATACTACATTACAATCAGGAAAACATTCATGTGTTCCTATGGTATAGAACTGCTAAGCACCCTTGTAGACTCTCCACATCATAAACATTTTCTGTAACAAAACAAATGTAGAGCAGAGTATGTATAAATCAACAGTTTACATCTAGAAAGAGCATAATCTATCACCTAGGTCTTCAGAAATGCTAAAGAAAAAGGGGAAGCAACCCAAGTATCCAGTTGAGCTAAAAATGAACAGTAGTAGGAAAACCCATATATTTTTTTGACTCCGGGGGATGCAGAAAAATCACTAAAAGCTGGAGGGATATGTCTGAAATGAATTGCTTTAAAGGTCTTGTTGTTTTGGAGCCATATGGCTGGAAGGAAGGGACTTCCTGATCATGGCACATTAATGAAGTTAATTGAAAGGGGCAGAGGGTTCAGTGCCTGCAAATGGATATGCAGTTGTGCTCTCCTCCCAGCTCTGCTAAAATTGTCTGACTTCCTGCAGCTGTTAACTTTTAACAATAAATGAGGACAGACACCTGGAGCCTTACCCTGGCGTGATCGTAGGAGTTAGATTTTTAAGGAAACAGATTAAATAAATCATATTTGCGATTCACCGTGCCTCAGTAAACTGCAGATTGTTTAAAGTCTGTGTTCCCCTCCTGAATGACTCAGAGCACAGTCTGCCATTAAAGAGATGCAGATTCTTTAAGGACAGCCCAATGACTGTGACAGAAACAAGGGCCACACTCTCTCATTCAAAGTAGGAAAGAAAGAGCCCTGATTTAAATAAATCCATATAATCTACTAGAAAAGCTTGAGGATGGGAGGAACAGCTAGTTCAGAACTATTATTAGGCTCCCAAGGCTGCCTTGAGGGTTCAGGGTATGAAAATCCCCACACTAAAAGTCTTGGCCATAAGATGTTTCTTGTTCCACTTAATAAGGCACACAGAGCACTAGCTCAGAAACGTGTGCCAGACCAACCAACATGGGAAGTAAAATCTAAACAATAGAAAGTATATAATTCTCAGTAGTAAATGACTGGACAAACCCTACATCTGAGCTTCAAGTTACCCTAACTTCAGTGTATGTAGAGCTGGAAGCAGGTGCAAAACTCTTACCAAAGACTCAAAGAAACTGCAAGGAAGCAAATCTAGAATGTCATGTAGTTTTACCAATTGAATTATGAATAATTGTTACTGATACAGAAGAAATATTGTGATGTTGGGGAAACTCAGCCAGTTTAAGCCTTCACGGGCCAATAACAGCTAAATGTGCTTCCAGAATGATGGACTTCCCTCCATATCACAAGGGGACCTATCCTGTGATCCTTTCCAAAAGTCATCATAGCCTCTGCAATAAGCAACCCCTGAATTATATTATTGCCTATCATTTTAAAAGCTATAAGCTGTTCTGAATTCATGCACTCTGGTGCAAGTCTGGAGTAACTCAATTGACTACAAATGCAATAAGGTTGTCAAATGCTAAATTGAGAATTACCTTCCCCTCCTCCCTCAGAATTCCAATATCTTTCTTAGTGTGGGGGATAAACTTTGTTTAAATCTTGTGCCCTTAAATTCCTTGTTGGCTTATCCAGAAATTTGACTGAGGGAGAGAATTTGGGTTCTCTTGGTATAGAGGGAAGGTAACCTGAGATAATAGGAACTTCTGACTTGTGGAAGGGAAAGGAAATATTTAGGAACATAAATACCAGGCTGTATCGGCTAATATTCCTGGGACTCAGTTAATATATTTGAATATCAATACAGTTAATAATTATAGGCTCATCCCATTTGTAAGGGATGGCATATAACTGTGCCACCTCTGGAAAGCCAGCAAGAAGAAGTTGTGACTCTCTCTTCCCCTACTCCCTACTTGCCCGAAGGAGGGAACAGTGTATCCTTCTTTCTGAGTTGTAGCATGTGCCCAGCCTGCTCTGCTGCATGGTGCATGAGGAGGTTGAGACCAAGGTTCTATCACTCCCCAGGTCCTTCTGGGGAGGATATATTGGGCATGTCCCTCCTCTTCCTCCTTTTAAGATTTCAAAGTCAAGTATTCAAATTAGGAAATGCTAGTATTAAGGATGCCTGTCCAATCTTAATCTCCTCCCTCCCACACCCTCCATGTGCATAAGCATTATGATTAAAGCAGGGCAAAATTTTTCAGATTAATAGTTAATTGGTCGAAAAATGCAGTTTTGGATTGGCCAAAACTATGGTTTAGTTTGCCAAATAGTTTCGGCCAAACCAAACAAGTCAGAGTTTTGGTAATGTTTGAAACTAAATGTCTTGTTCCAACCAAACATTCCATTGTGGTATTTTCCCAAAAGCAAACCCAGGATTCACAAAATGGGAGCAGCAGAAGGAAGGCAGGCCAATGGTTAGGGTACTGACCATAGGGAACCTGGTTTCAGTGCTTGCCTCTGCCTGATGTGGAGAAGAGATTTGAACTTAGATCTCCTTCATTGCAGGAGAACGCCCTAGCCACTGGGCTATGGTCTAGTCTGGTAGTTCCTAAACTTTTGTACTGGTGACCCCTTTCACATAGCAAGCCTCTGAGCGAGACCCCCTTTATAAATTAAAAACACTTTTTAATATATTTAACACCATTATAAATGCTGGAAGCAAAGTGGGGTTTAGGGTGAAGGCTGACAGCTTGTGACACCCCCCCTGGAATAAGCTTGTGACCCCCTGAGGGGTCTCAACCCCTAGTTTGAGAACCCCATGTCTATTCTGATATGGGGCTTCCTTAGACTTTCCTATTGAAACTGGTCCACTTATTCTAACTACTCAGTCATTGGAGCAGGGACTTCAGCTTGGGTCTCCCACATCCTCAATGAGTGTCCTAACTATCAGGCTATAAAGTGATTCTCCCTCTTTCCCTGGCCCAATGACTATCTGTTGTCAATTTAAAGCTTCCTTAATTCTAGCATTTCCTAACATGAATGCTTGACTTTG
Organism: Chelonoidis abingdonii; assembly: GCF_003597395.2. NCBI lineage: Eukaryota > Metazoa > Chordata > Testudines > Testudinidae > Chelonoidis > Chelonoidis abingdonii. The sequence goes on along the minus strand of NC_133778.1, from coordinate 29,279,000 downwards.
CAACCTTAATGTTCTTTTACTGTAGGTTTTGTGTGTTTAATATCTGGTTTAAAATGAACTCCTTTCCCAGAAATGTAGTGTCTACTGATGAGTAGGTTTGGGTACAGACATGGATGGGGGTCAAGCCAGGGAAGTATTTGAGGTTGTCATGCTCCTTTTTTCCTTATGTAGAGGAGCAAAAAGTCCTGGATTTTAATTTATTGACTGTTGGGAATATACTGTTTTCCACTCAGATTGTAACTCCGCTTGACATGTTTTCCCTAGAGAGGATAAAGTGCACTGCACAAGCTACAAGCTGTAAGCATCTGCCAGCACATACACTTTAAGCTCTGATACTTTTTGAAATACTAAAACTTGCTCTAATATACAGGGTTGTGTTTACTATTTATATTCTTATGGGGCTTAAGAATATTAGGGGCCCAGTTCTGCAAACCTGACTCAAATTGAGTTGGCTTTACTCACACGTTTTCCTGTGAAGATGAACAGGAGTTACTTACGAGAGTAAGGACTATTTAACATAAGTAAGGCTGGCAGAATCCTGCCAGAATATGACTTTATTCATTTGGAGACATATAATTTCTAATCTTCTGAACTGACACACGGACAGTTTCCAAAATACATGTAGTAAATGTCTGTATTGGGGATCATGTTTTACAAGATTTTATGCAGCACATGGTGCACAGAAAAGCATCTAACCAAGATCATCCTGAAGGGTTCCTGGAATGTGAGGTTGGCTAGCAGAGACAGGAAACCATTCTACATTTCATGGAACATATACAATTATCCAGACAGGTGCATGTGCAGATGCATCATCCAGAAGGTGCAGACACAGAGGGAGTAGAACTGGCCTATATATTTTTTGGCTTTGTTTGTTTAAATTCCCAACACATACTGGACATTTCTTTGTGCAGAATATCTGCTTTTCCTATGAATTCTCATGAGCAGATTTAGGAGATTAAAATGCATAGAAAAAAGAAACATTCCCCTCCATTGGCTGTGCAAGGGGCACCTAAACTATAGGGGAAAAAATACAAGCACAACCTATACACTGTTTCCAACTATACCTTTTTGTCTCAAAGGAAATGCATCGTTTTCCTCTTCTATCTTAGCTGTGAGGAGCAAGCCTCCATTTGGATCATGAGACAATTATTTTAACTGAAAATTCCTTGTGGGGGAAGAGACTCTTTGTTCTGTTTGTACCATGTCTAGCACAATGGGTCCTGGTCCATGACTAGAACTCTTAGACACTGTGGTAATAAAAATCAATAGTTCCCTTCTGTTGATGAGACAATTACTGATTATCCAAAGTCAGAGAGAAGGAAAGAAGAGAATTAAAAAATAGGTTAATGCAGGAACAACAATAGCTGGTTTATGACCTTGTAGTAGCGAGACCATAGTTAACATTGGATCAGAACTGTTTGCCAGGATCTGTACCTCAGTGTCATAAATTTTTTTACTCCTTTTTTAAACATTCCATGGGAATTTTAAGCACATTTCTGCCACTAATCAGTGCGGTGGAATGGTCTCCAGTGTATGGTTTGTTTGCATATTGTTGTGTTTTAAGAAACTTGTGAAAACCAGAGAAGTCTGATTCCTGCCCCCAGCACACAAGCACCATCTGAGCAGTAACATTGTGGCATTGAAGATAATCAGCCACTCACTCTCTCTCTCTCCAGTTTATTTACATGCAGGGAGAGTCCATATTGCTCAGGTTGTCATGACCACAGCTGGCTTTGATAACTGATTTACTACAGTTATCAAATATTATGACAAAGAAAGATCAGGAGAGGAACTGTCATGAAAGCAGACTGGGTTTTGGATAAAATCCTGCTACACTCCTTTAGGTTTGTACTGGGGTAAGCTACACTGTTTCTTTCAAATGGTAGCTATTACTTTCCTGAAAGGATCATATGAAAATAAAATAGAAAACTCCAGCTCCTTTTTACGTATATTGTTTGTGCTACTTGCAAATTAAGGGCTATGGCTTTCTGAATAATTACCTTTTTTAAAAAAATGCAGGAAATCGGAGCCAAGTCCTGACTCAGTTTTGTGTTGTTCATTTAAAAGTTGTGGCAAAACTAAAGTTGCCTCTTGTAAAAATGTTTTGTGTGAATACAATGTCAGTATATTGGTCAACAGGGTACAACACGGTAATATGGAGCTCCACAAAGATAACACAGACTATAAAATACACTAAAGAACACAAATGTGTAAGTGTGTTATTTAAACAGAAATATTTTATACCAATATTGTCTATTAAACTAAGCACATTTACAAACACTGTTATTGAAATTTGCACTTGGAGTACCTGGGCACAGGGCTGATACTTAGCTCAGTCCTGCCCTTCCTTCCCAATAGTGCCTGTTGATTTTTCCTTTCTCCACTCCCAGAAATTATTGTTCACCATCAGCCCTGGACTGCAAGAACTCCCTCTCTGTCATTTCCTCTCCCTCCACCTGCAAGTTAGCACCCACTTGCTGCTGCTGGCAAACCATGAAAGACCACTCTACGCTCCCTCTGCCTTATCAGGGCTCCCGTTAGCATATTCCCTATTCACCGGGGGAGGCTCAGTGCTTCCTGTACCAGGCTTTGGGGCACGCCCAGAGAGACTGTCCCTTGGCCCCTCGAGGAGAGATGCTGTGGTCTTTCCTTTCTTCGGAGATGGTAATTCCATTCCCCGTCCCGGATCCACAGAGGGATGCTGTGCTCCCTTTATTGCTGACTCTTTACGTTGGGGATGAGATGGACAATGTGGTGCTGGTGATGTGGGGCTGGGGTTCCATAACCATCAAAGGAGAGGCATATGTGCCTCTGACTGAGGGCCAGGGGGATGCTGATGGGAGCCTGCTGGAGAATGACCAGGAGTCCATGGGCTCAAATGAGTCTGTGACCATGCCAAGATGAGCTGTACCAGTTCATGGTAGACTTGAAAGGCTCCAGCAGGAATGTATAGCTCACTCTCCAGTGGCAGTGGGGATTTTCATCTCATCCTCCAGGGCTTGAGGGCTTTGTGGGGGGAAGATAAATTGACAAAGAGAGGGCATTCTACAGTGTTCAGCAGCCCCCATTTTCCACAGCTTCCTTGTTACCTATGGGATTGATCATGGATTGTTTTGTGGTCCTGCTGTAAGGATCTCCCCCTTCCTTCCCCTACGAGATCTATTCCATTGAATCTCTGAACATCAGGGTCTGTAGGGTGAGCCTCCACAGATGCCAAGTAAACTCCTTCCTTCAGGGATGGGGATACTCTGTGATCTTCCTGTAGACTTTCAACAAGCTGTCTACTGAAGCCAGCTGGTGACTGGAGTGTGAGGATCAGAGTGTACTTTAGTCCTGTCACCAAAGTTCTTGGGCAGGGTGATGACCCTGTTCTCCCTGGAGTTATGGTCTGAAGTGCTGACGGTTTCTAAGGTTGTGAGGGGATGCATGCTGCATCTCTGGTTGGTGTGAAGGGGCTGATCCTCAACCTTTACATCTATGCCATAATACTGGTTGCAGAGGGGGTGCAGTTCTACCAGGCATCCACCTCCCTTGGCACCTTGTACTCTCACAAATGCCTAGTCTGAAGCAGGGACGTGTGGTACTTCCTTAGGGGACAGAAATGCCAGGCCACTATGGACGTCCTCGGGGTCATCTGCAACCATCACTCACTTGTGAATGTCTAGCGCAACCAACCTCGATGACTCTACAATCTATACTTATGTTTGGGTGGAGAACACTCAATCAGACCGCTCCTAGCTGAACCATATTTAACATCTGATGGGCCTATTTCACCACCATCTGGCAGATCCAATTTCACCATTCTTGGATCACCATCTGGTGACCATGATGGCTTTTCTGGCACCCAAGAGGTCATTGCTGACCTACTGGCATTTTAACAATTGCCTGTCAGAGGATGTGGGCTTCGAGGCATACTTCTGGAAGTCATGGCTGACCTAGTGTGGCTACCCCTGGGGTGGACAGTCGGAGGAGGGACACAGCATGGAGGAGTTGGAGTGGCAGGTTTTAGATCTGGAGAGATGCCTGACCACTAACCTTGGGATTCATCCCTTGCAGAGTGTGTCACAAAAAACAGAATGAGCTTCAAGCCCTCAATGATCATCGGGCCTGGGGCACTTTTGTTGGATCCTGCATCCAGCTTCTTTGCAAGGCAGATCACAGCTCCTCCTTCTATACTCTTGTGGAAAAAGAGGGAAGCCACAAAGCACATCACCTGCCTCCTGGCGGAAGAGGGCACCCCTCTTGCAGATCTGGAAATAGTCAGGGCTGCCTACAACAAACTCCTCTTCCTGGACCTGACTGATTCTGACACTTCCAGAATCCTGTGGGATGAATTCTGTGCTGAGGTGCATGCCCTACAGTGGGACTGTGGGGTTTAATTCCTCTCTTTGGGCTGAGGAAGCCACACCCCTTCAACCCTGCTGGGCATGCTCTGGCTGGAGGCCAGGTATAAAAGGTAGCAGCCCCGTTCATTTGGGACTGACCGCTGGAGAGGAAAGAGGTGTACTGCAAGGTCCTGCTGAAAGACTGCTAGCACTTCACAATGTGGCAGCCAGCCAGATGGCAGTGACCCAAGATCCCAGGCTCCGAATGCCACAGAGGGAGGAGAGACCAGGGGAAACCATGAGACCACAAGTTGCAGAAAAGTGGGTAGGAAGTAACCCAGGGAGTCTTTGAAGGGAGGTGGTTGAAGAACCGGATATTAGCTTGGTGTGTTTTGGCCAGATCCCCGCTGAGCTGATGGTGGACAACCCCACCACTGACAGGGCCCTGGGTTGGGAGCCAGTGGAGAGGGAGGGCCTGGGTCCCCCTATCCTGGCCACCACCCATCCTGGCATGGCGGCCCACCTCACCAGGTCTACTGACTCTAGTTACTAGGCCATACGGTCCTGAGTGCGAGGGCAGCGATAGGGACTCTGACTGTTAGACCATCTCACCCTGATAGAGAGGGCGAGTAGGTTGACTTTGCCTGTTAGGCCATATTACTCCAAGACCCAGAGGAGTCACGCAGACTTGGCTGTGGGTGTATAATGGGCACTGACCAGCTGTCTGTGGATTTCTACCATGCATTCTGGAATGTTCCTGGCTCACACTTTGTTGCTGTTTGGGCCAAGTCCTTGGGGAGCCCAGTGCTTCCCCTGCCGTGAAGTGAGACTGGACAAACCCTGTATCTGAGCTTCAAGTTACCTTAACTTCAATGTATATAGAGCTGGAAGCAGGTGCAAGACTCTTACCAAAGACTCAACGAAACTGCAAGGAAGCAAATCTAGAATGTCATGTAGTTTTACCAATTGAATTATGAATAATTGTTACTGATACAGAAGAAATATTGTGATGTTGGGGAAACTCAGCCAGTCTAAGCCTTTACGGGCCAATAACAGCTAAATGAGCTTCCAAAATGATGGACTTCCCTCCATATCAAATGGGGACTGTGCCATCTTGTGGGCATGGGTCAGCTGCTGTATCTTGGTATGCACCTTTCTGCCACCAATCCTTCCCCTCTAGACAACTGGATTAGTCTACAGGTCAGGATGGCTGATTGGTTGTGGAAGTAGATGAGGTTGCTCTGGTGCCTTTCCCTTTGGGGAGGAGGATGCTGGTAATCAACCAGCTAGTTCTGTCCATTCTCTGCCACCTCTTCAATCATTTGAGCTTGCCTGAAGGGCCTCTAGACAGCCTTCAAGAGAGGATCCTGGGGTTTTTCTCTGGTTGGGGCTGTACTGGGCCTCTGCAGGTGTCCTGAATCCTCGTCCCTGGACCCCCTCCCCACTGTGGTGAGGATGGATGGAGGCTGGTTTGTATCAACAGGCAGATCTAGGTCTTCCACCTTTAGGCCTTGCAGAAACTCCTTTTATGGTGCACGTAAACTGGAACATGCTGGTGCCTGCCTTTTTTCACCACCTTAGGTTTCCAATACAACCATGAGCTCTTTCACTTTCACCTGAGGGGTTTTCCCTGAGACTTCTCTGAACTGAATTGGAGACCATCTGGACTACAGTCAGAGAGACTGGGTGATCCCTATGGTGCTCAGCCAGTGCATGTGGCTGCCCACTTTGTGTGTCCCCTGTCATGTACTCCAGGAGGTGAGGGTAGACTTAACCCCTCCCCCCCGCTTATCATTGAGAGTAGTGCTGAAAGGCATTCCCCTTCCCACCCCCACACCAGGTGGTGGGGACCTGCTGCCACTATAAAGGCTGAGGAGCCCTTGTGGGCCAGTCAGTACTCCACTCTATTTCTATGGCCTGCTGAGAATATGGGGGTATATCTGGCATGATTCACAGAATCCCCTGATACCTATCCTGTCTGAGGCAAGAGGGGGACCCTGGCCACACCTATGTAGATTGTGTCAGGCAGTAGCCCTTCTTGCAGCTCCTCCCAAGCTTCTTATTGATGTTCTAGTTTCACTTTTCCCCCTACCTCCTCCATTCTTGCACACCCCATCTGTGGCCTCAAAAAGTCATGAGACATCCTTATCAACCACCTCCCGATACTGGGCCAAATGGCCATCCTCATACCAAGAGAAGGAATCTGGGGGGAAGACGCTCTGAGCCTGTGGGATCTATTTCCAGTCTCTCCTTGGATTGCTTTTCCAGGCAGAGTTCCTCTGTGTGGTGTCTACTGACTCCTGAGACACCTTTTGAAAGCAGGGGGCACTGTCTGGGGTTTTCTGTTTGGTGCCTACTTCTGGTTCCTTGATTTTTAATCTTTGAACTCACTCCCATTCCTGTGTGGGATTGTTTTGTATTTTTCCTCATTTCCAATAATTCTTTTGTGGACTGGGTTCTATGGTCCCTCCACTTTGATGCAGCAGGTGCACCTTTATTTCTAGGCAGGCCTAGGCCCATTCATCCCAGTTCCCACAATAGGTACACACCTTCCATTTTCTGCAACAAGGACGGATGCCTTCTGCATGTGTCCTGCAGACATTAGATTCAAAACACAACCCTGATTCTCCAGAGCAGATTCATCCTGTCTATTGTTTGAACCATGGATTCGGGGGTGAGGGATGGGGATGGACCGCAATCGTACAATTAAAGGCTGCATCATAATACATATGCACAAGGGGCCGAAATAAGGTTGCATGGGTGACATTCATGCTGACATTTCCTAATTTGAGAGAGCTTAATTTTGCAACATTTTAATCCTGTTTAATCCTTCACTTTGTATATTGATGGGAGCAGCCTTCACTAACATTAATGGAAGTTTTCTGTTTATTAATAAATGTTGGCATTTACAAAATGAATAGCTGTTCTCAGATAATCATAGCACCAGATCCACAATAAATAAATAAAACCTAACAATAAAGATGAGAACTTAAAATGCACCAGAGTCAGGAGATTCAAAAGCTATTGTTTCAAGGGGCTCTTGATAAAGCTCACAGAAGTAGAGATGAAGATCATCTTTAATCAACTAATTCCTCCTCTCAACAGCATTTTGAGTCTAATTTTGAAAGTTGAAACCAATGTGGTTTCTATCATTTTCTTCAATCCCTGGTGATATGAAGCAAATATTAAGAGTGTGTGTGTGTGTGTGGGAAATCTCTAAACCTATAGAAAACAATAGGGTGCGGAGTAATACATCATAGCCTGGGTTTAAACAAATTTATGCTTTTTTACAGAATTTCAGTTAATGGATGAAGGGAATGTGTTAAGGGAGATAATTAAGTGCTCACTACCTCTATGCTGGATACAGTACATTAAAATGAAAATTTGTATATATAAATTTTATGTATTACATTATAGATTTAATATATTTAGATTTTTAGTAAACCTTAGATACGGTGCCTTGTAAGATCTTACTCCCAAGAGTAATTTAAATTGTTTGGCTATGGAAAGTCATGAAGACAGAAAATTAACTGAAGGACCACAGACAAAGTGTAATAATAAATAGTACTGAATCAGACTAGAAGAAAATGACTAGAGGTTAGTGTTAAGTCTCCTTGAACAACTTCATACATTTTCTAGAACTAGGAATAAACAGCATGTTGATGATGAAATGCAGATATAATACTGATTTGGAAAGTATTGTAAACAATAATACAAATGGATTTGAAAGGGTAACTATATCAGCAGATATTAACAAAATGAGATGAAACTTGGAATCTTGGACCCAGATACCAGTGGTTTTCTGGGTAAGGTCTCACTCTGAAAGGACTGATCATAGTATGTTGCTTAGGTGAATGTAGGAGGTCACTAGAGTGTCTAGGATTACCCTTTTTTTGTTCCAGTCTTAGAAATCAATCAGTGGTATTGGATTATTATATCAGCCCTCTAGAGGAATGTCAATCCCCTGGAATTGTGGGTTTTGTGATCCTCTAAATCTGGTGGGGGAGCCGGGGGCATTGAAAAGGTTAGCAAAACTAGTTCAAGTCTGAAAAACCTGACATTTAATTTTCTATATTCCAGTTACCTCCAGAAAAGTGGTGTAAATGAGATGACACATGAAGAGCTATTTGCTTATCAGGGTTGGTTTAGTGAGCATATTATACCAGTGCTTCATACATTTCATTGACTTCTGGTTCATTTCCCAGTGCAGTTCAGAGTGTTTGATTTTGGATCTTTAGAAACTTACTGTATATGATTTAGGTTCCTGGTACATGAGATCACTTCCGTCCCTATGCATTGCAATGACAGTTGCAATAACTGAGATGCCTGAGCTAAGAGTTTCTAGATGCAATCATCTGAGGGCTGGTGGGAGATAATTTTCAGTGGAAAACAGCTATGTTATGAAGAGCAGAGCCATGCTAACTTCAATATCATGCTGAGATGATTTATGATGGAAGTTAACACCTCAACTTCTCGTCGTTTCGAGTAGAAACACAGCTTCCACTGATAAGCTGACACGAAATGATGCACAGAATTGCACAGAACATCTTGCCAGCTAGGGAACTCCTGTGACTACTTCAATAACTCTAAGGGCTTTCATCACATGCTGTATCTATGCCTCTAATAAAAACTCATGTACCATACTCCATATTTTATTTTTAAAACACTGTGAAAGCAAATGAAGTTGCCGAGTGCATTTGACTTTTCAGGAGTTTGGGGTAATTTGTGAAATATGTCTGGACCACCCTGTGCAGATTCATAAAATGTATAAACAAGCTTTTATTTTGCAAAGCTCTGTGGTGTAGCTGTTTTTCATTTTCATCCAAAAGATGCTATCATGCTTACAAGATAGCTTTGTTAAGAAGCTGTGTTAACTCATAGACTCAGAATGTAGAATTCTCAACTGTGATTGAAAGCTGCGCTTGTCACATACAGTCATAATAAAGCTATCTCTGATGGACAGCCACCAGGCTATGTTTGGGTCCCAATATGCTAGATTTATGTGTCTTTAAGCTTCCTATGTGTGGAATAGGCTGCAGCACTGGCTTTTTCCTTGGCCTCTCTAGCAGACTTCCTGGGCACAGGCTTTGGGTCTATTACCCCTTCACATAAATGGGACCATGTGGTGCAAAGCTGCCCTAGGCCCAGTAACAGTGACTCCCCCATAGTTTAAGAACATCCTTTTGCAAAATTCCATATTGTGGTTCCTCTTGATTTGCAGTTTAACTCTTCACCAACAGGCACACAGACTTTGTGAGGGTTCCTAAACACAATTACTCTTTAATTTAGTTAGCATAAGAATTCTACAGATTTAGACAATATTCACCTATATGCATTTCCCTTCCTCAGCTTCCTCACCACCCTTGAGTATTATTTGCTCTTAGGGCAGCCCTTTAAGGATCCCAGGATCCTCCCTCCCTCCTGCACACACAGGGCCGGCTCTAGGCACCAGCAAATAAGCAGGTGCTTGGGGCGGCACATTTCCAGGGGGCAGCAGGGAGTGAGGGTGGGGGGAGGGCACTGGTAGGGGGGAAAGGAGGGAGCCCAGCGCTGGGGCGGCAGGGTTGCAGGGAGCCCAGCGCTGGGGTGGCTGGGGCAGCAGAGGAGTGTGGGGAGGAGCCCAAGGCTGGGGTGGGAGGCAGCCAAAATTTTTTTTGGTTGGGGCAGCTAAAACCTAGAGCTGGCCCCGTGCTCACAGTTTCACCTCCAGAATGATGTACATACATAAGAAAGGCCATACTGGGTCAGCCCAAAGGTCCATCTAGCCCAGTATTCTGTCTTTCGACAGTGGCCAGTGCCAGGTGCTTCAGAGGGAATAAACAGAACAGATCATCGTCATCCATCCCCTGTTGCCCATTCCCAGCTTCTGGAAAACATAGGCTAGCGACATCATCCCTGCCCATCCTGGCTAATAGCTATTGTTTGAGCTATCCTCCATGAACTTACCTTCTTCTTTTTTGAACCCTGTTGTAGTCCTGACCATCACAATATCCTCTGGCAAGGAGTTCCACAGGTTGACTGTGCATTGTGTGAAGAAATATTTCTTTTTGTTTGTTTTAAACCTGCTGCCTATTAACTTCATTTGGTGATCCCTAGTTCTTGTGTTACAAGGAGGAATAAATAACACTTCCTTATGTACTTTCTCCACAAAAGTCATGATTTTATAGATTAATCATCGATTTTCCAAGCTGAAAATCCCAGTCTTATTAATCTCTCCTCATATGGAAACTGTTCCATACCCCTAATCATTTTTGTTGCCCTTCTCTATACCTTTTCCAATTCCAATATGTCTTTTATGGGATGGGTCGACCACATCTGCATGCAGCATTCAAGATGTGGATGTATCATGGATTTATATAGAGGCAATATAATATTGTCTCTTATCTATCCCTTTCCTAATGATTTCCCAACATTTTTTGCTATTTGTCTGTCAGTGCACATTGATAGATGTTTTCGGAAAACTATCCACGATGACTCCAAGATCTTTCTTAAGTAGTAACAGCGAATTTAGACCCCATCATTTTATATGTACAGTTGGGATTATGTTTTCCAATGTGCATTACTATGCATTTATCAACACTGAATTTCTTTTGCTATTTTGTTGCCCTGTCACGCAGCTTTGGGTGGAATGAGGAAGTCAGTCAGTCAGTCAATCTCTAAAATGGCCAGGGATAGACTCTTTCTTTTATACCCTCCAGTTCCCTTTGTCAGGTGACTCCCTGATCAGCCTGCGCAGGTGACCAGATCCTCTACCAGGTGATCATTGCTTGGTTGTCACCTGCCTTCAATTCAGATTTGAAATATTGGTTTGCCTTGTGTGTCAGCCATCTGTTTGTCCAAGGGTGCTCCATTTGAATGGGAGCTGTTCAGGTTAACAACTTTCCATTTTTAGCCCTGTGTCACCACCCCTTGGAATCACAGTCCAACATGGATATAAAAATGCAACCTGCTCCACATTCAAAACAGAGTTCCAGTCTGACACAGATAAACAGAGTTCTTAACACAAATTCCCTAAATTGCCCAAACTTTGTTACTTTATCATCAGCAGGACAGATGTCCTCATAACAGTGAACTGTGTTTTACTAAATGTGGAAGACTATGGTTTCTGAAATAAGATTTTGATTCTCTAGGAAGCAGACACAGTGAACTACTAACCCTTATCTAGTATGCTTATTCATCCCATTACTATGGAAACTCCTGATGATTCACTGTGTCGGCTAGATAGTTAGAAAAAATTGATAGTCTTGACCTTACTGTTTTGAAGTCAGTTTTTATGCTTTGAGAGATGAGGGGGATGCTGATGTTTATAGCAGAAACAGATATGAAACAGCTTTTTGGTTTTTTTAAACAAGAGCTTGCTTAAACTTAGGACTTTTTGTGACTGAACCAAACCTGAGATTGGTCTGAATTTTGGGGCTAGTTCAATAGAAGGACCCATCTCTAAATTTAATCAAGCCCTCATCTCCTTCCCTGAAAAAATGCAGGCCACTCCTCAGTGGCATTCTGTATTCTTCTCACTACCAGCCACCAACATCATTTTTCACATGTCACTCAGCTGATGCCTCCTTCTGTCCCTCTGTAAACCCCACCCTCAGGCCTCTGGATCCTCTTACACTTAAAAATGGTGGGTTCCAGCTGTTGCTCTGTTTGGCCTTCAAGTCTTCCCTTTCACTTCTTGCACAGGATGATACCTGATAAAGCAAAGTACATATCAAGTTCCAGAGAAAGCAGGGGACTGCTGACATTCAATTCACAGGCAGTCAGAGCATGGTGTGGTGGGGGGCAGAAGTTTGTAGGTAAGTGGGTTTCAATTAGCCAGGTGGGTTTTTATCGGGAGTAATATTTTGCATGTATATTAAGGCCAGCTTTTGATCCAGATTTCTCTGAATACTTTGCGCCTTAATTTCACAGGTGGATAAACTGAACAACAGAGAAATGAATGTTAATGGACTACTTCACCTTGAATGGACCCTTAGAATACACCTTAACTACTTAAGCAAAACAATCTGTTCCATCTTGTATTTAGAAGTAACTCTGAGAACATTTCACAGACCTGAAGAAGAGCTCCGTGAAGCTCAAAAGCTTGTCTCATTCACCAACAGAAGCTGGTCCAATAAAAGATACCTCACGCACTTAGTCTCTCTAGTGAAATTAAGTAACTTTTTAACATCACAGAGTGAGTTAATAGCAGAGCTACCAGTTGAACCCAGGGGTCTTCTTTCTTTGTCCATTACATCCACCCTGTATTCATTATACTAAATCTTCCTAGGGCAAGACTGAGAGCCTGACAAAGAAGTGAAAGGAAGTGTTTGTGATGAAAGTGATAGTTTGGAAAAGTAAGAACCTTTTGATGCCTGCCCATCCCTGATTTGAAGTACTTTTTTTTTTTTAAATGAATGAGTGAAAGAGAGGATTCTGATATTCTTAATGTCATTAACCATTGCTTCTTGGAGTAAATTGCCTTAGCTTTATATTCTAGTTTCAGTGTAATTGATAAGAGAAATGCCTTCTGGATTCCTGGAACCCACAAGCACACAATCCATTCCCACCACTCCTCTTACATTTCTCCCTTTACTGTAACCTCTTCAAAAGATGTAGTGCTATAAAACTGCCAAGTTAGCCACTAAAAAAGTTCCAATTGTTTGTTTTATAGAAAGATTCTTAGACATATGATTCATCAGAAGTCAACCTAGTTCAGGAAGAATTTCTGGGAGTTAGATACAATTGCTGAGACTTGGTCAGAGGAATATCTGGTCAGTTGTGGAATCTATTATGCAGGTCCTGAAGGCAAAGGAGAGGGGAGAGCAAAGGTGGCTTTTCACTATTTTTGTGGCTCTAATTCTGCAGAAGCCAGTTGAAGTAGTGAGGTCAAGTATTAAGTATTAAGGATTTTGGGCCCTGATTGAACAGCCCATCCCTATTCAGCATAATACTTAAACAAATTTAGGCATGTGTTTAAGTGCTCTACTGAACTGAGGCCTTAGAAATGCAATAACAACTTTAGAGAGGAAAATGTTTCAAATAATTATGGCATTTCCCACTTTATGTGCATTATAACTGAAGTATCTTAGAAATGGCCGGATTTGCACTCAAACTATGGATTTCCAAGAGGTGAAAATAAGGGCCAGACTGACATGGTACCTAAATACCTTTGTCAGACTGGCTCTATACCTATAAAGTAGAATTCAGATTATCCTTTCAATTGAAGTAAAGGCTCACAAACAAAAACAAAACAAAACAAAAGATAAACTGAGGTGATTTGCCTAAGCTTCTACAATGATGTAGTCTAAGCCTTCATGTTAGGCATGAGAACTCTATGCCTCTGAAAAGTACTATCAGTGAAGAATAATTGTGACATCAAACTAGACTAATAAAACTGGAACATAGAATGTCAATACCATCAAGCTACAGTTCCACACAGGCAGGAGTGGAATTCACAAGAGTGATGACAATATGGTATCAATTCATGCCTGGCAAGGAAAATAAGAGTATAACATTTCTTGCATGAAGTGTTTTCCAGTGATACTTGAAGTACAATAATTAAAGTATCATTAGTAACATCTGTGACAAAAACATGACTTAAAAACAAGCCAGGAAAGAGGTACTGTATGTAGTATGTAGTACATGAAGTAATGTATATTATTACTTCATCTCCAGGGTTTGCCCCGTTGCAGATTTCCAATGATACTAGGTCTGGATAGGATCTATTTACTCTTCTGTGAAGGAAAGTTACTATATATTCATCCCTTTTTAAGTTAACAGAGCACCTTCAGTTATTCTACCTTTTATTTAAAATCTGGTCAAGCTTGGATTAAAGAATTTTGGGGCTCTTTACACTATGGAAATTGCGAGGGGTCCTACTTTTCATAAACTAAAGAGCATAGGGCCCTCAGCCCATACATCTGCCATCCTCATACACCCTAGTCTGTCGCTCTCTCCCCCACAAGCACACCCCACACCTCATATACCCTGACAACTCTCTACCAGCCCCCACTTATCCTGACATCCCCACACACATCCCAGAACCCCTGATCTACATCCTGCTCACAGCAGCCCCCAACATCTCAACCCCTCCAGCCACAACCTCCAACTTCCCCCACTCACTCCCAACCCCACTACCCCCCAATTTTCTCTATTCACCCTGCCGCCCCTCAACATTCCCCATTCACCTCATAGTGCGCCAAGGACTCATCCCCAGTCCCTCATCCATGGTCACCAGCTTCTTCCCGGCCACTCACTGGTGCACACCTGGCTCAGCACTCGTTCCCATCCAAGGCGAGGGCAGCTCCTCCCAATCCCAACTGCCCAGGGCCACTCATTTGGCACTCATGGGGCCCCATGCCAGTTAGATTTGGCACAGCCACCCCTCTGTCATAACAGAGGGATGGACAGGCCAAACTTGCTTCATGCTCAGGGTTGCAATGCCTCTTGGAGGTTTCTGTTTTTGTTTTCCCCTCCCCCCAGTTGTCACGGGGGCTCAGCTGAGATGGGGAAGTAGGAGTGCACAGACTGTACACCAGTTAATGTGGGTGGGAATGTAGTAACCATCCACTTTTTTTCAGTAGCTCAAAGTAGCTGTCTTCCACATTATATAGGTCAAACATAATTAAACATACCAGGTTGACCATTGGCTTTTCTCATTTTCTTGCAATCTAGTCTGTGAACTGAGATCTCTTTATCCCTACTTGTGGACTGCATCTGCATAGTAGTTGTCACTGTGGTTTTGTGATAGATTATAAACTAATTCCCAGCATGACTATGCAATTTCACTCTTCATGTTTATGAAATCTCCAAGTGTAAGGATTGTAAATGTAGCTATATAAATGTCTTAATCATTAAAATGTTATTTTATGTTGTGAAATTCCAGTTGAGGATTTAAAAACATATTTCAAACTTGCCTATTTCATTCGCAATACTCAGCACTAATTTTTCATGAAAAATTTATCCTTTCATGTGTATTATTCAAAAAATAGAGAGCCAGCAGCAGCCGGTCTCTTTAACCAAATCAATTAGCTAGATAATATGCCATACTTTTCAATGGCTTGTGGAACCAATGTAGCATATGGAGTTTGTGGAAGAAGCTAAATAACTGACCAATTGTTCAAAAGTGGTGCGAACACAATCATATAACACGTTCCATATGGTAAGGCGAGAACTCTTTATGTTGTTCCCATCTGGAGATGTTCCTGTCACTGTTTGAAACTTGACTCAGGCTGTGACCAAGCAGCAGGTGCTTGAAGAAAATTCTTCAAATAATGACAAGCATTTTATTTTCAGGAGAACTTCAGCTTTCAAACAATCAGACAAACTAATTCCTAAATTCCTTGTTATTATTCTTCTTGACCACGTTGGGCTTCAAATGTGGGGGAAAAAAGTGTTGAAGCAATAGTTTCCTCGAATCAGGAGGCAACTTGAGGGTAGATTGTTGTAGCCATCTTGCGGTGGGCACAGCACAAGAGCAGTCACCATGAATCTAGATGCAGAAGTTTAGCCGAGACAGCGCCCTCCATTTAAAAAGAGCTTCTCTTAACAATCAGCACCAAAGAGAGCTGACAGAGAAGGAAAACGGCTTTCCCTTGCATCTGGACAGTTGCTAACTTCCTGTTTTCCAAGGGAGCCAGCATCCACAGCCTTTGAATGGACCAAGTCTAAGATTCATCAACGCCTGTGCCACCTGGATTTCCTGTTATTGATCACTTTTAATAGTCACAAAGACATCTCGTCAATTTAATCTTTTAGCTAGCATTGAGTAGGAGATAGATCTTGAAATAACTTAGGTCTGGTCTGAGTTTTTGTACGCTGTGAGACCTTTATGAACAGTTTGTGACCTAAATGGCTTCTTCAGATCCAGGGATAAAGTTGTACCAAATCTTGCATTGGCTTTAATTTATGAAAGACAAGTTATTGTAAGCTCTCTTGTATCTGTTCCACCTAGAAAAACCAAATGCTCAGACACTTCATTTGTCAACATTTTAACAGCTCTTGCCCCTCTATCCCATGGCCAGTTGGAATAGAGGCCATTACATATTCAGGGCCTTATTTTGAAAGGTTTTGAGCACCCACAACCTGAAGTGAAATCAATGGGAGATGAACTGTTCAACGCTATTGAATATTTGGCTCTAATGCACGTTCCTGATTTGAATGTAGGTGGTTGTATATTTGACTGATTCAGATTCTGAGGGATTTGGGGACATTTGGAGGTGTAGCATTCTTAGTGTGTGATTTTTGCAGGGAGCAGAATATTGGTGCCAGAGTTTCTGTATGTTAATTTCCTGTTCTTCTCTCCAAATGAAGATAGCCTAGTGTTTTCATTAGGAGTTGTTTTGTTTAGTTGTTAATCTTCCTCAGTTTCTTGCTCCTTTGAACATAAAAGTAACCTGTATTTAGCAGTACTGAGAGTCAGACTTCCATCTATCTGCTTTTAAGGCTCAGATCACAAAATCAGTGTAAGTTAGGAGCCTAAATAGATTGGAGGATCTGGACCTTATACCCTAAACTTTTCTTTCAAATGATAATCTAGACCTGAATTCTACATTGATCCTGTATGGTTCAGGGAAAATAATAAAGGATTCAGGGCCATCAACTCAAGAAAGTTCAGGCTCTTGAAATAGCCTTTTTACTCAAGTTTAGCTAGAAAGGAGTTACCTAAATATTAAAACAATACAGCTGAACATAAACAATGTGTGGAATAATTTCAAGCTTATTTACTCAACATTCAGTTGACTCGCTTCTTTTTTTCCAATTTGTCTTGTTTATATTCTCTGGTGACGCCTGAAAAATGTTTTTGCTGAGAATTTCTACTACAGGAATAATTTATTTAATGCAGATTTCTTCAGTTTCAAGGAAAACCCTACAATACTGGACACCACTTTTCAGCAGACACTACAATTACCGCTGTAGCAAGTAGTGCAGCTGTAAGATTATATACTTCAGTACTATCAGACCTGGTCCAGTGAAAGTTTGATCAACCAAGAGATTGCTAACAGTATGTAGGCTAAGAATATCAGATAATAAATCTGTAATCACTGAGTAAATGACCCCCTAACAAATCCAAACCAGCTAGAAAACCAGTTGTCCTATGTTACCCATCCTTATGATGATATGTATCCTGGAGAACCTGGTCTTCACTCTAGTTAAAGTGGGCTTGGTTTTGTATTAGCCCTGATTCTTTGACTGCTTTGTGTTGTTCTGGTAGGTCAAACCATTAATCCAGCAAGACCGGGAGTCTCCCTATGGCTTCTACTCCTCTCTTCTTTCTAACTGCTGGTGTGGTGGGTGTAGTCAGGGGAAAAGGGGGCATGGCTGAGGTGCCCTTGCATATCTCTAATCTCCAATTGCAATAACAGTCTTGGGGGAGGGGTTATTTTGGAAACTCGATGGCTCCAGGATTGAGACAATGCATAGGTGATTTAGGAGAGCTTTGACTTCTCACTCCAGATATATGCAAAACACTCTTCAGCCACTCCTGAGAATCTGACGCGTAGGATTTTGAACATTGGTCATGTCTGTAGTGTGAGGAAAACTCAAAGAACCATGCCGTAAGTGACAAGTAGAGAACTCTCTGACCAAGGAGTTCCTATGTTTATTAATCTCCCCCACTGCAATGCGTCCTGGTCTTCTGTGGCATCTGTGGAGCACTAGTACTTCTATAACCACTTCATTTCCCCTTTTCTTTCTAATAAAAACGTTGCATTGCTTTATAATTTGTTTTATATACAGACAACAATTCAAAATAAACTTCAGATTCCTTAAAACTATGTAAACTATGATATCTGCTTATCAATTGCATTTAGGTAGTTCTGAGCAGTATTCTAAAGATCAGGTCTTTGAGGAGGTCTCATCAGTCTTCCAGACCATGTTCTCACTTCTGTTGAGTTTCCATATGGAGTTCCTTGTAGAGGGGGCTCACTTCCTGATACAGTACCTGAAGGTCCCAAATCCTCCTTTGTTATGCTGGGAAATATTACAGATGAATCCAGCTTCTCTAGAAAAGTCCTTTTGGAGTCTCCACTAGGGGATTTGGATGTTTCTGCTGAGTTTCAAACCATTCCAAATGTCTGGGAGCTTTTGGCCCACATTTTGTTCCCTGGCTTCAGTTCAGGTAGTGCTTTTGTTCTATGCTGAACACTGAAGTTTTGTGGCTGCCGGATTTTTATTTTGCAATTCCTGCTGGTTAGGCCACTTAGATTTAAACAGTATCAATGCATGGGTATGGGCGCCCTTAGTCATCTTCTCATCAGAAGTTCTGCTGGAGACAGTCCAGATACAAATGGTGTTGATTTATATGCCGGAAGTGTTTTATATAGGTCCACTGATTTTTGCAGAAGTCTTTTCAGAATCTGCATTGTGCTCACAGTTCCTTGTTGCTCTGAGGGAAAAGGGGACTTGTAGTACAATGTTCAAAAATAAAATCCTGTGCAAATGCTAGGAATGTGTTAGAGGTAAAGTGAGGCCAATTGTTAGATATGAAGACTTAGTAACTCCATGTGTTGTAAATATTGATTTTATTTTCTGGATGACGTGCTGGTGAGATCTGTGCAAGCATAGCTGAGTCACTCTATCTTGAGAAGTAATTGACTACAGTAATGTATATATGTCCTTTCCAGAAAAAAACAAATATGTTACCTGCTGCTCAGTTCTGTCGGGTAGCTTTGTAGAGAATAATTGTTCTGATGATAGATTGATTTTTTTTCCTTGTTACATATCTTGCCACTTTCTACTGAAGTCTGAATTTGCTTACTCAGACCAGATTCTTGTGCTCATGACCTGCACTTATGTATACACTGGTGTCCCTCATGGACTATAAAGATCATCTTTCTGCACTACTGTAGGGATGAGAATGCACTGTTCTCCCAGAAGCAGGCCATCAGCCATGTGAAGGTCATTTTGGTCTTGTCAAATAGCATTAGAGAGACCAGATGGGTGAGGTAATATTTTTTATTGGACCAGCTTCTGTAGGTGAGGGAGACAAGCTTGGTCCAATAAGAGATATTGCCTCACCCATCTTGTCTTTCTAATATTCTGGGATCAACATGGCTACAAGTGTACAGCAAACAATGTGGTATTAAGTCTTTTGGAAGCTGACTGCTTTGACCTCACCCTCTTTGGCAGAACTGAGTCTCATTTTTCAGTTGTTCATGTCTAATTTGCTGAATTCAGCTGGCAGATGTGGGAATTACTGCCAGAACAAGGTCAATGTAGACTTTAACATTTTTTCCTAAAGCCTTTTCTTCGTCCATCGGTGGCTGTTTAGGAGGGGCCTACACAGAGTATCTGCTGTGGTGAGTGCTTTCCCTGGCATGCGTTCGACACTGAAAGAAAATTGCATCAACCAAGTTGAAATCTTTGAATCCTAGGTGAACTGTCATCCAGTTATTTTGAACACAATAATGCTACTAAGGGCTTGTCTGTTCTGTGTTAAAATTCAAGTGACTCTTAGAGCTTCCCTTTGCACTTGAGCATACTGCTGCTCAGTTTCTGTGAGGCTTCTTGATATGAATGCAATGGGTTTCTGATCTCCTTCTGGCAGCTTTTGTGTGAGCACTGCCTACTATTGCTGATGCTAGTTGTCCAAAAAAAATGGTTCTTTTATTAAATGTGTTTTATTGTGAGCTTGTCATGGAGTGTACAAACGCCACATTGGGTGATGGAAATACTTTGGGCCCAGCCAGCCCTGCCCTGCTACACCTGTAGCAAATGCACCAATTGGAGAAGGAGTTAAAAGGCAGGGAAGAAGCTCATTTGGCAGATCTGCAACTCCAGAAGAGAAGAAATGAGGGAAGGCAGAATCTTTCCCTAAACAACTGGTCAAATGTCCCTCCCTGAGGGAAGAGAGGACCTGAGGCAGAGACAGCCTGAAAGGGAAACATTCCCTCTCATATGAACTCCAGACTTGGTAATTCACTTTATTGCATTTGGACTACCCCAGCAGGAGAAAGCCCTCAGGCTGAGGTGGCCCAGGAAGGTGAGCCATACTGCAGGAGGAGGCAGTTGCCACTCAAGAAAGAGAGAAACCTTGCTACATGCAGTCACCAGAAGGTGCCTTGTAGTGAGCAGACAATCCTCATGCTGACTTAGCCCAGACAACATCCTTAGGACAATTGGGGGGGAATATAGCAAATGGGTGAGTGAGGGCTCCCTAACTATCAGATCACTGATAGCCTCAAAGGACCTTGGGTTGGAGCCTGGTGAAATGGGTGGGCCCAGGGTCCTCTACCAACAACCCCCATGCATGGCACAGGCCTACAACCTGACTACTAAGAGACGCTCCCCTATCAACCACCCCAAGCAAGGACCATCACATCTGACCATCCTTCAGATCCAGATATTGTACCCATTAAGGATTATGTTAGATGAGCTATAAATTTGTTAAGGATTTCCGAAAATGATTTATTATGCCCAAAAATCTTTTTACAGCAGAAACATCTTGGAGTTCAGGTAAGGCAAGTAATGCCTTCAGTTTGTCTGAATCTGACTGAATTCCATGTTTGCTAATTGTGTCTTATAAGTGTTATCTGCTCCATTCCAAATTCACATTTCTTATTCAGGGTGAGGCTGGCTTCTTGGAAGCACTACGTGTAGTCGCACATTATGTTCATTTTTGTCTCTGCTTATAATAGCACATAATCTGCGTAGAAAAAGATTCCAGGCAAACTTAACGCAATCTGAGAGATTCTCTTTGGAAATGTTCTGATGCTGAACATATGCTGAATGGAAGATATTGTTTCAATCTTCCAAGTGGGGTGGTGAATGTAATTAATGGTATCAATTCTTTAATATAGGATTTGCCAGAAGCCTGCTGTAGTATCTAACTTTGAGAAGACCTTGGTTTCTGATAACTGTGCTAATGTCTTGTCACCTGTGGGAAACATATTTTTCTCTGCATGTGCTTTAAGTTGTGTAATGTCCACACAAGCCTGAGTTTTGCTATTTGGCTTCAGTACTACAATGGTCCCTAAATATCATTCAGTGGGATCGTCTATCTGCGAAATAACCCTGATATCTTCTATTCTATTTAGTTCCTCTCTTGTCTATGCCTAGTAAGTATATAGGGATATGGCATGAGGCTGAGAGTCACTGATAGAACCTGTTTTATTTTGTGTTCCCCTGTAGCTTTCCCCTTATCCTGTGAAGTTGTACATCTCGTTAGTTTGCATTTTGCCATTAACGTATTCCAGTTTCTCCACTAGGTGTAGTCCTTGTATCGCTGGCAACGTTGAAGGGTCTTATCAGTTATTGTATTATATATTATTATTTGTTGAAGAACTTTGTCCTTTCTCCACTTTCCCAAGGAACTGGGCACAAACATATTGTTACTTATCCTCACGTAGAATCTTATTTGAGCTTCACAGATTTCTATGCTGGGATCGATTATAATCTGTTTTCAGAATTGTAGTGACTGCTGCCACAGTATCAATTTCATATTTAAGCTTTCAATCGTTTAGACTCATACTTGTGTACCAGTGTGTTGTCAGTCCTATTGAGGATATAGTCCCTAGAAGTATGGACACATTGTTATCCTATAACACTCCCTCTTGGATTGTTTCCACTACTCTTGGTGAACCTACATGCTATAGCAAAATGTCCCATTCTGTGGATCTTCTATATTCTGCCTTTTGCTGGACATTCTTACTAGTTGTGGCTTTGTGTGTCTTGCCACATCGTCCAGAGCTTTTCCAAGTTTGTCTCTCTGACAGTTCTCAGGATACTGAGGGCTAGGAAATCACCCAGTTTGGCTATTTGAACTCTGAAGGAACAGAGACTGTAAACTGAAGCCTGAGATCCCCTCAGGCTGCCTCCTGCATCTGCCCTGAAATACGCTTTGAACTGGCAGATCTCTACAACTCTGTCACTCTGAGGATTTAGATGGTAACTTATTTGGTGTATATGTTTGCTTGCTTTAACCTGTAAATAACCCTCTTATTTTTTTCCTAGTTAATAAACCTTTAGATAGTTTATTACAGGATTGGCTACAGGCATTGTCTGTCTTTGATGTTGTGGTAATCTAGCCTCCCAGTCCCAGACCTGGACTTAGCGTCCACAATCTGGTCCTGTCCCAAACCTGGACTTTTGCGTCCAAAATCTGGGGGCTTACCTGAAACTCCCCCAAGCTCACTACCAGCTTGGATATTCTCGCTGCCACCAGATCAGGAATTGATGGGGCCTGATCCCCCCTTTCCTCTCTCTGGTGTCCCCAACCCTCCCTTGGTGGGACACCCAGATTCCAAATCCCTTGGATGCTAAAAGCAGGGGAGAAAACCCCTTCCCCCCTCCTTCCCAGGCTTGCCTCTTGGTCTAGCCTGCGAGTATCAAGAAACCGGTTTCTCTGCTTCCCAAGAGATAAGCGTTCTCTACCCTCAGGACAATTGAGATGCAAAATACCAACAGCTTGGCTTTGCCTTTCCCCGTGCCTGCCTTCCCGTGAGGGAGACAGATACCTGATACAGAGGTGATTCTTTTTCTCTTTCCCCGTAGCCTGCTCTTTCCCTGAAAGCAATAGGAAAATAGCCCACAGCCTGGCTTTTCCCTTCCCTTTGCCTCCCTAGGAAAAGAAACTTCCACACGTTTTAAAAGGAAAGTTTGTTTAAAAAAAAAAAGAAAGAAAATATAAAACAATAATCTTGCATTAAGAAACTCAATACAGGCTCTTGCTTATAAGAAAATATGAAGAAACAGTCTGATTTAAAAGATAGCCCAATTAAACCAGTCCAACCAATCCACATACATGTAAATACAACCCAAAGCTCCTCATAGCCGAATTGCTTGGGGGTTCCTTTGTACTCACAGATGTGTAGGAGACACTTGGAGATAAGATGCAGTTAGGAGGAAGCTTGTTAACTCACAGCCGAGAAAACAACAAAAGACACAGCCATCCACATCTATTCGTACAACCCAAAGCTCCTCATAGCCGAATTGCTTTGGGGGTTCCTTTGTACTCACAGACTTTTGGTATAATATTTGAAATAAGAAGGAGTTAGGAGGAAACCTTGTTTACTCACAGCCGAGAAAGCAAAAAAGACCCCGAGTATCCAAATTCCCGCCCCTGACTTTAAACAATCCAGTTCTCTGATTGGTCCTCTGGTCAGGTGTTTGGTTACCCTTTCCAGGTAAAAGAAACTTAACCCTTACCTTACCTATCTATTTATGACAGATGTAGAATTTAGGTATTCATTGATTTGGGGTAAGTGACTGGTCTCTTGGGACTGGAAGCAACCTAAATATGGTCCAATTTGTATGGGTGGCAAGACAGACTGCAGAATCTAAGCAGATTGTCCATGACTCCATGGTAAGACTGTTATAGTGGTCCAGGAGTTTACATTTGTTACTACTTTGGTGAAATCCAGTTATAGAATACACCACCAGTTTGGGGTGTCTGCCCTAAGGAAGGCATTTACAGTTCTGAGCCACTTTAGACATTCCTAACTCTAACACTGGCTACTCACAGATAGGACAGATCCTCTGTCCTAAAGATGCAGTGTACCCCACTTTACAGGTTTTACCTTAAATCATGGTTCCTATGAAACACACAGCACTTCTGAGCATTTATAATAAAACAAAAGGTTTATTTAAGAAAGAATGCAGAGTTAACTGGAAACAAGAGAAGAATGATGGAAACAAGTGGTTACAATACAATACAAAAGTCATAAAACTTGAATCTGGGTAACTATCTTAGTATAGTAGGTTTTCCCCTAAATTTCGGTCTGTTGCAGTGCTTGCTGGCTTCAGAAGAACCAGGATCCAATTTTTAATGAGAACATCCCTGCTCCCCAAGATGTCTCCTCAGTAAAAGGATTAAGAGGACCTCTTCCCCTTCTGTGTTATACTGAAACAGTCTTTAGTTTCTGTTCAGAGACAGGGTGAATCCCTGTCTAGTCATAATGGTCACTTTTTTATTTTTGAATTATTTTGATTGTTTTCAGTTGCCCTTACTGAAAGTCTTGGTATTGAGCAAGGCTAAACAATTGAGCATTTCATCACCTGCTAAGCAGTGAGGGGTGACAACTCTACCCTGCCTGAATGGGCCATCACTGAGATATACTATCACACTATCCCATGACTAATTTTTACTTCAAGTTCATAAAGCATGCTTTCAATGTAGTTACCTTATTCCTTAATCATTATCCATACATATATCTCACAATGATGATGAATCTTGGTATGTTGCAAGCTTTCTGAAGATACCTTACAAGCTACTCTTTATGGATAAATATCCTGTAAGAAAAGTGTTTCATGTAGTGAATTTGTCAGGTCTGATTTGCAAAGAAGTGGGGATCATTTGCCAAGGAACTTCTGTCTCACACCCTCCTATTAAGGTTGTTTGGTCTCCCACTGGCTAGTTGTGCATTGTTCTGAGGTTGTAAATTTGGTTTGACCACTCCTTTCACATTTGTTTTTTTTTTTTCTGTGCTGTCCAATGCAGTCTCTTCTATGCTGCTAGCATGTTAGTCACATAGCAGTTTCTTTGCGGTTTCTTGCACTCTGACATTTGCTAGTGTGAGAATGGGATCTTAACTGAAGCTATGTTGAAAAATTGGGATCTCTTATGCCAACAGCTCTCCTGTATATTAATAGTTCTCCTTTTAATGCTTTATATTGGCAATGTTCAGCAAGACCCTGAACTTCAGAAATACATCTCTGCTGTTTCCCTATGTTCTTGGCACCTTCTATTAAATTTGGCTGGTCTGTATAAAATTGTTTGCCTATGAAATGGGCCTCAAAACCCACTTTCACTCTGGTCTGTTCTTTCTTTTCTCCTCAGTCAGGGCATGGGCACACAGGATAGCAGCAGCAGCAGCAGCATCCATGGCAAATATCAGGGCATTTACCTGGTATGCTTGTGCTTGTTCCTGCTGAACTAGAAGCCATTTGAGATCATTCTAATCTATAGATTCAGCAAGGCCAGCTACCTGAGTTGCCAAAATCAGACTTCTCTAGCAGAGCCATTTGCACTATGGGCACCATAGCTGCACTGAGACAGGACTCTGCCTTCTTTCTGCTGCAGTTTTAACAGGTCTCCTCCCTGATTTTCCATTGTCCTGGTTCACTCACAATGCTGGGAGGGGGTGTCTTTTCTTTCTCTCGTTCCTTCTTTAGAGAGAGGGATTAACTCACCTCTGACCTGATATAGTATGAGGAAGGAGTGGCAGAAGCTCCCTAAAAGAGGGGGCCACCAGCACCTGAACCATGGCCCCGCTCCCCATTTCCTCGAGCCCTTGCCCTCGTGTGGCTCATTCCCCAGAGACCCTGCCCCCGCATCGCTTCTTCCCCTTATGGCAGGTAAAAAGTGAGAGGGCATAGGTGCTCCCATTTTTAAAAGTGATGGTGCCATGCTCTCTGGCTCCCCCATTCCGGCACCTCTGGTTTGAGGACAAACACAATGAGTGATGCATCTTGCAGCAACTAGAAAACTCCCTGACCAGGCAGTTCCTATGTTTATTAAACTGTCTGCTGCAATACATCCTAGTGGTCTCTGGTAACTGTGGAAGAGATGGAATAGTATAACCGCTCCACAATGTCCAGTTAGATTGCTCTTTAAAATTTGTCCTGCATTTTCTTGTGGTGATATAGTAGCTATCTAGATATTGGAAGGACCCTGGGGCTGGGTTTTGGGGTCACTGAAAAAGTATAGATGAGAAAACACCTTCCTTTTTGTGCTGGATTGTGGGAGCATCAGGGAGGAAAGAGTTAAAAAGGTAGGAGGTCAAGGCAGCTGGAAACAATCAGGCAATCAGAGCCAGCTGCTAGAGAGAGGAAAAGGAAGTGGGGGTGGGGCTGGTGGAGAAGATGCTGATTATAGCCTTGATCCCAGGAAAAGAGGGCTGTGGGTCAGGAAACATGAAATAAGATGATTTCTGTTTACTTTGGGACTGTATTTTGAATGAGCTTTTCACCCTCCAAAGGGAGTGCTGTATTTTGAACTGCCTTTGTACTGTAGGCTATGCTCTCACTGCAGAGTTAACTCTAATGATCTACCCTGGAGTTAGCCAGTGCTCAAGCAAGAGCAGCCACACGGCAAACAAGTGTTGCTGTGCAGTTCAAGTGTTAGTATTAGCAGCTGGAAGTGATTGGATTAGCAACTGACAGGTTGTGCCAACTCAGGTTGAAGTTATACCCCCTGACTGGCCAGCGAGCTTGAATTAAAAGTACCACCACAGTGGAATTAAAGATTTTTGTGTCGAGCTGGAACTCTAGTTAGGGGCAACACTCACACTGTGCAGTGAAGGCAAGCCCTTAGACAGGAAGAGCTTTAATTTGGATTAAGCTTGTACCTGGAGAAGGGCTGACATGAGGCCATCCTGTGACAGTTTACAAACAACCTATGTTTCAATCTTGTTTTCAAACAATGCTAGTGAGAACCATAAAAGTAGCAACATAAATACATTCTATATGCATTTGGCCTTAATCTGCTCATAGACTAGTAGAAATCTGGAGTATCCAGAGTAATGTCAATGGATTTATACTAGTATAAGGGAAATCAGAATTGGGCTCACTTATTTTTACTAGTAAACTCTTGTAAAAAAGTAAGGAGAGGGAAGAAAGGAGTAGGGAAGAGAAATGCTTTGGGGAATTATAACATTTATTCAAACTGTGGAAGCAACTTACTTGCTGTTGATCTTTTGCTTATTGGGCCAAATTCTCAGCTGATTTAAATGGTCATAGCTGCATTTTCAATGTTGCAGTCAGCGCTGTGGGTAAATTTTAAGGGTAGACAACTTAATAAGTCTCTGTGTTTTTGTTCTGAAAAGTTTTGAAAGCTGTTGTCTTTTAGTGATGAGACAGGTTCTGCTATAACATATTTTTCCATTACGGAAGGCTCTATCTTCTCTGCATGATAAATACAATCAAGAGGGAAAACCCTACTGTGTCTATACAAGTGCTACCTCACCATTTTACAGGTAACTTCTGCTTGAGAAGACAAGATTAGGCAGTTAGCTCCAACACATGGTACAGCTCATCCTAAATAGTTTTGGGGGTGTTAATTATTGTAACACTGATCCAGATTTTCCTCTAGTTATCTCAGTGAAATCAGCCTTCACATACTTACTACAGTAGTCACTAATGCAAATGTATCTGGTAATCACTTTTATGCATGTGATCAAAGTTGATCACAATGAAACAAATTTCCACTCCAAGAGCAAAAATCAGGTTGTGTAAATGGTAGAAAGAAATAGCATTTTCCTTGTTCTCCTCTCTCTCTGGAGTCTGTGTTCCCTTGAGGACTTAGTCCACAGCGTCACTCCTTAATATCTATTTATCTTTTGTCCTCGCTCCTTGATGTCCATGGGGAAATACATTTATAATAGAAGGAATTACAAAAAAGTCAAAATAATGATGAATGGAATTAATTTTTAATTGTCCTGAAATGCCTGGATTACATTGATGCCTGGATTACTACCAAGGAGACTGTAAACATGAGTTTTGCCTGCTGCAGATGAACTTATGATAGGCAAGGAAATGTGGTCTTGTGGGTGGGACCATAAGTATGAGGAGAGCCAGATGTCTGGAAAAACTAATCCCTTGGCAACCAAGGGTTCCCTCCTCTTTAATTTCTCGATATGAAGTGGGGATGATCAAATTCAGTTATTATCAGTCACTCAACCAAGGCTATTGCTGCTGCCGTATGCAGGAATTAGACTTTTCAAGACATTCTCAGAGTAGTAGTGGGGGATCTAGTTCAAGTGAAATAAGAACTGACATTGATTTTTTTTGCCTTGAATTAAAATCTAATCTGAAACAAAGCTTTCACTAAGATTAAAAATGGTGGATAATTTTTCGCCTGTAGCACATTTCACTCTAGAGTCCCTGTGCATTTTCTGAAGCAGAAATGCCTAAATTTTCTGGTGGCTAGACTTTTCACAGCACTTTTAAAATCAAAACTAGAAGCACTTAATGCTAGAAATCTGGCATTTCCAGCTCAATTGCGGACTCAAAGGGCCTCCCACTCCTTTGAGGGTCACTGATCACAAATTCTCTGTTTTCAGGAATTACAAAAAGAGGGATAGCTGTATGGTAAATTAAGAGATACTTTAAAAAATATTCACATATCTTGCAGGTATGGTTTTTCCCTTGGGCTGCCTTTGCAGAAAAATGTAACTGTCACAATCACACTTGTAATTCCAATCAACACAATCTTGCTACACCTACTGTAGCCATGATTAGGTGGCATATTACAATTCTGATCTTCAGTGGTACTGAATGATATTCAAGGAGAAAAATGTTTTGCTCTATTGCACCATGAAACTGTGTACAAGATCCAGAGGAATACTGGGAACATGCATGCATGTGTGTAAAAGTTGAAAATAGAACCCTGTATTAGTGGAGGAGTTATAGTACTATAAATGACAAGGGAATGTGTACCTCACATAATGGAATTTTTGTAGCTGCCTCCTACTGCTGAGCATAAAACCATGATAATCAGTAATGAGAAAGGGTCTGAGGCTACAGCATGAAGCCAAACACAAAATGGTGAACTTTGCATTTAAATTCTGAGCATTGCTAGTTAACAAACCCTCCTTTTGTTTATAAGAATACACTGGGAGCAGTCATGGGTGATTTTTTTCTTTATAACTGTTAAATTTTTAATATTTTTCCAAATTCTTACTGTTAAGTAAAGAAAAGAGGGTCTGTCTTCTTTTGCGTGGTATGAAGATGGATAGGGCTTTGAGCCAGAAAGCCAGAATAAGATGCTATTATATTTAGCGATGTTCAACCCTTGATGTAATGGAAAAAAATAAATGGATAAGACCATTGCACAGAAAATATTAAATGTCATTGGGTATGAATCCACCTTGCTTTAAAGAATTAGACAAAATAGAATTGATTTTACCAGTTTTGGCATACAAGTCTGTGGTGGGGTATACAGACCCCATAGTGGACAGGAAAAAATGTTAATGAGCTCCTGCGGGTTCAGTCAGTCTTACCCCACTACACCTGCAATTGATACAAGGTTTGGAAGTGAGGCTAACAGGGAAGAGCCCAGCTCAGCAGGGAGCTTGCTGGGAGGGAGAGCAGATCTGTCTCTCTCCAGTCTAGACATTTTGTGGGTGTTTGGGTTAAACTGCTTAGCTGACTGATTAATTATAGGTGTAAAGCAGGAGTCTCTTCATGCTGTATACTCAAGGCCAAATGAGCTCTTTTTTTCATAGAGACATCCTTGAAAGAGCTAAGGACCTCTGAGAATTATGAATTACAACCATCAGAGGTGTATCCTCAATGAGGTTTGGATTGTTTGCCTACCCTGCAGAACAGGCAACGGGCACAATGCTCTTAACTTCAAAGATCTTTTGAGGTCTTGAAAACAATCTCTTAGATCTCAGGACATCTTTGTCATGGAGAGGCCCTGTCCTCTATGGAAAGACTTCTATTTTAGAAGCTATACTTCCATGTGTGCTTCTCGCTAGTTAGTGCTCTCCACTCCCTGGGTAGGCAGGTAACATTTAATACACAGAGAGAGAACAAGTACATGTTGCTGTTAAAGCCGATGCTGGAAAATCCCCATAGATTTAAAGAGGATACATGTCATCGTATGCAGTTACCCCATGACTTTTCTCCCTGCTCTCTTCCACCAGGAATTATGGCATCCCAAACACAAAATAGGGGCTTCTACTGATTCTGTGGGGAAAGAAAGACACCCTTATGGCTACAGCTAGTTGGGAATCTTTTAACTGCATGATTTTTTTGGTTGGAAAATGCCAATTTATTGAAACCCAAACTGTTTGCAGGAAAGGGCCCATTTCAATGAATTTCTTGCTTTGAATATATTTTGGAAAAAGTTTTTTGAAATTGTCTAAACAACCCACTTCTACATTTTCTAAGTGAAAATTTCATTTTTGATTGAAATTACATTTTGTTTGAAAAATAAACTAATTATACTTTAAAAATCAAAAAAGTAAACATTGAAATGATATCAAGAGTATTTTCACTCACCTGAACTAACATTTTGGGGGCAGGTAGGTTTTTTGTTTTTTGTTTTTGTTTTTTGTTTTGTTTTTGAGATTTCAATGTTTTGTCCCAAAACTGAATGGGAACACTTTTTGCTTTTCTCAAATTTTCCCAGGTTGGAAACCATTTCCTGCCTAGCTATATTCTTGGTCTCAGGCTCAGAAAGAGCAGCACTTTCTTATTGATCCTGGGAAAGAGCATCCACTGAATTTCCCGTCCCATATCTGTGCATCAGGCTGGCATTCTTACACCAACACATGAGACCAGAAGTGCAACTGAATATCAACAAAACAGTATGACTAAGGTGTTGCCAAATCCCATAAATAAACAAACTGAAAGATATATAGTTTTGCTTTAATCTATAACCATGTTTGGCATAATCTGTAACAATGCTAGTTTAAAAAAAAATCTCAGCCAGAACTGGGATTTTGAAGTCGCAGTGTCGTTTAAAGTCAACATTTAACTTTGATCACAGTCCATTGATTAGTAGCAAAGAAAGAGAAATGGATTCTGTTAGCATGTCTGTAGCAAACTGCGATTGACTCAGGTCATACCGGGTCTTGTGGTGAATTGCTCTTTAACTGAACGGAACGAGTATAATTTTCTTTAATGGAAAGGATGTTTTGACTGGAGAATTTTGGATAGTCTCTGTGTTAGGAGTACACTAAATGTCAGAGACAAAGCACTGGTAATGATTGTTTAGCAGTATCCATTGAGGGGAATGAACTATACCAGTGTTGGGGAATACATCTCTTCATTTCAAATATTGTTTGTACTCTAGGTTAGTATATTTACATGAGACTAAGGTCTTGATTCAACAAAGCATTTAAACACCTGATTAAAAACCTATTGAATGAAATCTGCGCCTTGTTGAAATTAGTGGCAAAACTTCAATGGGGCCAGGCTTTCACTCATTGGCTTCAGTAGGATTTAAATCCTTACTTATTCCAGGCTTAAATCACCATATGAGTACTGAATGCTGCAAGGATGTTTAGAGAAACTCTATGTCAAACTACAAAGCAAAGTATTTCCTTAATAAGTGTATTACATTAAAGTGCTGATACCTCAGTCTCTATTTCTAACCAATTCTCTGTGTGTGCACCTTTGCCTGAAATAAGTGAACAGGTAGAGTAAATATTTCAAGACCAAGGAAAGTGAATGTCACAGGTGGCCTCTCTAAATTAAGCAGGTCCAGATCCCCTATACCAGAACAAGTGTTCCCACTTGGCTGATCAAGAGTGCAGGGCAGCACTTGGAGCTATAAATGATCAGGGAGAGGTTGAGGGGGAGGGGATTCTGTGTGAGAGAGACCTGGGAGTTAGGAGATTGGAGGAAATCTCTGAGAGGAAAGCTTTTTGCTCTCTGCAGCTCCTCCCTGGAAAGAGGGAGATATTATCAGGAAGCCAGTGGAGGGGCTGATTTTGAGAGCCACAGCCAGCACTGGGAAGCTGAAAAGGGCTGAAAGCTAGGAGCCAAGGAAGGGGCTGGCTTGCTGACCTTCCTGAGCCTTCAAGCCATCCCTGGAGGGGGATGAAGGCTGAGAACAGCAGAAGGAGATGCCAGCTGGCTCTTGTAGCTGGAGAGCTAAAGCCAGAGGACCAGAGAAGGTTGGGAGTAAAGTGTAGTGAGGGATACTGAAGCCAAACCAAAGAGTTGAGACAGAGTGAGGGACACTGGGGTTCTACTTAAAGTGCTGTCTATGCTATGATTATGGGACTTGGGTTACGGCTTATGTGTATGGGGCTTTCTTTTCTAAGAAATTAACCCTCTGCCCCTACTAAGGGCTTTTTGTATTCAGAAAAACTATTTCACCAGTTGGAAGGTAGGGAGAGCTGTGCTCATGTGACATTGTTGTTCAGGTCCAAATATATAGTCAGGGTCAAGCAACAAACGTAGGGAAATGAGAACCTGGTGTTCCAAGCATTAAAATAAATAAAAATCTAGGAAACACAACAAAACAAAACCTTTTTTTCCTCACTAATACTTTTTCATAATACAATGCAATTCCTTATGGCAACTTCAAGGAGAGGGGAGAACAAACTATTCACTAGAAAAAATGCATGACAATCACAATTCCATTAATGTTCGAACAAAAGAAATGTCCTATAACTTGCATAAACTTGTTCTTAGAATAGATAAAAATAAACAGAACTGATGAAAATCCTAAGCATATTATTTCTTCTATCTGAAAACCAGCTCACATTTCGTTAAGGTATATATCTATTATATGCTCTGCAGTAAACAGATTTAAAGCAAATAGTGCATAGTTTATATAGTGGGAATTTGACAATTCAGATAACATACAACAAAATTAATTGTATGAATAAATTGCTATTCACAGATTTATCTAAAAGAAATTTTGGCCTCACTTTTGCATAAGGTTTCACCGGACCTTTTCTGTTCACATGTACAATTAAAGTATAAGTGTCAGCAGAGTTTTTAACAAGGCACAGACAGTAAAGAGTATGCCAAATTCCTTTTATAGTGTGTCTTTACTCAAGATGCAAGATCCTTATATCTACGAGACACAAGGTGATGAAATCCTTTACTTTCCAGCTACTTTTTCTTTGAGTTTTAAGATATTAAGTCCAGAAAACAAAATCAAATTTCTATCCTTTTTTTTTTCATTACTGTGGGCCTGATCTGGCAAGCTTCACCTGAGTATGTGCTCACAATCAATAGGAATGCTAGTGTTAGTAAAGATTTTTAGGGGTCTCAAATCCTGTCTCTCCAGAACTCACCTTCCTTTGGCATGTTGACTGATCAGGGGAACTAGCCAGCAGGTTTGGAGACCTGAACTTGAGGGGTAAGAAGTATAGATTTTTAATTTGTCCAGAGTTCTGGTTTTATAAAGGATTCAGAGAACTTTCAAGAATTTACTTTCAAAACTGTGGGCCATACTCTATGGTGGTTGAGGTTAATAGAGGAAAAGTTATGGCCCTATAAATTAAAGGACAAGGCCAAATCCTGTAACCTCTTCTCTCACTTGAGCAGTGCCACTGATTCTGTTGAGCTCATGATTGTTCAAGATACCATTTTCTTTGCCTACTCAAACACAGTATCTACAAAGACATACACAGTGCGGCTAATCAAAGCTGCCTCCAACTGGAAACTGTTAAGTGTTTCTTCCAGTAAAGATTTGCTATTACATTTCAGATTAAATCATTCAGTTTTGGAGAGAGCTATGGGCTATTCTGCATGGATTTATAGCTGAGCTTCTCTGCTTCAGTTTGAGCCAGTGATGCTCAATGACATTTTGGAAGTGCTGAAGATGCACTAGCCCACTATCTATTCAGCAGACCTGTGTACCTCTTGACTGATAAAGGCTAGTAGTCAAATAACAGTTCCATTGTTTGTGCCACTGTGCTTTGGTGTAGGATGTCAGGTATTCTCAACAAAACATTAATGTGGGTAATCTCTTTAATTCTAGATTCATTATGGAAGCCCTGTGTGGGAGGAGACTATTGAGAAGTTGTTGGCCAGTCATCTATGGCAATATTTGTGTTCTGCAGATTTCTTGATCCTGATCAGTCTGCTTTGAAAGCTGGGGTGGGACTAAAAGTGCCTTTGTGACAATGATGGTCTTCTCTTGGCTGTGGAAGAGGATTACGCAGATTGTTAGATTGGTTAATTGCTTCTTATGCAGTTTACTATGAAGCAGTCTAGACGGCAGAAGTGGATGGCCATGCCTTGAAGTAGCTTCACTACTTCTTATACAGAAAGAGCCAGAGGATGGATTTAGTTTAGTGTTCGTACACTGTACAAGAGCAATCTAGAGGTGAATCAAAGGATTCTGTTCTGTTTCCTCTTTTCTTCAATGTGTACATAAGGTGCAAAGAGGGCTAGTAAAGGTACATGAGATACAGTATGCAGACCTGAGGTACTTGGGTAAAATTTTACCCAAGTTCCATTTTCAGAAGAGACTTGGGGCTGGATTTCAGTGGGAGTTAGGCGCTTCAATACCTTTTTGAAATCTGACCCTTAGACAACTACTTCTCACTGAACGTAAATGAAATGTCAGTCCCTATGTGCCTAAGTCACTTTTGAGAATGGGACTTAAGCTCCTAAATTTTTTTCTCTCTCTTTTTTTTTTTGAACGTTTTACCCCAAAATTAGGAGTTGATCTTCAATACAACTGATCCTTCTAATACAATGGAATAGGTGGCCCACCATTGACTAGAAAATAGGATTTAGATGAGGGGCTGTGGGCAGAAACTCAATCCAGAAAATCTCTGAAATAATTTTAGCAGTTTGAGAGAAGCTACTGGAAAAACTGGCTAGAGTTTCACTATGTCTGTTAATTTTTAAAGATAGGCAGTCATTATTTGTAAATCAAGTTGTCAACTATGGGTTTTGTTAGACTCTAGTCTTCCTTTGTTTTAAATGAAGACCTTGCTAGGATTATCCATGCCTTTTGTCACCTTGAAATTAGACCACTGTACAGCACTCTATTTTGGAGCAACATTTTGAGAGATTTGAAAGCAAAAGTTAGTGCACAATGTGGCAGTCTGTGTGTTGTGTCACTTTCACTGGAAGTGCACAGCACCCCATCTCTGATCTGTACTGGTTGTGATTTGTTATTTTTTTCACATTATAGTCCTAAGGATTGGGTCTGAGTTACCTGAGAGCCCACTTCTTTTCTTGTTGCATACTATGCCGTTTGCAGTCATTGGAGGTGTTTACTCTGAAACTAATTTCATAAAAAAGAGAGGAAGCTGTCAACAGGGCATTCCTCCATGAAGATTCCTTCACTTGAGAATCTGTTTCCCGTTGTGGTCTGCGAGAGCCCAGACTTGTTAACATTCTGGAGTTCTGCCAGCTTTATCCAGTTATGGGGGTGTTTCGATCCTGGGGTTTTGTTTGTGTCCTTATCTTCTAACAGCAATGTTTAACCACATAGGTATGTTCCTGACTCACTTATCTCCAAGCCAAGTATGCTGTTGGCACCTCCATCCGAAACAGATTGTAAATCTTTAAAAAAACAAAACAAAACAAAAAAAAACAATATCTTGTAGGGATTCCATTGGGATTTTTTTTTTCAAATTTATTTCTACAGAATTCTCTATGGAGTTTCTAGATAATATGTTCTTTAAAGCTTGACAATGAAAAACTTGGTTAAGATTATTCTCCTGTTTTTAATCTTTCTGTAGTGTCAGCAAATTAGTCTAATCAGCTTTATTAATCTACATCATACTTTAGTAAAGCTCTGTCAGGTCATCTGTTCCAAGGAGAATCCCATCTTACTTCTCTAATCAATAATACATCTGATGTTGTGGTGACCAGTACAGCATATAAACTGAAAGTGTCCAACTAAAATTTGGAGTTTCACCAAGGTTTTTTGAATAATACCTTTTTATTCATCTTTTGTATCTGCAGCCTTTTCCTTATTTTTTTCCACATAATTTGTCTAAAACTTTCAAGGAGTTTTCCACAATAATACCTTGTCCATTATGCTGTCTGCAAAAAATAGAATTTAAATAATATATTAAATAAGAATCTTTTAGAAAACTAAGATTTCAGTTTTCTTTCTATGGGAATTTCTGTAGATTACAAAGTTTTTTAGTAGTTCTGCCCAACAACATTTTAAAACCTGTAGCTTGATCCTTTAATAAATACTTCAACAACTTTCAGGGTTTGTATTTAGATATATACATTCAAAAGAAGCTTCTTTCTCTCTAGGCTTTTACCAGAACATCACACTTTCACATAACTATGCATCATGTAATCTTCATAGCCCCTGCATGCCCATTATCTCAACCCTGATCTGGATTTTTGAGATGTGAGGTAATTCAGTTTCTAGGCCAGCAGAGAGCAAATTATTATGAGAGTGGCTCCAGAGGATGCATTCTCTCCTCCTGCCTGAAATATGTCAGGAATTTGGGTAATTTGACAGTATAATCATTTGATGATCATAGTATGTAGGGAACTGAATATTACTGGAAAGTAAGCTCAAAACGCCAAACTAACTTCATTTATGCCGGATTTGATTGATTTGTTACCCTCATACAGCAGGATGTTGAAAGTATCCTAGGATCTGTTTTTAAACAGAATGTTTCTCTTGCTTATCCTATATTCTATTTATACATATTCAGACATACTAGATTGCATTTTTCATATATCCTTCTGTTCTTCAGAAATACAATGTAGAATGGTTATCTTAGACTCACAGACTCATAGGTCAGAAGGGACCAATATGATCATCTAGTCTGACCTCCTGCACAAAGCAGGCCACAGAACCCTACCCATCCACTTCTATAAAAACCCCTAACCTATGTCCGAGTTATTGAAGTCTTCAAATTGTGGTTTGAAGACCTCAAGCAGAGAATCCACCAGCAAGTGACCCATGCCCCACGCTGCAGGGGAAGGCGAAAAACCTCCAGAGCCTCTGCCAATCTGCCCTGGAGGAAAATTCCTTCCTGACCCCAAATATGGCGATCAGCTAAGCCCTGAGCATGTGGGCAAGGCTCCCCAGCCAGCAGTCAGGAAAGAATTCTCTGCAGTAACTCTGATCCCATCCCATCCAACATCCCATCGCAGACCATTGAGCAGACCTATCTGCTGATAATCCAAGAACAATTGCCAAAATTAAACTATCCTATCATATCATCCCTTCCATAAACTTATCAAGCTTAGTCTTAAAGCCAGATATGTCTTTTGCCCCTACTACTCCCCTTGTACAAATATTTAGTGGTGCATCTCCAGTCAGAAATGAAATTCTCTTCCAGTGAAATATTAACTAGAAAGAGTTGCCACTAAGTAATAAGTAGTAATTGCAAAAAAAATTTTCAAGTTTCTTTTTTTAATTGTAGATAGACAAGAAGTTTGGAACAGGCCAAAAGAGCCAGGTTAAAAGTAGATGGAAGAACACAGAGTGCAAGGGAACCTGGCGCTGCACTGAGTGCTCCTCCACACCTGCCAAGTTACTCTGCATAGCAGAGGGCCACATATAGCTAAGTGCTTCATTGGCATGTTGAGGATCACATGTTTCTTTAGCCACACCTGCAGCCTGCCCTCATATATCTTAAGCACCTGAAAGTAAGAGAGCAGGCACACAATGGGCTTCAGGCTTCCACTCTGTGCAGAGATCTGTATTGAATCCTTGATTTTACTTTTGTACAGATGTAGCTTCCACTCACAGCTGATCTTCCTGCTGCCTGTACCATTCAGGGCCTTTCAAGATCAAGATCTTTATATAATTCACATCAATTTGTTTTAATAACCCCAAATTATAATGGGGAAATATGCCCTATTCCACACACAAGTATAG
The DNA here is from genome assembly GCF_003597395.2 of Chelonoidis abingdonii. Classification (NCBI taxonomy): domain Eukaryota; kingdom Metazoa; phylum Chordata; order Testudines; family Testudinidae; genus Chelonoidis; species Chelonoidis abingdonii. The sequence goes on along the minus strand of NC_133778.1, from coordinate 29,241,467 downwards.
CGCTGTGTTCTGTTACATGTATAAATAACTACATATACCCTTTCTACTTCCATATTTCATATGACTTTTTAAAAAACCAACATGATTTTAAAATAATTTATAGGCCAAGCACAGTCTTGCTATGCAAGCTCCAGACACACCGATAGAGGTGCTAGACCCCTCTGAGGTAGAAAGGCTATAGCTGTGCACTTCTGTATGTATTTTCCCAGAGTGGGGTTGATTCCTCTTGACACATTTTTGTCTTCAAGGCAAACGCTATGTCAATACCATATTTGTGGTTTTAGCATTTAGTCATAAGTTAAACATCACAATTTTTCTTTCTTGGACCTATATCAAGCTATACATTTAGCCTGAAGAACAAAAGTAGAAAAATACATCTATGTAATTTTAGCATTGCTGTAGATTGAAGAAGATTTTCTATGGTGAATGTTTGGTATGCAATTTTCTACTGATCATGACTTCATCTACCAATGTCCTACTGTTGCCCACAGATTATGGTGATCATCCAGTAGCTCAAATGGCTGAGGGCCAGATTTTTTTAGGAGAAAGTTCTGAGTTCTGTTGTTCATGCTCACTGGTGTGTTTGATCAATAATGAGGTGTCTTTTTACTATATACGTGTGTCTTTAGGTTTCTTATAGTTTCAAAAGATGTTTTGGACATGATCATGCAAACACTTACACTTGTCCTTAACTTCAAACATGTTAGTTTTCCTGCTCAATTCAGTGGAGCTTTTCACGTGCTTTGAAGTAAAGCATGAGGATACTGTAGAGATAGTAGGCTGGAAGATTGAATATTCATTCTTTGCAAGAATAGTGGACTGATCTTTCATTGAGAGGTCAATGCCATGCATAGGATAAAATGATGTGGTGTTGACATTTCTTGGATAAGTCAATCTCATCGGTGTGGATCTATGATTCTCACAGGTTCCTGATCTGAATTAACATGTGGGGATGGGCGATTTAAAGATGACACAAAGAATGTGACAGGAAAACTTAGAGAGAAGCAGCATCAGTAACAGGTGCTAACCTGTGTTGTTCAATAAGAATTGATCAGAATTTTTGATAAATATCTTTTGGATTAGAAATAACATCATTTTCTGTAAACTTGCACAATTTCTCTCTTCCCCACCCTCATTTCTAAGCAAAGCTATTAATACTGATAATGTGATTTTTGGTTTTGTTTTAGGGTTTTGAAAAGAAAAACCCAAATCTCTCTCTAACTTAAATAAAATGATTCCCAGTATACAACATAGTCTCTACTGATAGACTTGCACCATAGAAAAATTTACTTTGATAATATTTCACCGGAGAGAAGAGACATTTAAAGAGTTTTGGAGACCTGGAAGGTATTGATTGAAGAATTCTTTAGAAATGAAGTTAAATCTTGAAGGCAAGTTGGAAGAAAGTGGGACCCCTCTTGATTAGAGATTGACCATCTAAAAAATTCAGTAAAATAAGGACTGGTGAAATCAGAGGTGAATCATAGATAGGAACATATTTTTTTGAGTTAGTGTCTCAAATTAAGAACATTTCTGACTTTGCCTCTTTTTCACTCAACTCGCTGCCATTCTGTCCCTCTTTAATCCACCATTAGTCATTTCCAAACCTGGTATCTGATAATGTTAAGAATAAAATGTCTTGGTATTTAACTAACAAATACTATTATTAGAAATGATTTCATTGTGCCTCTTTGTCTTAACATTGCTATCTGGCTTTCTCTTTGTAAAACTAACGTTTTAGTTAATGAATCAGGTAACACAGAGGATTAGGGATGCAGCAGTGTGTCGAACCTGTAGGAATTCTTCTTTCATATGTACAGTGGTTCAAATAAAAACATACAATCTAGATATTTTTATTCGAGGCAGGAGGTATAACACAAATAATGAAACTAGTGATTTTTACTTTTTTGTGAATGAAAAAGAATCCATTTTCCAGCCATGCCCTTTTTCAAGTATTTTTGTAATCAAAAAGTATATTTTGCAAGAAAAATATCTCTGAAAACCTCACAACATTTTGCAAAATGGCTTTGGATGATATTTGAAATTACTGCAAACATTGCAGAGAGTTTGCAGTTTTATAATTTTGATAACTGACTTAACTGAAAAAAATGTTTTCAAAACATATCACTATTACATAGAAACACAGTCAGCTTTAAAAAGGGTTAACTACTGTGGTTGATACATGATTCTTTCATACATTGTATGGATTATCAAGGTTATGATTACCATATTATATGCCATCTCCCTTTGCACGGTATTTCAGTCAAAATCTAAATGTTACCTTACTGTAGCTTTAAGCAGATCTGTTGAATGACGTACTTGAAATGGATCAAATTTCCAGGCTGCTCAGTGGTACAAATTTTGAGTGCATTTTATTGCTTTCAAACTCTCTGTTGCCATACTCTGGATTTTTAAGGTTTGCAATGCTCACTGAATTTACCAGTGTTTTACTGAGGTTGCCCATCAGAGTAAGAACCCTTTTTTTTTGTCTGGGGTTAGATTCTTTGGTGCAGCAAACTCTGCTCAGTGTCTCCGAGATGGCAGAGAAGTTGTCATGAAGCCAGTTATGACTCCATGATTCTCTACCGAGAGGAATCCCAACCATTACTTCAGTATAGGCTAAAACAACCTGGGGTGTTCTCTAACATGCTTCAGTGGGCAACCGTCCTCAAGGAAGCATTTGCCAATTTGGGGCAGCTTGCATGCAACATGCTGCAGCTAAACTGCTGTTCTCTGTCCCTTGGTTTGGGGCTGGGTCCTAGCATCTGCTGAGAACTCTTCCATGCTGCAGAATCTTCAGTAGAGGAGATGCATGCAGTTTCTATTCCTTTTGTGTCACCTAAGTGGTACAAAGTGAGTAGAGCAGGGAACGTGTTCCCCATATTTTTAAATGTGACACTTTTTCCATTTCTATATATGGTACAAAGCCCAATTCAGTTTGTGCTTATGTGCATTTTTACATGATGATGTTTCAGACTTGCAAAACATTTCCTGAATATTGCTTGGATAAGTTTGGATTCTGTAACACTTTTGGCCAACACTTGTATATACAGGGAAGATGTTTTTGGAATTCTCCTCAACACTTGTATGGAGCTCTACCAAGATGAATCAGCCACTCAGGAAGTTTAGTCCTAAAACATCATTTTAAAGCCAAAAACATTTTTTTTATTATAACAAAGGAGGGCTCAGTTTTGAACATTTACTCAGATCAAATTCCTACCCAGCCACTAGCCTGACCAGCCCAGTACAGATGTTCTGGAATTGTCAAGCTAATGGTGGGGTAGGAATTTGAGCTGAGTAAAAGTTCAGAATTCAGCCCTAATTTGTCATAATCTTCACTACTTATTTTTAATGTAGCATTGCATTCTAGCCCAAGGAAAGGAAAATCAGTATGTGGAATTACTGCAATTACATTATATGGAACATTGCTTTCAAAACACTCTAAAGATAACTTTCTACCAGCATGTTATTCTGTAATACTGTGGGTATTAGGGCTAGGTAGATAGAGGACCTATGAAATAGGTATGTTTCTGGAATAAGGAGAAGTCCATGCTTTGTATTGCTGATCCTCACTGCAGAGGTAACTGGATCTCAGTGCTAACTGAAGTGATCCCTCTGTATAGCTTACGTATTGTTACACAGTTTACGATGTTACATAAATGTAAGCTCATTAGTATTATCCAGCATTTAGCTCTGTACGTGAGTCTCTTTCAAGCAAAAAAACGAATGCTTTCTCTTTCCCATCCAAACTCTCCATGTATCCCTTCTGCCTTCTTTCCTTTGTGTGTGTGCATATGTGTCTTAGGGCTGGCTTGAAAACAAGAGTGCTCCTTTTGAGGAGAAGACTAGAGTGCCTCTATAGCCACATAGCTGGGGTGAGGGAGAACAAAGTCCAAATCAGGCAGAGCAGCGACTTCAGTCTGGGTTTCCTACATCCCAGGGGAGTGCCCTAACTGCTAGGACATTGCTATGCAGGGTGTCTGTCTGTCTGTCTGTGTCTCTCCCCCACTCATTCTCTCCTGTTGGATCTGTTCCACTTTGTAAATATACAAAGAGATTTTGATCAGAAATTCCATTCTGGAGCTGAGAAACTTTCCCAATAAAAGTTTTGCCAAAGTGGATACGTTTCCATGAAACGTTTTGTTTTAACAAATAGGTGTTTTCTGATTTGAAAACGGTTACATTTAAAAGTGCAGTACCACTTCTAATGTGCATATGTATAACCCCCTCCCAGTTTTTGTAAATGAAACGAGAAAAGGGTATTGAAATAAAACAATGCATATTTTGCCCCCTTAGTAAATTTTTGCAGCTATTTTTTAAGGCTTTGTCTCATGATAGTCATGCAGCTCGCCTTCCTTTCAGATTTACAAGGCTAACTTGAAACGCCAAAACGATCTGAAGAATTACACACTGCCTTCGGCATGCCCCACTTGAGGGCTATAAACATTAAGCAACCTCTGAATTAAAACGGTTTGTTCCCCACAGCAAAAATGTCAGTCAATAGTTGGAGGCCCCAAGAAACAGGAGAGAGGAAAAAGGTCTGCTTCTGTAAGAACCAGACCCCACTACCCTCACTCCATTGTGAAAACCTTTCCATTATTTTGGGATGGACTCCACCTCTCCTAACCAAAAAATTCTATCTAAAGAGTAATGCCTCATCCTGTCTTGCCTGACTTTCTAGTATCCTGAGGAGAACTGAACATCAAGCATGTGTTGTCCCTTCTGCCTCAATTTTAAAACATCAACTTTAGCACTCCCCTGATTTTCTGTGTATACAATGTGCGGTATAAATGATAGAAAATATAAGAAAAGCTCAACATAAAAGACAAAACTCCTCCCAGCCTTCAAGAGCCTGAAAGGAATGTATTATAGCTGGTCTTGATCCAGCAAAGCACTGCTACGTGGATGCTTAACTTCAACATGTTAGTCCCACTGACATCAGTGGAACTACCAATGTGTTTAAAGTTTAAACATGCGAAGGGATTTGCTGGCAGTTCCTTCTCCTTTTTTACTATACAGACTGAATTTTAAAGGCCAGGATTGTGACCTCCTTACACCCACTAGACAGCAGTTACTTGAGTGAAACCATTTGAGACTGCTTGCCAAGTAAGGTGTTACCTTTACTCGCAGTGGGTAATAGAATCTGATCCTTAGCATGTTTATTATTAGAAGAAAGACCATTTGTACCTTCAATCTTTGGAAATATTGCTTTCTAACCTATTTTTTTTAAACTGTGCATTTGCGATTAAAGCCCCTTTTTATAGGGTGGCCACTGATCTGATTTTACTGAATGTTGGCTCTCAGCTCCATTGAAGTTGATTTACAGAACTTCCTTGCCCTAGTCACCTTTAATTCAATGGTAGATTTATGAACTCATGCTCAGAAGTCAGGAAATGAAAACTGTATCTATCTTGTGTACTTTTATGGCCCCCATTTCCATAGGATCTTTGCTGTATTAGCTGGATAACATCCTTGGGAGGTAGGGAAGTACTATTATCCCAATTTTACAAGTGCGGGACAAAGGGCATTAAAAGGTTTGCCAGAAGAACTAGACCTGCAAACCCTCCTAGTGTAGACGCAGCGTATACTGGCAAAATAATTTTTTTTCTGACATGGCCTTTACCAATTCCCGAATGAATAAGTTATACTGGCAACAGACTTTTTTTACCAGTATATCTGCCTACTCTCAGGCTTTTGCCAGCATAGCTATTTCAGTTGGGGAGGGGAGATTCTGTGCACGCGCACACACACTCTCCTAACCAGAATAGCTATGCCAGCAAAACTTGTCACTGTAGACCAAGTCTAAGGGATTCTCTACACTTAAATGCTGCACCGTCTTCAGTGATGACACCACCTATGCTGACAGGGGCAGTTCTCCCCTTGCTATCGATAATCCATTTCCCCGAGAGGTGGCAGCCAGGTCAACAGAAGAATTCTCCAATCAGGGATGGCTCTAGGGTTTTTGCTGCCCCAAGCAAAAAACAAAAACAAAAAACCTCCATGAGCGCCCGGAATGCCGCCTCTGAAATTGCACCACCCCAAGCGTGTGCTGGTGCCTAGAGCCGGTCCTGTCTCCAATTGACCTACTGCTATCTACACTGGAAGTTAGGTCGGTTTAACTGCATCGTTCAGGAGTATGGATTTTTCACACCCGAGTGGCGTAGTTATATCGACCTAATTTCCGAGTGTAGACCAGGCCTAAGTGATTTCTCAGGGTCACATAGGAAGTCTGTAATGGAGCAAGGAACTGAACCCAGGTCCCCAGTGCTGCATTAAATCACTCAAGTGGCCTAAATAATATATTTGACTACTAGATTGTTAAAAAGTATATTTAGATAAGTACATTATCTGTAATGTGCATGAGTGAGTTATCACAGGAACATACATTTTCAGTTCATGGATTTTGTGAATTTAAATAACAGTTGTAAACATTGGATTAAAATATTGTTGCTTGTTCTTTCAGTTGGCTTTTGCATTCAATTCAATTTTTTTTTAAAGGGGGGTAATAAACTGCCTGTGATTAACAGTGTCAAGTTCTAAATGGTCAGTGTTGGTTTTGAAATTAACACCTCACTGAAGTGAATAGATTAGAGAGGGAGAGTTGCATTTGCTGCCATTGTTAACCTTTTCTGGAGAGCTGGGTAAACAAGGAAGCAGCACATTTGCTTACAGTTGAAATCTTTACAATGGAAAAAGGATGACTTTTTTATATTGTGTTTAAAATTTGCACAATTTGTAGCAAAAGTAAATGGGAAGAAATCTTTTCCTATGATTAGTCACAATTTGCTTTACTCCCTGATGTAAATGTAGGATTATGCTGTATATGTTACAATGTGTAACTGTGCATATTACTATGGAGCATACAACCTTTTATACACTGTCCAATTATCATGACTAGTGAGGGGGGAGTGTATTCAGACTTCTGCAATAACCAGCACAATTGTGACCCAAGCTCTGCTGAATTCAGTTCATGAACCCCAAAAGAAACTATCCCAAGAGTGTTTGCAAAAAGCTATTCTATCAGCATTGATATACATATTCTCATATGCTATTTGGATAATTGTGCTATATAAAATAAAATATTTATTTGATAGAATATTGCAACTGAAAATATATTTTAAGTGAAGGGCAACAATGCCCAAACATTAGTGACATGGGTGTGAAGAAAAATACCATATCCTATTGAACCTGCTGTGAGAATTTCAGGAAACAAGATGTAATTTCTCACATTGGAATTTGGCCAGGAGATCAGTGTTCTTTTGAAGAGTGCCATGGAATCTTTAACTCTTAGGAAGTAGCATATTCCCTTTCCATTCATTACTGTTATCTAAATTCCTAGGAGGCAACTGTTGAAATGTTTCCTCCAACATTACAACAGGTGAACATCTGTTACAACGATTTTTGTAGTGCACTTTTGTCAAGATTGTCTTAGTACTGTGTATGGGTCAAGTTATGCCAATCTCTTTCTTTTGCCAAGGCTAGTTTTATAAAGTATGACGAGATTTGGAAGGGAGTTCGTTTAACATAGCTTTCAAACAGCAAACTATCTCAATGAAACATGACTAGTGAAATTAAATTAAATCTATTTTAACCCTAATTAATGTTGATTTTAATTAAAAAATGCCAATCCACAGAAATCAGTGGAGTTTTATAATGGTGAAGTTTGGCCCTATATATCTAAAGTTAGAACATATTGTTTCTTATGTTTTAAATAAGCAATTTGCTTCCTTTGGTCTCCATCCACCTTCTTGTATAGACACCTCATATGGTTATAGTGTCTTTAGGTGCCAAAAGCCGATTCTAATTAGAAGAAACCTTTGTTTCCAACAATCGCAGGTCATGAGGCAAGGGAAAGAAGATTTGTACAATAAACAGCGTGCACGTATTGTGCAACTTGGAGTTCTGGACAAATGTGTTCTACATGCAATCTCACCCGTGCCATATACTACAACATATTCACTATGAATAGATAGATATCCAAGATGTGTAACAATTCTTCCATTCTGAAGCTACTTAATGTGACAAGTATTTTTTAACTGTCAAAAGAAAATGGAAAGTCAAAGCCAATTGTTTCAACCTAGAAGAATATGGAGAGATGAATTTAGACATTTGGAAGAACTTAGTTTGTTAGTTAGCACAGAAACTTGTTGCAAATCACTTCCAGATGATAATAGACATGATTTTTTTTCTGGTTCCCTCAACTTAACGTGCATTTTTAATCAGTCTCGATGACTGTATAAACAAATTTGTGGTGTGACTGTCACAGGCATCTGTCAAATGTTCCACTTCGGACTCATTGTTCACATGTTGTGCAGTTTGTGGTCCATTTTCATTGACCCAAATAGCATCCTTCTTCCGTTCCTGTCATTCTGTTAGCAGCTGAGCTGGGGCCTGAGTGTTGAATGAATATATATAAAGTTCCTTGGCAGTAGGAGCAAGATGCTAATGGATATAGACATTTCAGAGTTGTCAGTTGTCTGCAAGACCCAGCTACTTTAGAGGAAATGATAGTGTCCAGCTTGTACCATTCAGGCTTATAGCAGATAATTTTTGCCTGTCATTATTACTAAGAAAAGCCATCACTAGATGCTTGTTAGTGATTCTCATTTATAGGAGTCTGATTAGATGGCCCATAATACCAACCAACCCTTTATTTTTTCAAAATTCCGGAAAGATAGAGAAATACCTAAAGATAAGAATATCATACTTCATCGCTTTATTTTAGATTTACTTTAAAAAAAAATCTTGGACGATTAAATTGGCCATATGCTATTACTTAAAATATCTATTGCAATAGCATCTAAGGACACTAATCAGTGATCATGGCCCCACTATACTAGCCATTATACAAACAAGGTATGCAAAGACAGCCCCTGTTCCAGAGAACTGACAATCTAAGATTTAGATAAGTGAATAAACAGAAAGCAGAAAAGGATGGGGGACAAGGGGTGTAGAAGAAACATATATGGATGCATAAAGTAATCATAACCCTAGTCTTTGTAGTTGCAAGTAGTCACCACTCTAACCATTGCCAGCCAGTCAGTGATTTGTTGGCATCACAGCAAAGGTAGGTTTTAAGAAGGGATTTAAGAGGAGGAAGTGATGACCTTGGAAATTTTGAAATGGGGCAAGCTTATTCCCAAGTGTAAGGGGCAGACGGGAGAAAATTCAAAGAACAATATGTGTGATCAAGTAGAAATTCTCACCATAATGCATGGTGAGTGGTAATAGACAATCTTCAGTCTGTTCTAACTTGTCTGGGGAAAGTGGCCCCAAGATTGAGGAAGTCCGAAAATGCAAAAGCTTTACACCTCCCTGTCCTCAGCTAAACTAAGCACTCCCTTGTCAGAGCTGAGGATCTGAGCCCTGGGTCCCTAATATTTCAATATTCTTTTTGCAATTTATTATATTTACATTTGTAGTATAATTTGTTTCGTAAATGGAGAGATGAATCGGTGGTTGAGAGGATTTGGTCCCAGGAGTAATTCCTTCCATAAGAAGTTTATTTAGCACATCTGTATTTTCTCAAAATAAATGTAAACTATAATGAATTAGCCAACCTCTCTCTCTTGCCAAGGCTTGTTGTATAAAATATGATGAGACTTGGAAGGGAGTTGGTTTAACATAACTTTCAAACAGCAAACTATCTCAATGAAACATGACTAGTAAAATTAAATTAAACCTATTTTAACACTAATTAACATCAATTTTAATTAAAAACCTGTGGAGGAAGAATAATATAAATACCCCACAACCAAATAATTTCAAGACACAGTTTTTAGAAATCTGAATAAAATAATGTAAGCAAACTTATGCAAAAATTTAAAAGAAGAAAACCATCCTGGTGGGTTAAGTCCTACTAAATCATTTTGTCATGGAAATGACAGAAGGAGAATTACACCCATTTAGTTACTTTAGAAATCTTTTAATGTGAACTTAAGCTCTTATCAAGCCATGATGTAGAGCCATTTCACTGTGAGTTAACTGGTTCAGTTAGGTTTTTTAATATAGCTGGTCACCTTTTTAATTAAAAAAATTGAGTTTTTTCCTCTGAAAATTGAGTTGTATTAAAAATAAAAGTTAGAGTAAGGTCAAATCCTGCATGTCTTCCCTTCCACTTCAGTGGCATTGCATGGGCTAGAACTGCAGATGATGTAAATCAGAATATGTCCATTGACTTTACATCCTTGAAGATTTGTCCCTGTCACTTTTACATTTAACCTATTACAATAAAATTATTACAAAATAAAAATGTTTCATCAGAGACTTGACAATACCAACCTAAAACTGCTTCATTAAATACTCTAGCATGTGCCAAATCCTTATGACTCATACAAGAGAGCCAGGCAAAGCGACCAGTGTTTGGTCCATAGTAGAATACTTTGTAGGGTAGTTTTAGTTTTAGGTAAGCAACCATTCTATTTTGTGGTGAAATCCCTGATTGAATGGTGTTGGCTTGGCTCATATTTTTGATAGCCTAAAAACAACTGCATAGCTAGTCATAGATCAGGTTGGGAACTCCCCTGCTGGTAGCCCACCAGACTGCTGTGCAGGGGAATTCAGCCGCTGGATCCCCAAGCAGATCTCCCAATAGTCCCGGATTTCGCAGGACTGACACACTTTGAATCCCCCAAACCGCCTGTCCTGATTGCAGTTAACATTTCCCCCATACAGGGCACGGGGTGGGAGAAGTGTGAAGAAAAATAATCAGTTTGCTCCAGCCCCTCATTTGTGAAGGCCCTCCATCTTCAGCGGAGCAGCTGGACCAAATGTGACTGCTGTTGCAATGTCAATCAAATTTGGCTCATCCATCCCTTTGTCTCCATCTATGGGGAGCAGATGGATCAAAGCTGAGTGGCAATGCATCCTGCTTTAGCCACTTGAAATTTTAAGCCTCTGCAGTCTGAATACAGCCTTCACTGTCCCAGTCGTGGGATCCCTGGGACACAGCGAGTACAGACTCTCTGTCTAGCAAACCTTCCTGAGACAGAGTAGGCATCCCAGCTGCCTGGCTCCTGGAACCAGTGCTGACTCCTCAGTCTTCCTACGTAGTTTCTCCCAGAATCCTAAGGAAGGGATTGAAGTCCAGCTTTCTATCTAGAAGTGGTTCCTCTTTAAATAGAGGACCATCAAGATTTAGCAAACCTCTATTGTTAGGCCTTGGCCTTTGCCTTTACTGCTGTTGGAATTTCTGTCCAACATGGAAATGCAAAGACAGCAGAAAAGATGAAAGGTTACAATGTCAAAATGGAGTTTGCGGCTTAGGAAAGATACATATGAGTTCATAATTTTCACACAGAATTCATAAATTGTATGAACAGATTTCCTCAGTCATCACAGCATGACTGGGTGTTTCTTCTTTACAATGGCCTGATTCTTCTCATTATATACCAGTTATTTCTACAGTCTTCAGTGGGGTAGTACGGGTATTGCTCTGTATAAGTGAGATCAGAATGCATCCCACTTTTAAAATCAACTTTATAGAGGCACTACAATTAAATTCCAAGCAGATCGCTGACTGTAAGAAAAAGGAAAGGACTGCCAGGAAAGGATTCTAATAAAAAAGCCAACGATCACAGACAAATGTTGCTGTTGGAAAATGGATAGGCCTATGGGGTTGTCTGTTGTAAATGTTTGTGTAGTAAAAGGCTATAGAAATTATCCCACTAGCTTCTCCAGTGACTTAGCAAAAGAGCAAGCTCCTCATCACTCTTTTCCTCCTTTTACATGGGGCAGGACTCCCTTCCCAAATTGATGCTTAGTAGTACCTTATTCCTGGAATACCTCTTTTTCAGCAGAATTAGTTGACGAGTAAAGTGGTATTCAATGTGAGTAAGGAACTGGAACCACAGAAATAAAAGAGGAGGAAGAACGTGTTAAGGTCCTGACTCAAGACCATTGAAATTTAAAAGTCTTTTTTTCTTTGACTTCAAAGGGCTTTGGATGGATGAGACCCCAAACCAGTCTGGTTTTATAGACTGATAAAACTTTCTAGATTTCGTAATTGGTGTTGAAAATGAAAAAGGGAGTGGAAGTTACTCATTTTACCTTACATAGTTTCATAGTTCATTCACATTTAGAATCAAGATGTCATTGCAGACTGGAAATACACCTCTACCCCAATATAATGCGACCCGATATAACACGAATTCAGCTATAACGTGGTAAAGCAGTGCCCCGGAGGGCAGATCAAAGCAAGTTCAGTATAATGCAGTTTCACCTATAATGCGGTAAGATTGTTTGTCTCCCAAGGACAGCGTTATATCGGGGTAGAGGTGTATCTGACACTTCTATATCTAGCATGAGTGCAGAGAATCAGTAGCTAAAGAAGTGCAAGCTTTCAAGGTGTGAATATCAGATATAACACCAGAATACTTTGGGGGGTTTTGGTTTTTTTTGTTAATTTATGGTTAAAAATGTCACCTTTTCTCCCTTACAACTGGATGTTGATCCAACCAAAGTTGTGAAAAAGACCACATTTTTCAAGATTTCCTGGCAGACACATACTGTTGAAATGTCTCCTTCTGGGATGCATTACATAATTTATTTGGAACAGGAATAGTATTTGAAATAGACATCCAATTAAAAAATAAAAAAATATTGTGGAGGTCAAGGTAATATAGTACCAAACTGACTTTAGAAAATCACAAAATAAACATAGAATATATATCTGATACTTTTATTCTGTGTATGTGACACAAACAGAAATAGAGATTTTTTTAATCTCTAATATGGATTCATGTTATCAGAAGTATTATGGTGTGGAAATTTCACAAAAGTGGGATCTCTCAAGTTACTCACATGCTCTTCACCCTACAATATAATATGAATTTTCCTGTTGCTATAGTTTACTGCATATACTATTGTTTAACTGGTAACTTCAGATTACCCAGAAATGTTTTGATGAACTGCCATTTTATAGATATTTATTTCTGTTTTGTTTTCCCTCCCCATCTTGGCTGGTATCTCAGAAGATTTTCTCCATACAAGCAACAATGTAGAATATGCCTAAATTGTTTTGGAGAGCTTGAGCCCATCATCTAGATTTAAATATGAATGGATTTATCAGTCATTGACATTTCCTGTGAAAAATTTGGAATGTGAAGAGTGGAGAAGAGAATGAAAAACCTTCACTCCTTGTTAAAATACCTATCTAAAGGACAAAATGGCATAAGAAAATGCTAACAAGGTGAGCAGTTTGTGCTTGGATTTCTCTTCCACAATATGGAGCTCCAGCTGAAATGATAGGGGAACCCATGTTTATATGAGGAATATTTCTTTGGTCCACTAATCTAAGATATTGAAAACCCAGCCTCAAGTCCCTGCTCTTCCTGGTTCAGGCTCCCTCTCCCTTTTTAACAGTGAATATAATTAACCACTGGAACATGCTAGATTCTACATCACTGGCAATTTTTAAGTCAAGATTGGATGTTTTTCTAAAAGATCTGCTCTCAGAATTATTTTGGGGAAGTTCTCTTGCTTTTGTTGTACAGGAGGTCAGACTAGACGATCACAGTCATCCCTTCTGGCCTTGGACTCCATGAATCTGTGTATCTTGCTGACTTTATTGGCATTACATTATGCTGGTTTTCCCCTCAGTTCCCTTCTGCTGCCTTTGAAAATCCCAACTGAACTTTAAATTCATATTGAACTGTCATTTGATCTGTGAGACTGTTGAATGATCAGAATGGGTGCGAGGGGTGTGGACATTCAAAACCATGTGTATATTATGATCTAGTTCTCAGACATGCAGAATTCAAGGACTGGCTGTTCTGTTTATGGTAAATTTTCACCTTTTTTCCTTAATAATACATAGGTAGATTTTCAAAAGAAAATGGTTACAGCCATCCACAACTTGTTCCAGAATAAAATACCATATGACTATTGTTTTTAGGTTTTATTGTGCTTTCAAGTTACCAACTTGTTTCATACTTTCCTAAACAAAAGGCCAAAAAACCCTAATGAGTTTTTGGCAGATCATAAAAACTTGGGCCATGGATCTGTGATCCAAAGTTTGGCTCTTTTCTAAGAAGACAGAACAATCAGCAGATGATGATCCTTTTTATAAACTAAACTGCAGCCATATGTTCATATTTAATCTGGAGTGCACGCTATACAAAGAAGGTCCATTCCACGTCTGTCCATTCCACATGTCCTGTGCAACTGCTAGAACAAAATACTATCCAAAAAGCCATCAATCACAGCCAAAATGTTGCTGTTGGAAAATGTAAAAGGCCTATAAGATTTTTATAAATGGGCTTCAATGAAGATGAGAGCCAGAATGCAGTAACTGCACATCAGGATGGTGTATAATAAGGACACTTTAATAGAGTGTAGTTGTATCTAACCATTTCTTTGTTAAAGGCAGCCTTCCTTAAAAGGTGCCCTGTAAAAATGCCATTTTCTTGCTATAATGTTTAACTTGGCTTTGGAATGAGGCCAGGTCAATGAAGCCAGAAGGAATGTGTCTTGCTTAAAACTACATCTATTCCAAGTTCCTATAGGTGGTAGGGCATGTTGCCTTTTTATTGATGTTGTCCTTGACAACCTTTTGATACAATCAACTGGGGCATTGCTGTTACAGAGTCTGCAAAGGTGAGATTGATGTTCGTGATGAATACATTTATGTTAAAGATTTTTGCCCCACTTCATGGCAAATATATCATGTAGTACATAGTGGATTATTGGCTGTATGAGGTTGTACAGATTTTCTTAAAGTGCTGACATGCCACTCATAGGATTTTATATGGCAGGAAAATTTCCATGTCTTTCATGAGGAAGGAGCATTTGAGGGATACATTTCAGTGGAATCAATCTTGTGACACTGGAAAAGCTTAACCAGTTGTTAAGATGCTGATTGTTATGGCGTTACATCCTCTTCACCCTTTCCTAGTACAGGTACCTGATAATAGTTGCTATGGGGTGTTTTATTAATTTGTCTATTAAAGTTATAAGTCCATTAGCTGTATAACGACATGATGACTTTGAATCATTTTGTCATATTATTTCATACAATGTGTTAGTATGCATTTTTAATGAATTTTTTCCCCCATAATTGAGTGAAGCTTAGAAATGTTTTCCACAACAACAACATTAATAAATCACAGATGGTATGGATAAATTCTGGTCTACTTACTGACAAACATATCCTCAAAATTCCAGTTAGATATCTTAAGAATGTTTTCTCTTTGAAAATTAAATTTAAGAGACCAATTTGTTATTGCACAAGTTGTCTTTGATTTTCAGTGTAATTTAAAGGGAGGAAAATCATGCAGAGATAGAGCTGGAAAAGTGTCTCAGTCAAATTTGTGAACGTTGTTCACTGATCTTTTTCTTAAAGATAGAGCATAATCAAACACCCTTATAAGATTCCTGCCAAGAGGGAAAAATGGATTAATAACCGTCAGATATATAATATATCTATCTGATCACCCTGTTAAGACCACTAAAACAGTACCCACTCTCCAAAATAAGACATGCATGCAAGCAACATCTCCATGTCTATGTGGCAAAAAGGTCAGAATAAGTTCTGCTAGGCATTTTGAATGGCAAGGTAGATTAGTCAAGAATAACTGGCTGTAACTGGCACTCCCACTAGTTGTAACATTCCTTATTTCCATTTAAGTGAATTTATTTCTACATTTTGAAGCCTTCAAATAAATTAATTCCATTCTAATCTTTACCACTAAATGCTTCACTTATCACAACAAGTGGTGGCAAACACATCACGACATTTTGAATCTGGGAAAATATCCCCCCCCCCCCCCGTGGTGTATAGCCATATTATCACTGCCACTATGAATATTGATAAATGAAATCCAAATTCCATCATATATGCATAATTTTATCTTATAGACTGAAATTTGTCCATTAGTTCAGAAACAGTACAGACTAGCATTCAAAAGATAAATAGATGATGGTTTATGCGGAGCTGTCCCTAGGGATAGAAGAGACCTCAGAAGGTCATCTAGTCCAAACCCCTGCTCAAAGCAGGACCAATCCCCAAACAGATTTTTACCCCAGTTCCCTAAATGGCCCCCTCAAGGGCTGAACTTACAACCCTGGATTTAGCAGGCCAATGCTCAAACCACTGAGCTATCCCTCCCCACCCTCTGTATGCCAAATGTTCAGGTACACAGGGTCCTGCTTCTCTATACAACCTCTGTCACGTTTCCAATATGTACTCTACCCATGAGTGTATGCCATAACCTTGCCTTAATCCTTATTGAAAAAATCATATGGCACTTGCTCCGTTTGCATTGGGTCCTGGTATGGCACTTGCCCTTTTGAATTTTCCAAGTTCTGAAACCCTCCTTAACATTTGAATATAACAAGCTTCCTGACTATTACTTCCAACAGCAGCCAAAAATATTCTACAATCTCTAATAAGTGCCCCAGTATGACCTATCCTAACCTGCTGCCACATGTTCTCTTCTCAGATATGTGACATAGCTTAGAGATGTCTCAGAGAAGCCTCAAATGTCTTACTTCTCCATGGAGGTTGTGAGGACTAACTACTTCGGCGTATCTGAGGTTGAGATACTATGCGATGAGTGCTAATTTCTCATAGGAGTCATGGCAGAAATGGGTCTGGAGGTGGGATTTGAAGGAAGATAGTGGCCTTTTAGATTAGTTCAGAAAGTTGTTTCAGATGTATTACCTCAGTAAAATAAATCTAAGGCTCTGATCCTGCAATGAGATCAATGTGGAATTCCATTGATATCAATGGGCCTATAAAACTGCCAACAGCGTGGTTCCACATGTTACTGAAGGATTGAAACCTAAGAGTATGTCTACACAAGGATGATAAACCCACTTCTGGCCAAGGTCAGTAGACTTGGGCTCATGGGTCTAAGGCTCCGGGGCTGAAAAATTGCTGTGTAACCCAGGCATGGGCTGGTGCCTACACAGCATTATTTCAGTCCCAGTGCCCTAGTCCTGTGAGCCCAAGTCATCTGACCCAGGCCAGCCTCAGGGTTGGTGTACGTAGGGATGATAACACAAGTGATTGATTATGTTGAAGAGCCATGTATCTGCCGCAGATAGATGAAATAAGAATTGGCAGGTAGGATATATCTGTTTTCATTAGTTACAGGAATAACTGTATGTTCTCCTTCTGTGATACTTCCTAGAGAGTGAATAATATAACTCATCCAGTGAAAGGGAATTCTCTTTTCAGCTTAGAATTTGATCAGCCCAGATGCTAGCTTTGAGGGTTTTTTACTTATGTTAATTTACCAATCATCAAGTAGGTCCAACATGAAAATAATTTGGGGGTCAAAGTAGAGATAATTTCAAAGAAAATTTAGCCCTAATATTTGCCAGATAGACTATTGACTCCTCCTATATTTATGCAATTTAATCCTATTTGTTTATCTTTTGGGATGCACATGAGATGGCAATATATTTAAGCTTTGACCAAATATTACGGCCTTTGTCACCGAGAGTTTATAATTGGGGACCCAAGCTACTGTGTCTTTTTAAAATTAAATTTGATGGGAATTATCAGAGTTATTATGAATCATCAGTATATAGTGAGATGTTTTAGTATTGATTATGATTTGCCATCATTCCTTGATCTTTTCTACTAGGATCTCACTGCATTTTTCTACCGTGTTAATAAAAAAATAACAAAGAGGGAAAGGGTCATCCTTGTATCAAGATACTTTTTAATCGTAAATTGCCAGTGATATAGCCATCAACCTCTAGTGTTCTCAAGACTCTACTTGGACTGTAAACTCAATCAAAATGCTTCCCTTCCCCATGTCTGAAGATAGAGAAGCTACAGGCAAACTTAACTTCTGGGTGCTATCTATTTCTAAAATGTTGTGGCCCAGATGAGTGCCTCCTGCAGTACACCCTGTGGAAGGCATGACTGTAGGAGAAATAATCTCTGAAAGGTTCTCTTAGTGAAGAACCACACAATCGTTACGCTGGAGGGTTGGGATGCAGCCTGCAGTAGTGAGCAGTAATAGGAATGGCCTCTAACCTGGCAGATACCAAAAAGTCTAGTGGGAGACCAGGGCCTTCCACAGAGAAGCCCTGTGCCTGGTGTAGAGCATATCTGCCTTTCTGTCCCTAGTGCTCCCAATAAAGTGGCTCCCAGAAAATATAATACAGTTTGTGACCATATCATCTCTTTGAGGAAATCTCCATATGGGCAGGAAGGGAATTAAGTATGTACCCTAATGTCCTAATCCCAACAAACCTCTTCATTCACCCAGTCTCTGAATGTTCCCACTTCATGGACCCAAGATCCATGGTGTATACTTAATGGGTCTTGGTCTGGCAAATGAGATGTGCTGAGGAAGGAAGGGAGCAGTGCTGATTGGTACCCCCCTTCTTCATAAGAAGGAGATTTGTATGCAAAATTTTCCCCCATGAGCAACTGAGTGGGGTGGGGGATAACCCCAGACCCTGCTTGCTCTGAGTACATCCTAGATTATACAGACTGTAAATTCCTTGGATACGGGCTGTCTTTCTCATACGTGTTCCTACAGCAGTTAGAACTATGGGGTCTATGACTGAGATCCCTAGGTGTTACCACTATACAAATAATTATGCTTTTGACAATTTTGTTTCCAATCTGGTAGCTATCATCTTTGCATAAATCCTACAATCCTGGTTAATCATGAAAACTGGTCTATAGTTACTGTGCAACTTTAGGCCTCAGTTTCTGTATGAAAGTAATGAAAACTTCAAAGCATAACACCTCCTTCTTTATAACCTAGCAGCTGCCCTGCCCTCACCAATAACATAACAAAATTGTTCAAAACTTGGAAACCAGGTGGACTCTGAACATTTTTAGTGTTCAACAGCATAATCATTTCTAAATGCCTTCTGTTTTTTCGGTATATTAATAGCTGCAACAACATCAGCTGCTTTTTCTCAGAAGCTTTTGGAGCTGTTTCATGCTCTTTGCTTGTTTTTCTAGTTGTTCATCTTTTTAAGAAGATTTCTAGTTCTAAGAAATAGTATTTAGAACTCATTGCATTTCTTAGCAATACACAATACACAAATTTTATATAACACTGAATATTACTTAATAGCTCCAGTAATATTTATATATCACTTTACATGTCCAATGTGCTTTACAATCAATTGAATTTGTCCCTTACACTTTTCAATTTAATTACTTGTTCCTTGATTCCCTGGAATTTTAGATAATTTGCTGAAATATGTATAGAAGGATACATATCTGTCTAAAATTTGGCTTGAATATAGGAGACTGCTCTGTCATTCATTATAGAATATTTATATTTTAGCTGAAATATTTTATAAACAAGATTACTATTCTAGCTGCTGATTAGCTCATCCTCTCCTTTAAAAGAAAATGTTTTCTTCCTAACTAGACAGTTTATCAGAATTATTTTTCTTCTAGCTTGCAAAGCTGATAAAAACTGACTGATCTGAAAGAAAACATGGATTCACGAAGGTTCACTTTTGTAAACTACTGCCCCGAGCTATTGGGAAGCAAAATATGTTTGATATTTCAACGATGAAGCATATTGACCCTTATTCTCTTCTTTCACTAGTTTTACAGTAAGGTAGCTCAATTACTTTGAATTACTTAAGTTCTGGTCTGATTTAAATGAAAGCAGAATCAGGCCTCAGACTTCATCTCCTTACAGGGTTGCTTTCAGCACGACATTTATAGGCCCAAACCAGCTCCTGTAAAATTCAGTGTGAGTTTTATCACAAAGTAGGTGAAGGTTTGGGTCCTTAATTTTTAAATGGATCACAATATGAGACTTAATCCCTTTTAAAGTTGATCCTGTATTAGTTCAGTTTTACAGTCTAAAAATAAGTTATTCTTTTACTGTATCTAAAGTGGCATTGAGTAGAAGGTAAATTATTTTCCAGGTGGATTAATTATTTTAGTAGATTAAAGATTTTAAAATATTTTACAGCTTTATAGTTGATTAAGAACCGGATAAGTCTGCTTTGATGTCTCAAATGTAAAAAGACAATCAATAATTCCATAATATCCAATTTTGACATATGCCACCTTATTCCATAATTGGCAAATCACATATCTTTGTGATGGTCAATCACATATCTGATCTGCATTTTTTACTAAATAGGATAGCTGCCCCCTGCCCTCCCCCCCCGCTTTACTTCTTGAGTAAATAACACCTAAAATCCCAATCTTTAAAATATCTTTTTTAGTAGGTTGGATTGGGTTGGTTTTGTTTGTTTTTTAATTCTTTACCATTTAGATGAGTTTCTTGGAATAGATTAGCAAAACAAAATAAAATCTTGTCCTTGAAGAAACAGATCTTCTGTTCAGACCAGTTCTGTTCTGTTCAGACCAGATCTGTTCTAGGAAGTAATATTAATATTTTGGTCCATTATAAAAAAAATCTATATTTGCATATTCAAACTGAAGGATCTGTGAAGAAAAGTGACAGGTCACTTATTCATCAATAACCATTTTCCCAGGTATGTTGGAACAATATGTATAGTGAGGGTGCTGAGAGCCATTTAACCAAACTGTAAACCCTGCATATAATGGAAACCTCTTCAAGCCAGGCGGTGCGGCAGCACCCCTAGTCCCAGCACCTGTGGATTTTCCTGCAGGATATAAACCTCACTACCATGGAAATTCAAACCTTTTTATAATGTAAAAAATGAGTATTGTACTTTTAACTTCCAATAGGCAGTTATAATCTCTCAGCAATGTGGGACTCAATCTTCAGATCTGCCCCAGCTCTGCTCAGAGCAGGACCTACACAAAAGGACAAGGATGGCTTCCTGCAGCTTTTACACTTCCTTACATTTGGGCAGGTTGTTTTGGCCCCTTGTACAAGTTAAAGTGCTGGAGATTGCTCTGACTGTGTCCCCATTGCCTGACCATACTAGTCTCCAG
Organism: Chelonoidis abingdonii; assembly: GCF_003597395.2. Lineage (NCBI taxonomy): Eukaryota > Metazoa > Chordata > Testudines > Testudinidae > Chelonoidis > Chelonoidis abingdonii. Next base: position 29,220,598 of record NC_133778.1, on the reverse strand, counting down.
ATACCCACCACTGTGCTGGGAATCCCTGAGTAGATGGCTAAATCAGCTTTGTAGCTGCATTGCACAGGCAGAGTGGCACAAATCATCTATAGAACAATTGAAGTTTCTGGTATGTGAGGTATATGATGGCATATAGCACCACCATATTGAACCTTGGTGGGCTGGATATTCCCAAATAGATCTGTGCAGGGAGGGGATGCTGCAAGCATGGATCTTTCCTTTCCCTGAGTGGAAGGGGTTTGAGCCACTTCCGTGGCATTTCTTTTTCTTGTGGGGTGCTCTTTTCATAGTCCAGGTTGCACAGAGGGAAAGGGATGGATGCATACTGGGAACACCAAGAGTAAGGTGCTGGGGAAGTGCATTATCCAACTACATAGATAATCCCCCTGAAAAAGTTACAGTGACCTGAACTGTAATAACTCCCAAGAAGAGCTGACATAGGACAAGGGGATGTCCTGGGCTTCTTCTAGGATCTGTCAAGTGTCACAGTGGGCTCACACCTTTTTCTGCTTAGCTGCAAACACTGCTCTCAAGCAGGATTATGTAGCGGTATCTCTGTGAGGACAGCCGCATGATTTCCTCTTAGTAGGAGGGGAATAAGCTGGTTGTATTCATGTATTAGTTTGTTTGCAAATACACAAGAAAACAGCAAGAGACTTTTAAAAAAGAAACAAATGCATAAGAAATTAATTGCTATCCTGCCCCCAAGACAGGCTTGGAACAGCAATAAAAATGTATGGCCAATATAAGAAGACAAATGCATATTCTTATCTCTTAAATATATCCTAATCTAAATAGCAAGAACCATGTGTATATAGATATCAATATAGACAAGTACAAATAACACAGTAGTAATTAATGCACTGAAAGAATCAGCTTAAACATTTAAAAAAATTGCTCTCACAGAGCATATTAAAAAAAACTAAAGAAAAAGAAAATATATGGATACAATGTTTCTGAACTTATGTTGCAGTTTTTAATCAGAGGGAGGATTTTGAGACTTAGTAACACAAATAACAGGAGAAAAAGTATGGAAATTAAAACCATGTCATGATCCCAGCAGACTTAAGTTATTTGTTCCACCACAGCTGTTGCCGCATCAGTTTACCATTTAAAATCCACCTGGTAGAGCTCCATAGAGGTATTATTAGTTTTATTAGATATTGTATTTGACTTATCTTCAATGAACTAATATGATAAACATAGGTCAATAAAAAAAAACAACCTTTGTAATTCCATTTAGGGTCACCTTGTGATGTGCAGGATGCACAATGGTATATCTTGGACCTTACTCCATTATATGGAAAAGAATATTTTTCTTCCTTATTGCAGTGACTTTGACAAAATCCTCTACAAAGCTCTTTGTCCTTCTGTAACTACAGAAACAATAGTTTTTACAGTCTTTAAGACAGACAGGCCTTGATAGAACTGCAGAAAATTGTATTAATATTACATGAATGTATCTACATAACAGGATTGACCTTGTGGTAACTGATTTTCAGAAGTATGATGCACTCCTAATTCTACTTGAAGCTGTGGTTGCTCCGGACGTTAGATAATCTGATCCCAGGATTACACTGTTGTTAGTATCAGTAATACATGTCTGGGTTCAGTTTAACCACACAAACACTCTAGTCCACGCTTGCAGCATTGCCTCCTGAGTACCTTCAATAATCCCTAAGTACCAAGGAAGCAAGGTGTGGTTTATGGATGTGGAAGGGTACTGTAGAAGAAAGATCAGTCTCTCTTAACTACCTATAAACCAGGACAATTTCTGAGGCATTACACCAGTGATGGTGTGGCATGATTAAGCTTCTTTCTAGACACTATTTGGAGTGAAGTGTGATGCGACTAAGGTATGTCTATACTACCCGCCGGTTTGGCAGGTAGTAATCTATCTATTGGGGATCAATTTATCGTGTCTCATCTAGACGCGATAAATTGATCTGCGAATCGATGCCCACACTCCACCTCAGCAGGAGGAGTAAACAGCGTCAATGGGGGAGCCGCAGCAGTCGACTCGCTGCCATGAGGACAGCCCTGTAAGTCGAACTAAGATACTTTGACTTCAGCTACGTGAATACCAGCCCATACAGTTATGTGAAACTTCAGTGAAATACCTGGGGGTATGGCATTTTTCTGCATATGCACTAAACAGTTGTAGGACACTATTAGTAGCAGTAGAACACTTCTAAGATCACATAAATGAAACACTAATACTAATGTAAAGAACATACATTAAAAAACATTGTTATAGAGTTTGATTCACTAACTGCATATTAGTTCATATGGAGGTGACAAATGAGATGTGATTCAGCTTCTCCTGCCACATTCCACCACTGTAAAACTTTTGGCCTTTTTCATCTGACATAACCCAAATGTTAATATTAAACCATACAGAACATTCAGCTGGAATGTGTCACAAAACCTCTGTGGTAGCTTTTTCTCATGTTTGGCTCTTAGAGCAGGCTAGTGGAGACACTTCAGACTCTCAGTGAATTGAGGGGAAGAGGATGATATGAAGAAGGTGGATTTTTAGGCGTCAGAGAACTTCTATGGGGAAAATGCACAGTCTACAAAAGAGTATGGCTATACCTTAGCCAAAGTAGAGTCAGATGGCTGGCAAAGAGATTTAACAAGCTTGAGGGATTATTTAAACTGGGAAAAAGCTAATTAGCATTGGAATTGACTCTGCTCAGGAAGATGGCTGCTAGGGTGTCTGTAATAGAGAGGTATCCCTGTATCCAGTCAAGGATATGGCAAATTACAACTGAACTGGAAGAGTGGCATGTTGAGGAAACACTATTAACTGACAGAGTGAGGAAAAAACATCCCTTGGAGTTGTTTTTTCCATAACTGTCCACTAAGGGGTTTCCTCTGAAAATCTGGTAATGGCCTTGTTAACTGGGTTTGGATCACTAGACTAATGTGGTATGACGCATCCTATATAATCCTACCAGAAGCATTATTCATAGCTAGTGAATAAGCACATATAGTATCCTGTCCAAAATAGAACTGGTGATATTTTGTAATAAAGTGATACTTCTTAATACTCTGACATTATTGTACTATATAACACAAATATTGAACAGTAATTTTTCTGCACTCTAAATGAAAAAATGTACTCATTTCTGCTATGATTTATTAAAATGTAATTTGCTTTGCTTTGCTATAGTCCATACAAGTCTACGATCTTTTTCTTCCGACAAATCCAAATTAAGAACTATAATCAGAGGAAGTTACTGTATCTTCTTCTAGCATGCAAGAAGGAGTTAATTTTTATAGGATGTACTGAATTACAGAAACGAGTTCCAGAAAAATGTAATCCTAGGTCAAATTCAACCCTACTGTGATTCCATTAAGGTCAATAGAGTTACAATAAGGAGGATTTTAATTAATTGTTCTAATGTATTTTGAGCAATACCAGTCCACTTTCCAGATGTGATCAGCTAAATAATATGGGCAAATCCTGATTTTGACTAGGACAAAGTGTTCCCCTATAGCTCTGAGTCCCCTGAAACTATTGTGAATTTATTCATTCACTGCTTTTTGCTGTTGTCTGTCAGTAGTTTTACTGTGTTATAACAGCATATAAAGAGAGACATTTCTATTCTGTTTCCAGAAAAGTGAAGAAAAGTAAGAAATCTGTAAGACCATTTTGTTCAAGGATGACATATTTTTCCCATAATTTGTAATGCTGTTTCTGTTCATCTATGCTAATATTTCATTTTGTGTTGAATGTGAAACACTGGTAATTCAGTCGGACAGCAGTGGCGGTTTGAGGCTTTCCAACATCTTGTAAATCTAAGTGGTGTCTAAGTGAAAGTTCAGACTTCTGATGCAATTCTAAGAAGTATGAGTAACCGTTTCAATTATTCATTTTCTGCTCTTCAGCCTGCTTCCTGACTTCCCTGAAGACCATATGGACAGGGGTCCTTTCTGGTAGCTCTTTCCACCCTCCGTAAACTAGAACATAGTGTGGGAGTTAAGGAAGTCAAGGCATCAGCACTAGAAGACAGCAAGTGCAATTTTTAGAAGATCATGGGGTTTGGAGAAAAGAAACGTGTTCACTGAAGGTGGCACATAAGGGGAGGGACAATGCTTTTTAAATAGCCTTAGCTTAGCACAGGTTTCTACTGAACTTAAGTGGAGTTGTTTTGTGAACATTTGACATGTGGTTTCTAAAAAAACAAAGTTGTTAGACATGGACAGTTTTCCCTCTGAACCCATTCTAAGCTCATTTGCCCAATGTTAATCATGATTCACTACACTGATGTTAATGGAATTGCAGTGCAGTGGTTTAAAACCAGTGCAAGTGAAATCAGAATCAGGCACGATTTCATTAGGTTTCTTATCAAAACATAATGAAATCATAACATTTTCGTCCCTTGCTTGCATGTAGAGAATGCAGTTTTCAAAAGCACTCAGTGTTGGCCTATTTCTCTTCTCACTGAAGTCAATTGGGTAATTCAATGGGAGCAGAGTTAGGCCAGTGAGAAGCACATCTGAAAATTCTTTCCAAACATAGTAACAAAGAGTTATGGATCTGTTTGTATTAAACTTGATTAATAAATATCACAGTAGTGACTCAGGCCAAAGCAAGTACACCTCCTCATTCTTCTAGTCACTATACAAACAGAACATAGTGGACTGTCTTTGCTCCAAAGAGCATCTAATTAAAGATTATAATAATATTAGCATTCAGTACTGTGCAAATACCCAGAATCTCTAATTAGGATCAGGTTCTAGTCATGGCCCAACTCATGAAGGCACAGTAAGTGACCCAAAAACCAATGTATATTACCATGATAGAACACACCACATAATACATTTGTGTACATGCATTAGCTATTTGAAGTGTATGATTATTGCAGCCTTGTTTTGTACTGTATCACACTTTTAGCAGGTTGTAATAGTCTTCCCTGGGTTTCGCTATCCCAGTAAGTTTAGTCTACTGATTACACCATACTTCTCCCAGTGCGGATAGCGTTCTAGCTCTTAGGAGCAGGGGACTGATTTAGGATATTAACATGCCTGTGGCCTCCAGGTTTCATAGATGTTTCCCCTCTCAGGCTACATAAAATGAGACACATACAAAATGGTAAAAAGGAAAATGACTGCCTAGGAAGGACTACTGCAGAAAGGGATCTGTGGGTCATAGTGGATCATAAGCTAAATATGAGTCAAGAGTGTAACACTGTTGCAAAAAAAGTGAAATCATTCTGGGATGTATTTTCAGGAGTATTGTAAGCAAGACACAAGAAGTAATTCTTCCATTCTACTCCATGCTGATTAGGCCTCGACTGTGGAGTATTGTGTCCAGTTCTAGGTGTCATGTTACAGGAAAGATGTGAACAAATTGGAGAAAGCCAAAAATATGAAAGGTCCACAAAATATGACCTATGAGGGAAAATTGAACAAATTGAGTTTGTTTAGTATGGAAAAGAGAAAACTGAGGAGGGACATAACAGTTTTCAAGTACATAAAAGGTTGTTACAAGGAGGTGGGAGAAAATTGTTCTTAATCTCTGAGAATAGGACAAGAAGCAATGAGCTTAAATTGCAGCAAGGGAGGTTTAGGTTCAACATTAGGAGAAACTTCCTGTCAGGGTGGTTAAGCACTGGAATAAATTGCCTAGGAAGGTTGTAGAATCTCCATCACTGGAGATTTTTAAGAGCAGGTTGGACAAACACCTATCAGGGATCAAACAACTGTTGAGGTCCCTTCCAGTCTTATGATTCCATAAGCATCAGTAATATATCTGTTCATCTTTATATTGATGTGGCTGATATTCGTGACAATCCCCCACCAAAAAAAAAAAATAGAAAGAAAGAAAAGTTCAGCCTCATTTTCCAGCCCATAACATGAAAACAAAAGAAGAGAAAAGACATTCTGTTAGTCTCAACTCTGAGAACATCAGGCAATGACTCATGTTAGCAAAAAGATTGCCAGCACAGCTGGATGAGCACAAATTGCATGTACAATAATGCAGTGGGATTTTTTTTAATTGTCTTTCCTTGAGAAATGTTCTCTGAGAACAGGGTATGCCCTGTTACAATGTGAAAACACATGGGGAAAATGGCTTGAAAGAGAGAGAAATGAAAATGTGTGGTATTCTTATAAAATGCGACCTCCTATGATGGAAATGCCTCACTACACAAATACTAATGTATCCCATGATCTGAGAGAGCAGTTTGAAATAATAAATTTGTTAGCGCTTAATTTGGGCCCTAAACCTGCAGAGTGATTTAATGAGGATGCACCCTTATGCCTACACAAATCACTTTGCATGATTAGGACCAGGGTGTTTAAGAAATGAAAAATTTTTAGTCTGCTGGCCTTGGGTTTTCTTTCATTTGCTATTCAATGGGAAAACAATGCAGATCTGTTAGACATTTCACAAAAAAAATCAGGATATTGGAATGTCTTGAAAAAGGAGAGAGAGGGATTGTTTAGACTACTTAAGGGTTTGAAAGGAGGAACCCAAAGTATGTGACATTGGAAATGTTACACACCTCTGACTTCTCTACAGTAGCTGTACCAGAGCTGAATGAATGAATGAATACATAAATCAGAGAATACTGAGAAAACACCTTGGATGATGCAACTTCTTTGAGGCATACAAAATCTATGCAAGGACACACTGACTTTCAGTTACAGTATTAAAGAAGTGCAGCCTTTTTTATTTCATTCACAGTGAAAATGATATCACTTTCTCAACAAATAAATGTTGATTACCTTTTTTTAAATGGCTGTATGGATTTCAGCAACTATCCAATGGTACTGATTTCATTGATTTGTATTAGTTTTCATGTTCTTAGTGTAATAAGTTAATATTATTTAAAGCCTGAACACAGTTCTGCTAGTTTCCAGTAAGAGCCTGTTTTATCACTATCCGTAGAAACACCACATTGACCCAGTGAGAGAACTGCCTAAGGATTTTTTTTTAAAATAGACCATGCGATCAACTGTAGATAGTTTTAAGCAAGTGGTCCCTGTGTTCATGTAGCTTATGATTTGCGAAAGCTATGAAATCTCAGTAACATATTACTACCACTAACCTGCTGGTTTGCTATAGAACATACCCAAGTGCTGGATGATTTCAGTTTATTTTCAAAAACAAACTACAGTTCTCTAGTTTTGCCCCTTCAGATCAAAGTCAGTAACATCAAGATGACTGAAAATGCTGGTATACATCCAAAAGGGAAGATGTTAAGATGGAACAGCACAATATGATGCAAGTCTCTCCATGCTAATCTGACTACAAAAATTAAATTGCATGATTTAAAGAAGTCTAGCAAGAAAAATGTAAACAATTATTCCGGCAAGTGTTTGTATAGAGATGAATGTAGAAAATGGAGACATCCTTGGTTGAAATCATGTCTGTAACCAAAAATAAAAAAAGTGTACATGCTGGCAAGAACATAGAATGAAATAAGACCTGAAGTTCTGGCATACAAACTATGTTGTCAGTGCCAGTCTGTGTGGAAAAAGCCATGCAAACAAATGTGGAACAAGAAGAACAACAGCTGCATTTTCTGAGCTAGAAGAACAACTGAGTTTCAACTCTGAAACATTTAAGGAGTAAAAGAAACGCTAACAAGACTAACTAGGCCAATTCTAGAGTCTTGAGGGATGAAGAGATTTTGTGAGCTGCACAGAATAAGTCTGTTCATCAATCTAACACTCACAGCAAAGAGGAAGAAAAATTATATATAATCTTTCCATGAGAATATGCAACAAATAAAATGCTCTGAGGGGTTTTAATCTATCTGAGGTATGCAACTTCTGCTGCTTAGAGAGTATTGAATGTGAATGAAGGACTTAAAAAAAATTGAAAAAAGGAAACAAGTTCCTACAGTGGATTTCTACATTGCTCAATAAAGTGTTTTGAATTGCTACCATACTGGATTTGAAATGAGTTGCATGTATTGAATGAGTAAGAAAGCTGCAGTGCTTGATTGCTGACAGTCATTTAGCATAGGTTTATTGCACAATGTTTTTTGGATTGAGCGGTCCACAATTTATTTAAAAAAAAATATTGCCTTAGATACACTGAGTCAATGGAAAGGCTGCCATTAACTTTCATAGGCTCTGGATCAGGTCCTGAATGTGGCAGATTATCAGAAAACTATTTAAAAAAAAGTAACTTGGTCAAAAAGAAAAATTTGACTTCATTAGAAGTTTTGTTTCAAACCTCTAAAAATTAAGCCTCTTTTATTTAGGTGTTCAATTATGAGAACTGCTCAGAACTTTTTTTTTTAACAAAATGAAATTTCATCAAAATGTGCAATTTTGTCAAAACCCAAAGTATTTCATGGAGATATTTGAGGGTTTTTTAGGGGGAAGGTTGTTTTTTTTTGAGGGAGGGACCTTTTAGTTTGGGATGAAAATTTCCTTCTTTGAATTGATAGATCCGGAACTTAAAGCTGGGTCTCCCAGGCCTGTGCCCATACCATCAAGCTGCATCTCTCTATCTGAAATTTCAATACCGCTTCTCAAACCAAAACCCTGACAATTTGGTTTGAAAATGTCCATTTTGACTCAAGTCTCTTTTCACAAAAAAGTTCTAAATGTTTTGGTTTTATTCCAATGTGGAGCTAAAACAAATTTTGAATCCTCAAAAGCTGCCATGAACCAAAATCATCATCCTCCCATAGGCACTACTGACTAGGCATACAAGCTTGAAAATTTTAGCTGTTCTGTTTAAAAATGTGGCCCTTTGTGGAAAGCACCAAATGGGACTGAGGGGAGGAGAGTCCTTCCCCCCGCCACCCCAACTTAAAGCCAAAATTACTTTGTGTAGTTTCCCCAGTGCAATGTTTTCTATTTGGATCAGTCTGCTGGGAATCTAGGTACTTCTTGTGATATCCCACTTGAGTACCAGTCTTCAGTGGAATTTCTTAAAACTGCTCTAACTTGTGTGTCTAATTATTCCCACAAATATTGTTGAGAGAGTGTCTGTTTCTCCAGGCAGGAAATAAACCAAAAAACAAACATGTTTCTCTAAGGCTCTGATGTAGTTCAGAGATTTAGAAGCAGTTTGGCTCCTTTATTTTTCCTTTTCTCACAGTGCATTTACATATATATTTACATACATGTATTTATAATACATACATACACAAAGGGCTCTGATATATGTTAATGAAAAAATACAAGTATGGAACATGTGACAATGGCTATACCAAATGAGAAACGTAAATTACATGGCCAAAAAGAGAACTGAAATAGGAGTAATGGAAAGAAAACTGATGTGCAGAAGTAAAAATAATGTTTAATGAGTTATATCTATGGGTTGTGTGTTCCTGTAGTCAACTCAGTTCTGTGACAGCTAAATTTAACCTTTTGAGGCCCATTACTGCAATTGGGCACTAAATCTTCCATTCCTGACCACAGATCCTTAACTTAAGATTTTATTACATGTCCTCCGTATCAGCCTGTAGGCTGCTGGCCTGTTTCCCTACCTAGAAAGGATTAAATGCCAGGCCTGGAGTCTAGTTCAGGGCTTCAGCTTTATTTCTTCACAATAAAACAGTTAAGCATATGTTTCACATATAAATCCACTCTTTTCCTCTAACCCAGGGGACTCTAATCTACCAGATTCTTGTCTGAGAGTCACTCTGCTGCAGGGCCTGTCACAGGCACCAGCTTGTTTTTTATAGTGTATGTCATGGTATAATTCCCCACTCTGAACCTTAGCGTCCAAAAGATGGGGTACCAGCATGAATTCCTCTAAACTTGATTACCAGCTTAGAACCTGTAGCGCTGCCACCAACCAGGAATTCCAGTGCCTGGTACACTCTGGTCCCCCCAAGACCTTGCC